>NC_056742.1:374542829-374650329 GCF_019279795.1 Protopterus annectens
TCAGGGAGCCAGAGGGCTAGAGAACCTTGCATGCACCAGAATCAGTCAGGTAACCAGATGGCTAGAGAACCTTGCATGCACCAGAATCAGTCAGGGAACCAGAGGGCTAGAGAACCTTGCATGCACCAGAATCATTCAGAGAACCGGAGGGCTAGAGAACCTTGCTTGCACCAGAATCAGTCAGGGAACCAGAGGGCTAGAGAACCTTGCATGCACCAGAATCAGTCAGGAAACCAGAGGGCTACAGAATCTTGCATGCACCAGAATCAGTCAGGAAACCAGAGGGCTAGAGAACCTTGCATGCACCAGAATCAGGCAGGGAACCAGAGGGCTAGAGAACCTTGCATGCACCAGAATCAGGCAGGGAACCAGAGGGCTAGAGAACCTTGCATGCACCAGAATCAGGCAGGGAACCAGAGGGCTAGAGAACCTTGCATGCACCAGAATCATTCAGGGAGCCAGAGGGCTAGAGAACCTTGCATGCACCAGAATCAGGCTTGGAACCAGAGGGCTAGAGAACCTTGCATGCACCAGAATCAGTTAGGGAACCAGAGGGCTAGAGAACCTTGCATGCACCAGAATCAGTCAGGGACCTTGGGGCTACAGAATCTTGCATGCACCAGAATCAGTCAGGGAACCAGAGGGCTACAGAACCTTGCATGCACCAGAATCAGTCAGGGAACCAGAGAGCTACAGAACCTTCCATGCACCAGAGGCAGTCAGGGAAGCAGAGGGCTAGAGAACCTTGCATGCACCATAATCAGTCAGGGAACCAGAGGGCTACAGAACCTTGTAGAATCAGTCAGGAAACCAGAAAGCTACAGAACCTTGCATGCACCAGAATCAGTCAGGGAACCAGAGGGCTAGAGAAACTTGCATGCACCAGAATCAGTCAGGGAACGAGTGGGCTACAGAACCTTGCAGAATCAGTCAGGGAACAAGAGGGCTACAGAACCTTGCATGCACCAGAATCAGTCAAGGAACCAGAGGGCTACAGAACTTTGCATGCTCCACAATCAGTCAGGGAACCAGAAAGCTACAGAACCTTGCATGCACCAGAATCAGTCATGGAACCAGAGAGCTACAGAACCTTGCAAGCACCAGAATCAGTCAGGGATCCAGAGGGTTACAGAACCTTGCATGCACCAGAATAAGTCAGGTAACCAGAGGGTTAGAGAACCTTGCATGCACCAGAATCAGTCAGGGAACCAGAGGGCTAGAGAACCTGGCATGCACCAGAATCAGTCAGGGAAACACAGAGATACAGAACCTTGCATGCACCAGAATCAGTCAGGGAACCAGAGGGTTAGAGAACCTTGCATGCAACAGAATCAGTCAGGAAGCCAGAGGGCTAGAGAACCTTGCATGCACCAGAATCAGTCAGAAAGCTATAGAGCTACAGAACCTTACATGCACCAGAATCAGTCAGGGAATGAGATGGGTACAGAACCTTGCATGCACCAGAATAAGTCAGGGGACCAGAGGACTACAGATCCTTGCATGCACCAGAATCAGTCAGGGAACCAGAGGGTTAGAGAACCTTGCATGCACCAGAATCATTCAGGGAGCCAGAGGGCTAGAAAACCTTGCATGCACCAGAATCAGGCAGGGAACCAGAGGGCTAGAGAACCTTGCATGCACCAGAATCATTCAGGGAGCCAGAGGGCTAGAGAACCTTGCATTCACAAGAATCAGTCAGGGAACCTGAGGGTTAGAGAACCTTGCATGCAACAGAATCAGTCAGGGAACCAGAGGGTTAGAGAAACTTGCATGTACCATAATCAGTCAGGGAACCAGAGGGCTAGAGAACCTTGCATGCACCAGAATCAGTCCGAGAACCAGAGGTCTAGAGAACCTTGCATGCACCAGAATCATTCAGGGAGTCAGAGGGCTAAAGAACCTTGCATGCACCAGAATCAGTCAGGGAACAAGAGGGCTAGAGAACCTTGCATGCACCAGAATCAGTCAGGGAACCAGAGGGCTAGAGAACCTTGCATGTGCCAGAATCAGTCAGGGAACCAGAGGGCTACAGAATCTTGCATGCACCAGAATCAGTCAGGGAACCAGAGGGCTAGAGAACCTTTCATGCACCAGAATCAGTCAGGGAACCAGAGGGCTAGAGAACCTTGCATGCACCAGAATCAGGCAGGAAACCAGATGGCTAGAGAACCTTGCATGCACCAGAATCGGGCAGGGAACCAGAGGGCTAGAGAACCTTGCATGCACCAGAATCAGTTAGGGAACCAGAGGGCTAGAGAACCTTGCATGCACCAGAATCAGGCAGGGAACCAGAGGGCTAGAGAACCTTGCATGCACCAGAATCAGTCAGGGAACCAGAGGGCTAGAGAACCTTGCATTCACAAGAATTAGTCAGGGAATCTGAGGGTTAGAGAACCTTGCATGCAACAGAATCAGTCAGGGAACCAGAGGGACAGAGAAACTTGCATGCACCATAATGAGTCAGGGAACCAGATTGCTAGAGAACCTTGCATGCACCAGAATCAGTCAGGGAACCAGAGGGCTAGAGAACCTTGCATGCACCAGAATCATTCAGGGAGCCAGAGGGATAGAGAACCTTGCATGCACCAGAATCAGTCAGTGAACCAGAGGGCTAGAGAACCTTGCATGCACCAGAATCAGTCAGGGAACCAGAAGGCTACAGAACCTTGCATGCACCAGAATCAGTCAGGGAACCAGAGGGCTACAGAACCTTGCATGCACCAGAATCAGTCAGGGAACCAGAGGGCTAGTGAACCTTGCATGCACCAGAATCAGTCATGGAACCAGAGGGCTAGAGAACCTTGCATGCACCAGAATCAGGCAGGGAACCAGAGGGCTAGAGAACCTTGCATGCACCAGAATCATTCTGGGAGCCAGAGGGCAAGAGAACCTTGCATTCACAAGAATCAGTCAGGGAACCTGAGGGTTAGAGAACCTTGCATGCAACAGAATCAGTCAGGGAACTAGAGGGTTAGAGAAACTTGCATGCACCATAATCAGTCAGGGAACCAGAGGGCTAGAGAACCTTGCATGCACCAGAATAATTCAGGGAGCCAGAGGGCTAAAGAACCTTGCATGCACCAGAATCAGTCAGGGAACCAGAGGGCTAGAGAACCTTGCATGCACCAGAATCAGTCAGGGAACCAGAGGGCTAGAGAACCTTGCATGTGCCAGAATCAGTCAGGGAACCAGAGGGCTACAGAATCTTGCATGCACCAGAATCAGTCAGGGAACCAGAGGGCTAGAGAACCTTGCATGCACCAGAATCAGGCAGGGAACCAGAGGGCTAGAGAACCTTGCATGCACCAGAATCAGGCAGGAAACCAGAGGGCTAGAGAACCTTGCATGCACCAGAATCAGGCAGGGAACCAGAGGGCTAGAGAACCTTGCATGCACCAGAATCAGTCAGGGAATCAGAGGGTTGCATAACAAAAAACAGTCTTGCTGATTTTTTTCACCAATGAAGATCTGTCATTCTAATCTAGGATCAGGCCCCTGCAGAGTACAATCATTATTAATATTGGGGTTCAGTGGCACCACTGTATCTGGGTCCTGGAGACTATAGGAGAAGTAGCCTATTTTCAATACAGAGGGAATGGATGGGGTGTAGTTAAAAAAGTGTTTCAAAGATATGTGGTCCCATTTCAAGCATAGTTATTCAAGAAGTGAGTAAAGATGGCAGAAAACATGAAGGGAGTTAATAAGGTGCTGCAAATATTCACAAAAGGCTCTGTAGTAACTGTGTGACTTCTACTAAATAGACTACATTCAACAGGAACTGCACACCCTTCTGCTTAGCATGGGGTGGAGAGGAAATTAACTGATGATATATAGGGGGTAGGTATGGCAGAGTCCCCTCCCTAACTGTAAATATGTACCCTTGTGGAGTGGTGAAGGTTTCATCAATTCAGTGTTATTGCATCATACTTTATTCACCTTTGAAGAATTGTGTATACAAGATATTGATGTTATGCTGAGCAACAAACGTAAATGTTATTATAACTTGACAGTTGCAGAGAACAAAGCTTTACAAAAACTTAGATCATTGAATGGTATATACAGATTCATGAAGAGTGATAAAGGGAATAATATAGTAATTATGACTAATGAAGCGTATATTGAAGGTGTTTTGAAACTTTTAGATAATAAGCATGAATATGTTACTATTTCACTTTTAGAAATTCATAAACGTCAGCGCAGTATACATTCATATTTATATGAGGCTTTAATGGAGGGTGACATTAGTCATGAACTTTATGAATTTTGTGTCATAGACCAACCGCGTATTGGAGTGTTTTTTGGGATTCCCAAATCTCATAAATCTTTATTTAATCCACCTTTCAGACCTATAGTGTCCTCATCTCACTCAATTACAGAAGGTTTAGCGTTGGTCATAGATGCCTTATTGGGACCCACTATTTTGGATGAAAGATCTTATTTGCGTGATTCTTGGCACTTTTTGACTAAATTAAATGCATTTCTTTCCACATTTAGTTTTAATCCTAACAAACATATAATGCTCACAGTGGATGTGGTGTCATTATACACCTGTATTCCGCTAGTTCAAGGTATTGAGGCAGTACAGGAGTTTTTGTCTAAACATTATAAAGGTTTTTCTACAAATACTGTTTCATTAATTTGTAGATTTTTGGAATTAATTTTAGAAAATAATTTTTTTCTGTTTGACAAAACTTATTATAGACAATGTAAAGGAGCAGCGATGGGTTCTCCGGCTGCCCCTGCGTACGCAAATGTTGTTATGGCAATGTGGGAGCAACAATTTATGCCTTTATTGATGAGTAGATTTAAAATAGTATTTGTGTGTCGTTTTATTGATGATTTATTTTTTATCTTAGATCATAGTGATATTGATAACGATGCATTTCTTGGGTATATTAATTCTTTATCCACATATATAAAATTTGTTATTGGTGGTAAAGGCAAGAAAGTGGATTTTTTGGATGTCAATTTAAGGTGGGACGAAGAAGAGATGAGGATGCATAGTACTATCCATAGAAAAAATATTTTTAATAATGGTTACTTACATTATAAAAGTGGACATCCGACACATATTATTTCTAATATTCCTAAAGGCCAGTTCATCAGAGCTAGTAGGATGACATCAAAGGAATTTGATGTCATTGATGAGTTTGACTTCATAAAATCCTTATTTGTATGTAGAGGTTATCCTCCAACACAATTACAGCAAATAGCTAGTAATATTTTTAGTAGACGTAAGAATGATTTTCCGCCATTATTAAATTTAAGCAAAGATATTATAATTGCAGGTGGCAATAAAACAAATAATATTGTGCAGAATAACAATATAATGTGTACACTTGGTATGAATTCAGACAGTAATCAAATTAAAAACATTATTACAAAAAATTGGCGAATAATTAGAGGGAATGCGGAAATGTTTGATATTTTAGGTGAAAAACCAGTATTTGTGCAAAGAAATGATAATAGTCTAAAATATATTTTAGGACAACATAAAGTTGATAGATTAAAAATCAATACAGTTAGGAAGGGAATGCATTGTTGTAATGACTGCAATATGTGCAGATATATTGCCGTTGGTCCATACATATCAGTGTGTACTTCTGAGATGGTGTTTGCTGTTCCAGGTTATGTTAATTGTCGTAGTGCTGGTGTGGTTTATATTGCTCAGTGTTCATCATGCTCTGCATTTTATGTAGGCATGACAACCAGGGAATTAAGAATACGTATTAGAGAGCATTTGTATTCAATCAAAAGTAAGGATGCTAATAATGCCCTCTTTAAACATTCGTTGGTATGTGAAGCTTTTCATAAATTTTTATTTTCAATTTTAGAAGTGTGTTATAAGGATTTGAGGGAAGGTGATTTTAAAAATTTGTTGCTACAAAGGGAAGCAGAGTGGCAAATAAAATTAAAGGCAGATCATTCACCTGGTCTCAATGATTCGATAAACATGAAATGTTTTTTAAAAAATCAAAAACTTAAGGTAAACAAAAGTAATGATTTGATTTGTTTACATATTTTATAAAGCATCACTTTTTAATAGACTTGTATGTCTTTAAAATTGAGTGTATTAGTTTAATTGGTATTTTTAACAATGATAGGGTGCTAATTATATGTGTATTTAAGTTATGAGTGTGACTTGTTATTTTATTCTGAAGAAGTCTACGGACGAAAGCGGCAATAAAGAGAACATTACGCTATTTCCTGTTTTTTTCATCACTGTTTCCAAGAGTAGCTGCATTTGCCAATTTTTGTTTGTTATTTGTTACTGTTTGGTACTTTGGTTTATCAGTGTTATTATTACCTAACCACAACCATTTCAAATCCATGCTTCTCTCCCATCTCTCCTCCAAATGGGAATGTCCTTCACATGCTCCCACCTAAAACTCCCACACTACTAACTCCACACCTAAATTATCATTTCTTTGCCTACTTTAACTTAATTCAGAGATCTTGCTCAGAACACCTTTTCATAAATCTTTTTCATGCATGCCTCTGGCCTACCTTACTCATATTCTCAAACTTTCATTGTTTGTTTTTCTTATCCATTGTACCCATAATATTGTTTTCCTCTGTAATATTGTTAATTTGTCTCTATTCGTATGTATTTGTATGTCTGTTTGGGGCTTTTCCCCTCGGGTCTCCACTGAAAAAGGGTAATTCTTACCCAGCTGGACCAACCCGGTTAACAAATGCAAATAAATGCAAATAAATAAATAATAAATTTTGCATGTGCTTATTCCCCTCCATTGCCAATGGCCTTTTGGGAACAGATGAAGAAAAGGGGGGGGGGTGCACGTAACTCACAAATGGCTTGGATCCCCACATTAGTGCTAAACAACAAACCCATGAGCTGGGCAAGAATCAAACCACTCAGCCTTGCAGACACTGAAGATAGGAACATCGACCATGAAAAGTAGGAACATCCACCTGAAAATCTGCACATCTACTTAGCATAACATGTGATCACCAAATAGCACATAACTCTTCTCAGTTACAGTAGGAATGTGAGATACCACTGAGAAACACATGTTTAAAAAGCAAAGAGGGACAAAACCATGGAAAAAGATACGCACATTATCAAAGAGACAGTGTACAATCTGTAGATTTTAATGAAATGTATTCCAAAATTCTACCACACGCAGTCATTTATTTTTGTTTCTGCAACAAGTGAGATGCAAGAGGCGTATCTCTTTCTTTTAATTATTGGCTTCACTAGTATGTTGGTCATGTAGTGTAGTAGCATAGCAAGGACATGGTGAGAGGGGCAATCACCCCAGGTGCTGACCAGTCTAGGGACAGTCTGCAGTGAAGGAAGAAATCCATTTTTTATTTATCATATTATCATTTATATATATATATATATATATATATATATATATATATATATATATATATATATACACACACACACACACTCACGTATATACATATATATATATATATATATATATATATATATATATATATATATATTTATATATATATATATATATATATTCCCTTTAAGGGAAACAGAAAATAAACATCTTACACAGACATCTGAGATACTCTAGCATGCCTCCCGCCCCCCTTTTACATAACCATGTATGGGCACCACCCCTAAGACTTGTGATTGACTGTACAGGTGGAGGAGTGGTGCAGTGAAGGCAAGAGGGCATTATCTTAGACACCGCAAAAAGGCAGATGATTTGTTTTCTTTTTTGGATTTTGTTTAAATAAATCACTTGCTGTGGGTGTGCTACATAAAAAATAAATAAATAAATAAATAAAAGGCTTGTTCATTCTATTCACGGTCACCATTTCCAGTGATTCCAGACATCACCTGCTGCTACCTGCTGTGACTTGATTAGGGTAAGCCTGCCTCATCAAAATTTATATTGTTATTTGAATGGTTAGGGCACACTAGGACAGATTTAAAATATCAGTTTATAAACGTATAAAGTTGCAAGAAAAATAAGAGGATTTGTGTTACATTTTGTACTACAGCAGCTCACTGATCTAAATGAACCAGTTTCAGGCTCAGTCTCACATTTTACACTCAAAAAATGGTGAACAGGAAAACACTATATCCAGAATATAACTGGCAAAGTTTAGTATGTTGATATCTTGAACAAAAAGGATTAATAAGAGCCGAAAGACAAACAACAACACTGTCATAAAACGTGAAAAGATTTTCTTGTTAAAGCAGTTCATTTGAATTTTGACACAAAGCAATTTCTGAATTTTTGCAAATCAGCTGAACTATTAAAAAGACACAATCATAGAAACCATTTTAGAAAAAGAAGGAAAATGTAAAAAAAGAGAACATGATACTGTGAAATTATTTGTAAATCATGATTTAACTCTTAGAATATAATGGAGAAATGGGTCACTGATATTATAGTCATGGGCAAAGACAGCACACTTTTTTTGCAGAGACATATTATTTATTTGTTTACTTATGTTTACCAAGATAGAGCACTGATCATACTGACCAGTGTCAGGCCCAGCCCACGTTGCAATCAAAAAGCAGTACATGAATTGGGTACAAAAAAGAAAAAAAAAAATCAACATAACATACAGATAAACATTTGACACTGTCTTTTACAAATTATACATACAGATCTCTTCTTCTTCTTCTTCTTCTTCTTCTTGCTTTTCCCGGTTAGGGGTCACCACAGTGGATCACCTGTCCACTCATGATTCGCAGTGGAGTTTTACAGTGTCAAGTTGCCAGCCCAGTGCCCAACTTTCCACAGAAGGCACACACATGCACACACACACACCTAGGGCCAATTTAGTGTCTTTGGGATGTGGGAGGAAACCAGAGCACTCAGAGGAAACCCACACGACCACAGAGAGGACATGCAGACTCCGCAAAGAAAGCACCCCAGCCATGGGTCGAACCGGAGAACCTCTTACTGTGAGGCGGCAATGCTAACTGCTGCACCACCGTGTCTGCCGAAAAACATACATACAGATGTATCTTTACTAAATAGTGACATGTGGCTTGTTTGCTAAGCTCCATTTTGGTCACATGGCAGAATAAGATGATGTGGTTAACCTGGTCAAAGGCCCAAGTAAGATACTCTGTGAGCTTGCCTTTGCCAATGTTGAGTAGTTTTTCATATGTCAAGTTCAACAGAGCAGCCATTGTCCTCCTGCCAGACCAAAACCAATTTTTTTTGTGAAAGAGGTAATATTGTTGTATATAGAATAAGAGATGGTGGTGCAGTGGTAGCATTGTCGCCTCACAGCAAGAAGTTCTCCCATTCGATTCTCGGCTGGAGCGCCTTCTGTGTGGAGTCTGCATGTCCTCCCCGCGGTCGAGTGGCATTCGAAAGACATGCATGAATGGGTGTGCCTTCGTTAAAGGTTGGGCGTCGAGCTGGCACTTCGGCACTGTAAAAATCTATTGCCAATCATTAGCGGACCGGAGTTCTACTGTGGCAACCCCTAACCGGGAAAAGCTGAAACAAGAACATAGACTAAGAGATGATTGTGAAAGATTTCCTCTGGAATTTCCCTTGGGCTTACAGAATGGAGAGTATATGGAAGTGTGAGGCTTTGCTGGGTGTGGGCTGACTGGGGAATGCTCTAACTGACACTGATTTCCAAATGGTGTGCATTTTGCTCTGAGTGATGCAGAGATCAGTACCCATAGCGGTTAAGGAGTTCACCTGCCATGCACAAGGTACAAGGGTCAATCCTGACCTCTGGGTCAATGCCTGTTTGGAGTTTGCATGTTCTCCCTGTGTCTCTGTAGGTTCCTCCCACCTCCAAAAAACATGCTGAGTGTTTCCGTCTCAAACTCACAAATGACTGGAACAGTGGAAAGAATTGTACAGACCAGCTGCATTGGACATCAACTGTGGTGTGCAGTATCCTGCAAATAGAAGAACACGTATCAGAGATTGTGTACTGTGGCAGAGCTAAAATATCCATCTAGCTGATTCGGTCATGTTGATTAATGTTGGTGATAAGCGGGTTTAAGACCCAACCTACACCACGGATCCATGCTAACAATGGGAAGGGTTATGTACCCTTATCCAGTGTGTGCCTGCCATAAAGCCTGGGTCAATAAGCTGCCAGCTGGTGTCCAGTTGCCCAGCCTGGGTTGCCTGAGATAGCTCTGTTGAGAGAACACTAGACATAAGACCATGCAACCTACCAAACAGGAACTAAGAACTGCTACACTCAATGTAGGTTCACTGACAGGATGGAGCTTGGTTTCCAAGAGACAAGATGGATGGGCAGTGCAGCAAAGCCACTTAGCTTGGGATTCAGAATCTACTATGCAAGAGGTAGACAGGCTAAATTTGGCATGGAAATTGTGCAGAGAGAGCATTCAGAAGGCAGTAAGGGATGTCATCAATATTAGTGACATACT
Source organism: Protopterus annectens (assembly GCF_019279795.1). Taxonomy (NCBI): domain Eukaryota; kingdom Metazoa; phylum Chordata; order Ceratodontiformes; family Protopteridae; genus Protopterus; species Protopterus annectens. Next base: position 374,553,205 of record NC_056742.1, read on the forward strand.
CATAGCAATCAGACTTCAGTGTAATAGGGCTGTATTCATGATCTCAGCCTAGGTAGTGTAATAGGGCAGTATTCATGATCTCAGCCTAGGTAGTGTAATAGGGCAGTATTCATGATCTCAGTCTAGGTTGTGATAGTGAGGAAACAATCAGACTAGTGTAGTAGGGCAGTATTCATGATCTCAGTCTAGGTTGTGATAGTGAGGAAACAATCAGACCAGTGTAATAGGGCAGTATTCATAATCTCAGCCTAGGCTGTGATAGTGAGGAAACAATCAGACCAGTGTAGTAGGGCAGTATTCATTATCTCAGCCTAGGTTGTGATAGTGAGGAAACAATCAGACCAGTGTAGTAGGGCAGTATTCATGATCTCAGCCTAGGTTGTGATAGTGAGGAAACAATCAGACCAGTGTAATAGGGCAGTATTCATGATCTCAGCCTAGGTTGTGATAGCGAGGAAATATTCATACAGCAGCACTTACTAGTTCAATGTACATATCGGGACAGACAAAACAGGATATGAGGACTGCCTGGGCCAACATGGGTGGGGCAACAGGAATAAAGTAGAAAAGGCCTTTCTATACTTCAGAAAAACAGACAGTCATAATAAGATCACATACAAGAGTGGACGACATGCAACTCAGGTAGACTACCTCCTAATAAGGGACTGGGGTAGAATCAGTGATCGCAAAGTCATCTTCAGTGAAACACAGATTAGGCTGAAGACCTGGAAGTTGACTGGAGAGAAAGTACAACAGTTCAAGGAATTACTCAGGGCTGTAGCACCCCAAGAAGAGGAGGAAATAGGTTGAGTTGAAGAAGAATGGCAGCACCTCAAAACAGCGTGTGTTAGGACTACAGGACAGATATGCAGCGGAGCTAGGTATGGACATAAGGTGCATAAGGAAAGCTGGTGGTGGAATGCAGAAGTTTGGGAAGTCATCAAAAGAATGAATGGATAAAGGCAAAACAGTACACACTGCATACTTCAACCTGGCCAAAGCTTTTGACACAATTCCCACTTAGGCATCGTAGAAAACCTAAATAAACCGGGGAATAAACTCTACATCACATGCTGGATTGCCAACTGTCTCACAAATAAGACATAGATAATCAGAATAGGGGAAGTTACCTCCAAATACAGATTAGTCATCAGTGGAGTCCCCCCAGGGTTCTGTGCTGGGACCACTCCTGCTTGGCATCTACTTTTCTGAAGTAAAAGCCAATACCAAAAGGCTCTGGCTGACTAAGTTTGCAGATGACTGCAAGCTAGGAACAGTCATTGAATCCCCAAATGAATTAGCCTTCTATATTACACAGCTTATAAACAAAGAAATTGTGTCTAGATCTAGGGGTGTCAATATCTCTGTTTACTCCACCCTCATAAGGCAAGTCATTGAATATAATCCCCCCATAGCTCTCAACTAAATAGGGACAAATCTCAACAGAATTATGGACAAATCCAGAAATAATCAGGGACAATCAGGGACACTTTTTAAAATATCAGTGCTGCTAACTTGAGATGTTAGCAGAATAAGAAAATGCAAATTAATATACATGTTCTAAAGTAAAAGAAGTCTGTAACTCTAATTATTGTCATTATTGTTAAGTGTAACTCACCAACATGGCTCCAAAAGTCACCGGTTTTTAGAGGGATTAAGAGGGACAGAGCTAAAATTTGTGTAAAAATCAGGGACGTCCCTGAAAATTAGGAATAGTTGAGAGGTATGAATCCCCCTTTTGGTATGTATCTGTCCAGACACATGCAACAACTGGAACGTCCACAGAGATACCTTTCTAAAAGGATAGAAAGCCCAAACATGTCCTACAGAGACAGACTCAAAGCTCTGACACTATACTTGGTATCCTACAGACTGCTAAGAGGTGACCTGTGCCTGGCATCCTCTGACCTGTCACTGATGGATTTACTGCACATCACTAAGTCAAAATACACAGTTTAGGGATCTAAACCTCTTCAACAACATCAACAGAACAATTTGGAGGGGCAGGTATATTTTATAGTGGATACTGTTGCTATGGAACAGACTCCCCATCCCGATAAAACAACTTTTATCCCTGTCCTTTTTCATGTGCAACTTAGATCTATGGATGGGAAATAGAAAATTCGCCCCAGGACTGCCCCTGTATGACTAACGGATAGATGCAGCTCATAAATACTTTATTTCATGAATAGGTTCCCTCAGATTATCTGTAGTATAATCCCAGGTTTTCTTTTTAAGGGTAAAATATAATTATCGACCATGGGATGAGTAAGGCCAATCTATTACCAAATAGGATAGAATATGATATTTTGAACGCAAAAAGGGAAACTGGCTAGGCTTATAATGGCCCACAAGGGCAGCTAGCCTGGTGCTTGCATATTAACCTTTGAACCTGTGAAGTAGAAGGAGGGGAGAAATTGTGATGGGGGTGAACAAACTCAGAACTGTCCCTGATTTTTAGTGACATCCCTGATTTTGGCTCAGAATTGTACTCTATTGCTCCTAATCTCTTCTAAATCTGGCAATCTTTAGAGAAAAAAATGTTGGATTGCACTTAATAACTAATGAGAATAATTCAAATTGTAGCCTTCTTTTACTTTAGAAAGTGCATGTTCATATTATTTTATTTTATCAACCTCTCAAGTTAATAGTACTACTGTTTAAAAAAAGTGTCCCTGATTACTCCTGGTTTTGTTACTGATTCTGGAAGTAATAGTCGAGAGCTATGTAAAGGAGTAGTCTGGAGTGATGGGAGGTTCGTCAATTTCTTGACAAATTCCAAAGGGAAGAGATGGTAGCGGTGAAACTGACTGGTGTTACGGGTGCTGTTATTGTTAGGTATGTTGTAGCCTGTAAGTAGGTTGATCTCCTGCCAAACACATTTTGGACACTGTATCAGGGAGAGTTGTTTGGCTGTAAGAAATCTGACTTTGACATCTGAAGGGTTATTTACTAATGTTTTATAATCTGGTAAATTGTTTCTTTCTGTCAGATAATGGGTTGAGTTCAGTAGTTTTAGCAGATCTGTTACTTCTTTTTGTTTGGTTTTGTTTGAATAATCTGATGACTATTGGTAATAATTTGTTTTACAGGTATAACCTATGGGTAAGATTTTCAGAGACCAGTCTATCATGGAACTGATGATTGCATCCATTAATGTTTTAAAACTTCATGCAGCAGAACTATGATGTTATTCAGCAATGCGTTATTTTTAGTATGTTAAGAGAAGGTTAACTGTGTGGTTTCTTTAAACTGCTACAGCAATTATTATTTTGTTATGCATCACATGACAGTTAAATGACTAACTCTGAAAATGCATTATTAAACTTTCAATAAAACTTCCTGTTTGGACTTGCTTTTGAGTCTCTTATGTTTTTGTGAAGACTTTTTCCCTTTACACCCCACCCCTTTTCAAAAAAAAAAAGAGGGTCTCACCCTGGATTCCAATACTCTGATGTAATGCATTTTTGTGCACTAGACAGTTTCAAAAATCACATGGGAAAATTGTGTGAAGGGCTAGACCAACTCTGAAAATAGGGATATACCTTAAAAATAGGGATATCCTGTGCAGGGGTAAAGTAGACCTGAAAATAGGAGCATCCCCCCAAAATAGGGACAAATGAGAGGTCTGACTAGAATACTTTTGTCCACCAGCTCTCTTCTCCCTTCATCTTGAGGCTAGCCAGCATAACACTTTTGGAAAATCCCAGTCAGATCTGATACCAAAAAGGCAATCAGCATAATACATAAGGAAATCTCACTTCCAGGCCTCAGCTATATCTATCCATCATCCATCAATCCATCCACTATACAATTCTTTTTTCTCAATTTTTGCACATGTGGTCAGGGTGTCACATCAGCAGTGGCAATCATCTAGACCCAATGATCTCAGTGCCCTGGGGTTAGCCAGTGGTCCTAAAATTTTCACAAAGCACATGAAAAACAATGTGTGGAAGCCAATGGGAGGCCTCATACAGAGCAAACAAGCAATGGGATTCCCAGCCATGAAAACACAGAACAGGGTTCTAGGACTGAGGTCTTGGCCCTGAGCTTAACTTGCCACTTACTGATGAGCACTAAGAATCCATGAGGAAATTCATCAGGCCAAATCTCCTGTGCAGCATAACATAACATTTTCATTGGGGGAAGGCAGCCAAAAGCTGTATGCTGGAGAGCTTTGGAAACTATGCAATAATGCTTGAAAAAGATTTCTTTAATGGAACCTAAGCCACAAAGTGGCCAATTCCACAAAGGAGACCCATTTACTGATTGTGTGTGTGTGTGTGTGTGTGTGTGTGTGTGTGTGTGTGTGTGTGTGTGTGTGTGTGTGTGTGTGTGTGTGTGTGAGAGAGAGAGAGAGACGCTAGACTAGCCTCACTGTTTATAGTTGCATGACTGCTTCTGCCCATGTGTGTGCATGTGTAAAGAACAGAGTATCTGTATTTTCGGTTATTACCAAACTTAAGTCAAAATAAGATATGCAGCTAGTTTTGGCATTTAAAATCAATTCCCAATAGAGGGCATTGTTAAACTATTCCTGCAACAATCATGCAGGCCTTGTATGTATCCTTCGATCAATTACTGACTCTGTATGCATCATGCAATGATGTATTCAAAATCAGTCAGTGAACCAAAAGAGCTGTGTACCAGTAAGAGGTCCTCTAGTTCAAACATGTCATTGCAGTCTTATGGCTAACCTCTCCAGAATGGGACCGAGTCCAGACTACAGGATGGTGGTGCCATTCTGTTTGGATCCCTAGATCTCTGGGAGATGATGCCCATCACCACCTCAAAGGGAAGGAAAGAATGGGGCAGAGGTTAAACCAGATAGCAGGAGAGCAAAGAGTCAATGAACAAACAAAACAATTGCAGGGATTAATTAAGGCAGCCAATGGCAGGAAGGGAGTTATGGACTTTAATTATGCATAAAGGGATCTACAGTGTTGCAAAAAAGAGTTAAAGCCCACGATTCGAGGAACTCCCTGGTCAGCCTCAGTAAGAAGCTGAGATCCCTCATAAAATCCTCCAAAGTTAGTTACAAAAACAAAATCACCACTGATTCTAAGTCCAACCACAAACCATTCTACAGCTATGTCAAGAATCTCAATGGCAACACTCAGATCTGCTCTGAACTACAGCACAATGGTACTAGATATACAGAACCAACTGATATTGCCAACATCTTGGCAGATAGGTTTAGTGCAAACTTTACCCCCCTCATCCTCCAAAGGGCCCATCTCTATACTGGAAGAATGCAAAGCCCCTGTAATCACAGTCGCACAAGTAAAGACCGCCCTCTCCAAAGCCAAGAACACAGCATCCATGTGACCAGACAACATCCCAGGTGGCGTTCTGCATGAACTACAGAACGAACTGGCACCCCACCTAAGTACCATGTTCAATCATAGCCTCACTTCAGGCTTTCTGCCTACTGAATAGCACACAGCAATAGTTATCCCACTCCACAAAGAGGGTGCCATCATGGACCGCAGCAATTACCGTCCCATTAGCCTGATGAGTCGCGTCTGTAAGACCATGGAATGTATCATCTTGGAGCTTATAAACAAAGACATAGGTAACTTCCAAACTCTGGACCCCACTCATTTTGGGTTTGTAAATGGTAGATCATGTCTCCTAAACCTGACTGACTTCTTTGAAGCAGTCACTGTTAGATATTATGAATATAATGCTGAAATTAATTCTGTTGTAAATATGCTGAAAGAAAAAAGCTTGCTTAAATGCAGAAACAGAGTTTAGTAATATGTAATCAGCAACCATACTAAATGACCATGGCTTGGAAAATAAGGAACCTGCTGAATGGACATTTTTCCCTTACAGACTTAAAAACAGGATGTATGCAAGAGCAAAAATGCAAAATCTGCTTTTAGAGAATGGACACAATGTGTTTCCTCAAAAACATGTTTTTCTGCATGGACAACAGGACACTGTTATCAGCATTGGCAAAAGAACATATGTTCTTATACAAAGATCCAAATAGAATACAGGATGTTCACACTGTCAGAAAAGATGGTTTCTTATAAATTCAGCAAAAATGTGACAAGACATTGTTAAAAAAAGAAGCTGAAAAATAATATCATTAAGTCAGCAGTTTGCGTCAGCATCTGCAACAATTAGTACTCTTTCTACAGGATGAGCAATTCTCCAAAATAGAATACCAAGATGAAATGTATATGTTTGTGCATGACTAAAATTGTATATAAAGAGCTGTATGAATCCAGTTATGTTGGGGGTATGGTAGGGACACATTTGTCCTGAGGTAAATGTTATATCTCTCACATCATCTGTACTATATGAGAAGTAAAGTGGAATAGTACTTTAAGCTGCAAAGTTAGTCCGTTTGGTTTATTATAAAAAAGTTATTTGTTACTGCTCTAAGTTGATGCTGAAAGTATATTCTCTCATCAGTGTATATTCTGCAAGTTTCTGTATGCATCAGACTGTGAATGCAAATATAACCAGACTTTGAATTTTAGCAGAATCCAGCCAGCAAGACTGAGTGTCTTAAGAAGACTTCAAATCCATCACAGCAAGCAGTAAGCTCCATATAATTTTTCAGTCACCAGAGCTGTGGATGAGGGTAAGGTGGTGCACACAGCCTATCTTGACCTCGCCATGGCCTTTGACACCATCACCCACTCTGGAATTATAGATAAACTCACTAAACTGGGCATAAATCCCTATGTCACAAGATGGGTGGCGAAGTGGCTCACTGACAGAACCCACACAGTGAAAGTAGCTGACTCCAAATCCAACTTCAGACCAGTGACAAATGGAGTACCACAGGGTTCAGTCCTGGGTCCTCTCCTGTTTGGCATCTACTTCTCAGAAGTCTAGGATAACACAGTAGGTCTTTGGTTAATGAAGTTCACAGATGACTGCAAACTAGGAGCCATAATAGAATCATGGACATTCTACAAAGGGGTCTCACTGAGACTGATGCTTGGTGTCAAAGTCATGACCTCAAACGCAGTGCCAATAAGTGCATTGTCATCCCCTTTGAGAACAACACTGCACCCATGAACTACCACATAGGTGATAGCCTACTAAATACCAAAAGTGTGATAAGAGACCTTGGGACACAGGTGAACAGTAGTCTCTCCTTTGATAATCACATTGCCACAGTAGTCAGGAAATCTTTCTACATGGCACACCTCATCACAAAGGGGTTTTTCTCCAGAAAAAAAAGAGGTCATTGTTCCTCTCTACTCATCGCTCATCAGACCCATTATAGAGTACAATGCCCTGTTTGGCATGTACCTCGCAAGACATCTACAACAACTAGAAAGGCCACAGAAATACCTCATTAAGAGGATTACCGGCATCAAGCAGATGCCATAAGCAGACCGTCTCAAAACACTCCAGCTCTACTCCATCTCATATCACCTACTCAGAGGCAACCTCTGCCTAATATACAAAGCAAGTCAAACCCAGATCTGTTGGACATGCCACACAAAGAAATCCCAATCTCTCCAAGCCACACACTCCAGGGGCCTAAACCTCGTCACCATAATAAACAGAACATGCTGGAGGTATAGATTCCTGTCTCAGAGACTTCCCATGCTCTGGAACTGACTACCCATTCATGTCAAACAAATCTCATTAGCCCTCTAAGAAAAATCTTGACAACTGGATGGGAAATAGGATATTCACCCCGGGGATCACTTCTGTGGCTCTGCTCGAATGTGGCAAAGGAAAATTATTTTCTTGGGTGGCGAAAGCCAGGGAACTTTTTTTGGCTAGGCTTATATAGGCCAGAGCGCTGATAGCCTAGTACCTACCTATATGCACCTGTATCAAAATGAGGAAGGGTTAAAAAGGCTACCTGTTGCCTGTGTCAGAGACAAGGCCCTGATTACAGTCCAGGTGACCCAGATTTGACTACTGACTCGAGAGCTTGATGAACCGGGCAGAAAGGATGAGCGTGTCTATCTGGGAGGAGGAGGGGGGGATGTAGTAATGTCCTGGCACACAAGTGAAATGACAAGGTCTTGTCTAGATAACAGAGATTCACCATGATATGTAAAGCTTGTTCCAATCAGATATGAGATATGAGAGCAGCCAACCAAGTCAGTGATGGTAGCCTCTATCAGCATCTGTGAGGAAGCAGTAGCACACATGTGGGGGGGGGGCATACTCAGTCCTTGTGGTGACCCAGGTGCTCATGTCATGAACAGGGGAGCGTTTAGGCCAGAAAAATAATTTTAAAAAATGCTCTCATTGACATGATGCCAGCCCAGCAAGACCAAAACTCTCCCTCATGGCTGCCTGGGTGATGGCTCCCACAGCACCTATGATAGGTTCATACCTGAATACTAGACTAATGACCACAGCGGTCTTTTTAAGTCTAGCCTTGCATCCTGAATGTATCCAACAAGTTTTACTGCCCTAAATGTTATTTTAAGGTACATATGTAGGCAAGGGCTTGAGTAGTCAAGCATTCACAGCCTCTGTCCATTACATACAGAGGTGCCAGACCAGGGGTGACTTTCCTCTTCCCTTTCCACTGGTCCAGGTTATACCTGAATTGGGTTAGGGAAGAACTCTGCTTCACATGGATGGGAATCTTATAGCAGACAATAGATATCCTCTGAGACACATACTTGGACCACCACCATGTTATATTTATGTTGTATGCAAGGTTTAAGTCCTTGGATCAGGTAGTTCTGATGCTACTTGTTTTGCAGATATGCAGAATGTCCATCAGAGGGGGATTCAAAGATCCTTATGTGCCAGAAATAGATCACTCCTAAACAGTCTATAGGACACAGAGTACAGAAATATGGCTTTGAGGCAATCCACATAGGACATGTTGTTAATGCCCTGTACTCTTTGTGAGAATCCTCACTGAACATTCTATTTGTTGCATCACTTTGTCAGATATAGACTGAAAGGGGCACTATACTCATTTACTGGGTCTGATAAAGACTGAATACAGTGGAACAATGATTTCATTGGACCCAGATGCCATATCCTTGCTTATAAACTGAGTGACATTGAATGATTTCCTTACTACCATAGACACATGATGGTCAAAGTTCAGGTTACTGTCTACATATGTCTCCAAATCCCTGACTACTGGGTCTGCTCTTAGGGGTATGTTATCAATGGGTGCCACAATGCATTTCATGGCAGTGAGTTTTAAACCACGGCTCTGGAACAAGTTATTTTCCTATATCAGTCTTTCTTGGAGGATATTAGTGACCTTTGGTGATTCTTTGATTGATCCTAGTTTTCAATCATCTGCAAACTTGGTCAGCCTGAGGCCCTTGATATTGGTGTAGACTTCAGACAAGCAGATGCCAATAAGCAGCAGACCCAGCACAGTGCTTTTAGGGATTCTTAACAAGACTGGCTTCTTTGTGGAAGTGAACTCACCTATCCTATATTCCTGGGTCCTATCTGAGAGTCACCTGACTATCTAATCCAAAACACATGGGTTTTTACCCAGTCATGTGATATTTTATCAAATGCTTTGGCCAGGTCAAGACTGGCAGTATGCAATGTGTCGGCCTCATCTTTTATCTTGGTAACCTTCTTGTAGAAGTCCACCAGGTTAAGTAGACATGACTGCCCTTGAGAAAATCAGACTGGGTTAGATCCAGTGTTAATCATGACTGGGTTAGATCCAGTGTTAATCATGACTGGGTTAGATCCAGTGTTAATCATGACTGGGTTAGATCCAGTGTTAATCATGACTGGGTTAGATCCAGTGTTAATCATGACTGGGTTAGATCCAGTGTTAATCATGACTGGGTTAGATCCAGTGTTAATCATGCCTGGGGTAGATCCAGTGTTAATCATGACTGGGTTAGATCCAGTGTTAATCATGACTGGGTTAGATCCAGTGTTAATCATGCCTGGGGTAGATCCAGTGTTAATCATGACTGGGTTAGATCCAGTGTTAATCATGACTGGGTTAGATCCAGTGTTAATCATGCCTGGGGTAGATCCAGTGTTAATCATGCCTGGGGTAGATCCAGTGTTAATCATGCCCATGATTATTATTACCATGGCTTTGCATGAGAGTATTCAGACTTACAGGTCTGCAGTTATAGGGATGCATAGATAAACCACCCTTGTGCAGAGAGATGACCAATGCAGTTCTCCATTCACATAGCATGTAGCTTATCTGGATGCTGGGGTTAAATCATGACTCCAGTGGTTCTAACAGGTCAAGTTTCATGCTATTTAGGAGTTATCCTGGGATATTATTGGCGACTGCTATCTAGAGATAGCTAGGAGGGTAGGCTCAAATATTATTTTCTGAGGGGTGGCGGGGGGAGGGTTAAAACTGGAGCTGAATGTTTAAGCCAGTAGATTTGCTACATCTCCTGGATCAGTGTAGATGGCTCCATCTTCAATTAGTTCTGCACATTGTTGCGTACTGCCTTTGAGTTTGTCCTTGGCCAGGGGTGCGGTTTTTCGGATTTGGCAGTCTTGATTTGCCTCTGAGTTGCCTGTCTGTTTATATTGATGAGAGAGTTTTATCCTGTTGGGCATTGCTTTTCCTAATTCTTTGTTATGACTTTCTTCTTTTTATTGGACACGATATTTATTCCACTAAAGTGGCTTGTTTTTTTAGTTTGCTCTAAGCTTATTCTTGGTAGGCAGAGCTGTCTCTTTGCATCTATTAACATGATTTTATAGGGCTTCTGTGAACAATTCCCTATAGGTAGCTGAGTTCTCATGGTTTGAAGGGCTTTAAATTTTACCAGGTTTTCACTGACTCTCACCGTGTGTGTGTGTGTGGGGGGGGTGCAGCATTCTCTATGTTTTTGAGGATCGTATCTAATATATTTGTACCCCTAGTGGACAGACAGACTATCTGATCCAAGGTGTTTGTACTTTCAAAGTCCAGGAATGTCTAGGATTGCAAGTTTGGGGTCTTATATGATTCCCATTTTATACTGGGGCAGTTAAAGTCACTCATGACCATGGTATTGGGCTGAATGGTGAGTGTCTCTATTAAGTTTAAGTATGAATTATAGGTTTTATGGGTCACGCAGGAATACCTATAGCTTGCAAGGATATTGTAAGGGACTTCGCCAGTGGTAATTTGGAGATGGAGACACTCAAGCTCATCATCTTGTTTAACCAACCTTGAAGTAAGATTGAGACACCTCCCCCTTTAGCCCTTGCCTGTGCAGTAGTTAGCCTAAATGTTGGGAAGGCATTGTAGCCCTGTACTGCTGAGGTGCTCTCTGCATCTCTAAATGATGTCTCAGTAACTGCACAGATGTTCATAGGTAAGTACTACGCTAGCTGCCCTTGTGAGCCATTTTAAGCCTAGCCAATTTCTCTTTCAAAGGTGACACTCAAATCCTGTACCTTGTGGTTGTGAGATAAACACCCTAACCATTATGTCAGTCCTGAATGACTTACATAAAACTTTCTTCAGGTCAACAAGGGTTGTGCCTGTGATGTGTTCCTTTCAAAGATTTATAAGCAAGTACTAGGCTAGCAGATCTTGTGGGCCATTTTAAGCATAGACAATTTCTCTTTCAAAGGTAAGAATCTAACCTTGTGCCCTGTGTCTTTGAGGTAAATAACCACTATACCAGCCTTCCAATCCCCTTGGAGTGGCACCAGAAACATATATGGGTCTAGGTGTCTGATCCATGCTATGTGTGGTGGGTGTAGTGTATGCATTTCTGACAACCTGATTTTTATTATGAGTGAGTGTATCTGAAAGCTTTGTCTCCTTTATTTTCCAGAGTAAGAAGAGCTTGGAGAGAGTGGCATTTCTTGTTTAAACTACTGGCATTGAGCAGTAACACCTTTAGATTTCCTTGGGTTGGTTTTGATACGTTATAAGGTTTGTAAGGTTTATCCATTTGGCATTTCCTAAAGACATTATGGGGGGGACAATGTTTTCGCCAATATTTGAAAGCATAGAGGGGCAAGTGCAGACTATTCTTGGCAAAGTAGTGGGGGTCTGTTGACCATATTTTTCATGCTGACAAATACTGCACCCCCTTGGAGTGACTAGAGAAGCTAAGGCAATTATTAAAGTCAGTCATCTTCTGTTCATGTTGTGGCATCATCCTTGGTGAAGGTGGAATGCTGTTCAATGTTAGCCTCATACCAGCCTGGGACACACATTCTGAGTGCTCCATCATGTTGCTCTTCATATATTCTGTAAAGGTATGTCTCTGGTCATTTATGCCAACATGGACTATGACTGAGGCATTCTGGTATTTGTAGTCCAATGACCTGAATGTGTGTGTGTGTGTGTGTGTGTGTGTGTGTGTGTGTGTGTGTGTGTGTGTGTGTGTGTGTGTGTGTGTGTGTGTGTGTGTGTGTGATCTGTTGGATTCTTACCCCTGATAACACAACTAACCATGAACTTTCTCCTTACTCAGTATGGTATGGGTATATCTGTAGTAGATCCAATGGCTGGGAGGTCATTGGGGTTTAGGGGCATTACTTTTAAGAGCCTCAGCATATGTGGGGGTCAGTGTCTGATCCATACCGTGTGTGGTGGGTGTAGTGTGTGGATTTCTGATAACCTGATTGGCATTATAAGTGCTTGTATGTGAGAGCATTGCCTCCAGTGATATTTTGTAGATACATCTCTTTCATACCTTACCAGTTTGTTTAGGAATTAGTTGGCTGTCATGAGGCAATTGCTACATTGCTTCAGGATGCCCATATCCACCAAGCTGGCTGTGGAGATAACAGGAAAGTTCATATCCATGGTTACCAGCCCTTTTTAGGTAAGCAGTAAGATTTTTTCGTGAGTATCTAATGCAAAACACTTTAGACGGTGCTTGTCACTCCCCAAACTAATTAATCTTTGTGCAACTGAGTTTGGGGGAAGTCTGAAGAGTAGTTTTATAGGGAAAATATCAATTCTAGTTGCTTGTGTTTATATAGGGATGCCTTTATAGGTGCTCAAAACAACAGATAAATAGGTAAAATGGTCCCTGGCCAATAACAACAAATGCAATATAAGGTTTCTTAATGATTTACCAGAGAATTTGACCAGGCTAACCTCCACTGTGGCTGGAGAGCAGCACTAACCCTTTCAGGCTCTTAAATCACCAAATGGACCTGAAGTGCAAGAAACAGCCAATTTATACAATGCAGCTGCCTAAACGGGCAGGAAATTATCAAATTCAAAAGTATTATAAACTGCAGACACAATGAGAAGGCAGGAGTGCAGAAAATACAGTTTTGAATGAAGTGGTAAAAATGTAGCTCTCTAAAATGATTTAGAGTATAAAATTTAAAAACTAATGTGTAAAAATAATAGTAGTACTTTTACTTGAAAAAAGTGCAGTTTAGTAATACAAAGTACTTACTCAGTGATAGATGGGACAAGATTCTTCCTGAGGTCTCTGAAATCAGTAGCGTGCTCACCAAGCACATTTAAGCTCCACAGAAATGAGTCAATGAATGGCTTTAATCCCCTCTTTGCAGCCAAGTGATCATAATTCCCTAAACATGAATTAGGCAAATGGTAAATAAAATGATTTGCTGATATTTAAGCTTTTCATTTACATGGGCTTTGGCACAGATACTCAGAGCTGCTCGTTTGGTGACTTTGCTACTGATTGCTGAGAATCTGCTTTCACCTGGAACAATCCAGTAAGAAAAGACAAAAATAAGTATTTTTTTACACTTCTCTTACATACTATGACTGTACTTTTGCAGTTTATTAAGCTATTTGCTGTTATTTTTACATTTTACAGCAAAAAAAAAAAAAAAATACTGTCTACTGCTGCTTTAATTAGTTAATTGCAATGTATTACATTGTATCTGTTAGTTGTAGGTAGTTTGTCTCGTCTTGTTACATTTGGGCTCCAAACCAGCTGTTCTAGATTAAGAAAGTGTTTTTTCTGCACCCTTGTGGCAGAGGTGTGCTGATCTATCCTATCTGAGTTGAGGATTGCTAATGGAAGGGTTATTGTATTCTTTCCTGATTAGTAGTTAGCTTAAAACTTGTTTCTCTTTGCCAGTATTTAAGCCTCGCATTTGCATGGTGTTGCTTTTCATGTAGCTGTGGTTAACAGTGCCTTGTATAGACACCAAAGCCTAGAAGCTCAGTTTTTCCCTAAACAGCTGTCAGTGAAACCCTTCCAAGCTTTTCTGCTGCTCTACGAGCAGCTCAGGTGCACACTGAGCAATGTTCCTTTATTGATCAACCTTAGCCTACACAAAGTATAGGTCTCTTGTAGTTTGTGTACTACAAGCACAGTCCTGTCAAATTAACCCATTCCCTTCCCTAATAAAACATACTGTAAGAGCCTGCTATCATGGATGGGCAGTTTCAAATCATCTGTCTGGCCAGCCTGATAGACATGGGCATCCTGAGGCAATTTAGCAATTATTTCATGTATACTGACAGCCACTTACTGTACCTTCATTGAAGGTTGTGTGTCAGAGCTGGCAACTCGGCATGTAAAAATCTACTGCCAATCAGCGGACCGGAGTTCCGCTGTTGCGACCCCTAACTGGGAAAAGACGAAAGACACAACAACAACTGACAGCCACTTACTCCTGAAACAAGCAAATACTTTATTTGAGAGATGTATGCTACACTATGAAATTGGAGGCAAGAGTCTCACATAAGACAAATCGAATGCCAGACAGGTTGTCTGTACACACACACTTCCCACTCTAAATAAGACATGATACATAAACCCAGATATGTAGATATAGCCACCAGTAACTTACCAACAGATCAGAGGCCTCCTGAACCTAAAATGCTTACACACATAACAATGCAAAAAACAACCACAACACATAAGAACACAAATACCAGTGTCTCACCAAATAAGCTTATAAGGTGTAACACCAAAAAAAATTATGTATTGGTTATTGGTCATAGGTGACTCCATTGTGAGACACATGGATGATCCCCTCACCAAGCTGGGTAAGGAGCGAGTTATGGTTAGCTGCTTGTCAGGTGCCAGGATCTGTTAAGTCACTCAAGCCCTCAAGTCATTCAACCACAAGTACTGGTATGACTCTGTAATAGTCCATATGGGGGTGAATGACTTGGGATGTACCTCGCTGGACTATATGAAGAGAGACAGGACTGAGCTCTCAGACTATGTGTCACAGAAGGTATAAGCCTAGCTTGAAGCAGCAGTCTACCTTCTCCAAGGATGATGCCACAATACAAACAAAAATGAATGACTTTAACAATTGACTTAGTTTCTGGTATCAGTCCAAAGGGATCCAATATGTGCCAGCCTGGGAAGACAAGGTTGACAGGCCAAGCTGCTTTGCCAGAGATGATCTGCACCTGTCTCCTCTAGGCTTTTAGATCCTGTCAAAGACATTAGCCACCCCTATCGTGCCTCTTTTAGGCAGTGTCAAAATAACCAACCTTCCAAAATAACAAAAATCCACTCTAGATAAACTCAAGGTACTGCTGCTTAATGCTAGGAGTCTAAACAAGAAACTGCACTCCCTGGAAACACTGCTTACTTTGGAAGATGCTGACATCTGTGCAGTCACAGAGACATGGTTCAAAGGTGCAGAGAGCACCCTGGCCATGCATAGCTACAATGCCTTCCACACATTCAGACTTCAAAATAAGCATGAAAGAACCAAAGGAGGAGGTGTATCCATCTTCATTAAGGATAAGTGCATCTCAAGACTGGTCAAACAGTATGACTCCCCTGAGATACTCCATGTCCAATTAACTATATGCAAAGCCCCGCTACCACATCATAACTAGCTACAGATCCCTGACCATGAAACAGGAAAAGCATACTGCATACCTGAAATTACTGGAGTCACTTGCCATACAGTCCACCACCTTACTCATGGGTGATTTTAATTATCCTACCATCAACTGGGAAACATACATGACCACAAACATGCTGGCTCAGAGGTTCTTGGACTTTGTCAATACAAATGCTCTGGAACAGACAGTCAACACACCCACAAGAGGCTCAAATGTCCTGGACATAATGCTTACTAACAAGGGAGAGTACTGCACCCCCCCCCCCATGTGATGTCCTCCCTGGTAAGATTGGACCATAAATTAGTCTCATTCAATGTAATTATAAGACCAGATACCCCAACAAGCTCAAAAATGCTTAAGAATTTTTCAAAGACCAATTATCTCCTACTAAGTGATGGTAAAAGAAGTTTCAAAGGCCCCTCGAATGCAGATAAAACAGACTCCTATGCAGAGGTGTACATCAATCTCCTGTATAACTGCTTAAGCAGCTGTATAGAATCATCTATACTTGACCAGATTAAAACCAGGTCTTGATGAAAAAACAAGCCACCTACACAACAAGAGAAAGAAACTAATGTCCAAGAACAAGAGGGAACTGGCTCAGCAGAGGAAAAATCCCTCTCTAGCTTAAACAAACAAATTCAGAGATCTTGTCAAGTCCTCCAAATCTAATTACAAAGCAAAAATAACTTCCCTAGCTAAGGTAATCCCAAGGCATTCTTTAACTACTTCTAAAATCTAAAAAAGAATACCCAGCTATGCACTGAACTCGTTGTGAATGGCACCACCCGCACTCAACTGAAGGTAACAGCCAACCTGCTAGCTGACAGATTTGGAGCAAACTTCACCCCCTGTCTCCTCCAGTAATCCCCCAAAGTATACATGCCATCATTCCTCAACCTATTATCTCAAGAAAACAGGTCATCTCAGTGCTCTTCAAGGCCAAAAACACGGCACCAATGAGACCAGACAACAGCCCAGGTTGCCTTTTAAACAACATAAAACATGACCTAGCAGACCCACTTCGATCCCTGTTTAACTACACCCTGCAAAGCGGTGATGTTCCAGTGGAATGAAGGACAGTAACGGTAATCCCTCTGTGTAAAGGGGACCATCAACCAACCTTGGGAATTATAGACCCATAAGCTTGTCTAGCCTCATCTGCAAGACCATGGAAGGAATCATGATGGACCTTATTAACAAGGACATAGATAATCTCCAAACTCTGGACCCAACCCAGTTTGCATTCATTAAAGGTAGATCATGCCTATTAAACATGGTTGACTTCTTCAAGAAAGTAACCAAGGCCCTGGAAGAGGGAAAGACAGTGCATACCACCTATCTTGACCTAGCCAAGGCATTTAACATAATCACCACTCAGGTATTACAGAGAAATTCTCCCAAATGGGAATTAACTCCTACATTACCAGATGGGTAGCCAACTGGCTCACCAACAGGACACATACTGTCAAAGTGGGTGACTTCACCTCTAGCAAAAGACCAGTCACTGGTGGCGTACCACAGGGTTCTGTGCTAGGTCTCTTACTGTTTGGAATTTATTGACGTCCAGGCAAATTTGGAGAGCCTGTGGATGACCAAGTTTGTTGATGATTACAATCATTGAGTCCCCCACCGATGTTAATATACTGCAGACAGGGTTAATGCAGACAAACGATTGGTGCACCATGGATTAAAGTTAAATGCAAAAAAATGCATTATTATTCCCTTGGGGAAGCTGACATCCCTGTTAATTACATTATACACAGCACCCCCTAAGTGCAGACCTACTGGTACATAATCTGGGTACTCAGGTTGATAGCAATCTTAACTTTGACCACACTGTATCCATAGCAGTAAGGAAATCCTTCTATGTGGTGCATTTCATAAGTAAAGACATCATATCTAGATCTAAGGACGTGATAATTCCATTATAGTTAGCTCTCATCAGACCATTAATTGAATACAATGCTCCCTTTTGCCTTTACCTCACCTGATACCTGCAACAATTGGAGAGACCACAGAGGTTTCTCACCAAGAAATTACAAGGTACACAAAACAAGTCTTATGTGGAAAGACTGAAAGCCATGTCATTGTATTCTGTCTCCTACAGGTTGCTAAGAATTGACCTGTGCCTGCTTACAGGGCAGTCTCTGACATGGCCCTGATGGAAATGCTACACATTCATCAATCAAACTGCAGGAGATTCATTCCAGGGATCTTAACCTAGACTCTGATATGAACAGGTCATGCTAGAGAGATAGATACATCTCCCAGAGACTGACACTTCTCTGGAAAAATTCCAATTCACATGAAACAGAGCCCCTTCCTGACCCTCTTCAAACACAGCCTCAATCAATGGATAGATGACCACAAATTCACTCCTGAGGTTGCGACCATGTCCCTCCTGGACAGAGGAAGTCGGTATTAACTACCATAGACTCTTAGCTCTGCAAACTTCGCTCACCTAACCACCTACAATTGGGGTAGCTTGGGATAAGTATAGCTAGGCTTGAAAGGGCTCCAGGGCCTACAGGCTAGTAACTTCTCTGCTTGACTCCATGGATCACATGGCCTTTATACAACTCTTAGCATCATGAAGGTTGTAAGTGTAGTCTGCCAACAAACCCTGCTGGTCAGTCCAAAACCATATCTGCCTGTTCCAAGGCTAGATAAGAACCTGAAAAAAATGATTTCAAATATGGCAGCCAGCAGAAGAGCCTGGTGTACAAAGGGCAGCCAATCACTGCAGAAACACCTAGGAAAAGGACACTCCATCAGGATTCCAAATTACTGTGCAGGGGGTAACATCTCAGCCTTGGGTATAATATCATTTGTTTAATGATAAGTCAGAACAGTAAGAAATGACATATTCATTTATTTATTTAAATGTGTTTGCCAGGATAGACTACTGATCAAACAATAGCCAATTACAGGCTCCTAGGTTACATCATGATTTAACAAAACAATGTACAGTATACAACAACAGCCAAACAAACGACAGTCAGACGCTCTGCAACCATAAAAACTTTAATAAACAAATGTGAGTAGGTAAGCGCTTTCACCACTACAAGTGGCTTCTTCAGACTATATAACTCATACACACACAGACAAGCATTTAAATAGATGACATCAGCTACTCACTTTTTAAATAAACCAATAAAATGTACAGCAGTCACAGTATTTCATTCATTCAGTGCTAAACCTGTGTCTTATAGGTTCATAGGTGTGTACTAGGCTAATGGCCCTGGAGCCTTTACAAGCCTAACCCATAGGATTAGCCTGGCATTGTGCCACCCGACCTTAGTTCCCAGTGTCTCTGTCAAGTAAAGCCACTTGAGTGATCCCTGGGGTGAAGTTTCTATTTCCCATCCACTTGTCAAGACTTCTCTTGAAGAAGGCCAGTGAGGTGCTCTGCTTGACATGTATGGGAAGTCTATTCCATAGCATGGGCAGTCTCTGGGTTATGAACCTGTCCCTCCAGCATGTTCTGTTGATTGTGGTAAGGAGGTTGAGGTCTCTGGAGCATGTGGTGCGGAGGGATTGGGATTTCTTTAGATGTAGCATTTCTTACAGAGCTAAGTCAGACATGGCTTTGTAAGTCAAGCAGAGATCACCTCTAAGTAGGCGATATGAGACAGAGAATAGTTGGAGTTGTTTAAGTCTGTCCATACAGGACAAATGTTTAAGGCCTAGGATCCTCTTTCTGAGGTACTTTTGCGGACTCTCCAGTTGTTGTAGGTGTTTAGTGAGATACATGCCAAATGGGGCATTGTACTCAATGATTGGCCTAATGAGGGAAGAGTAGAGGGAGACAATGACCTCTTTCTTCTTGGATGCAAAACCCTTAGTAATGAGATGTGCCACATAGAAGGACTTTCTGAAAGCAGTGGCAATGTGGTGGTCAAAAGAGAGGTTGCTGTCAACCTGTGTTCCCAGATCTCTTATAATGCCTTCAGTGTTCAGTGGACTACCATCGATGTGGTAATTCATGGGAACTGGATTTTTCCCAAAGGGAATGACGACACATTTTTTGGCATTGAGCTTTAGGCCATGGTTCTGACACCAGTCGTTGGTCTCAGTGAGGCCTTTCTGTAGGATGTCAACATCACTTGGGGAGTTAATAATAGCTCCCAACTTGCAATCGTCTGCAAACGTTGTCAGCCAGAGTCCCTTTGTTTTGGCCTGGACTTCAGAGAAATAGATACCAAACAGGAGAGGACCAAGGACCTAACCCTGTGGGACTCCACTCGTGACTGGTCGGAAGTCAGCTACTTTTACACTGTGGATTTTACCCGTGAGCCAGTTTGCAACCCATCTAGTGACATAGAGGTTGATGCCTAGCTTAGTGAGTTTTTCTATGATTCCTGAGTGGGGAATGGTATCAAAGGCCTTGGCCAGATCAAGGTAGGCTGTATGAACCACCTTGCCTTCATCCACAGCTCTGGTGACTAACTCAAAGAAGTTGACCAAGTTGAGCAGGCATGATCTACCCTTTACAAAACCAAACTGTGTGGGATCCAGAGTTTGGAGATTCCCTATATCCTTGTTTATTAGGTCCATGATGATGCTTTCCATAGCTTTGCATATCAGACTCATCAGGTTAATGGAGTGATAGTTCCCAGGGTCTGTAGTCGCTCCTCCTTTGTGGAGAGGGATGACTGTAGCAGTCCGCCATTCAGTAGGGACAAAGCCTGAGGTGAGGCTATGATTGAACAGGGCACACAGGTGAGGTGCCAGTTCACTCTGCAGTACATGTAGAACACAGCCAGGGATATTGTCAGGTCCCATAGAAGCTGTATTCTTGGCCTTGGACAGTGCTGTTTTAACCTGTGCAGCAGTAATACTGGGTGCCTGGCAATCTACTGGTATTGTGACTGGTCCTTTGGGGGGGTAAAGTTGGCATTGAATCTTCCTTCATTACCAGCTCATAAGAACAGATAAAGCATGCTGCATCATCAAATTCAGGAAGTAATCTTTTAAAACAACAGGATTCATATATTGCATGCATCAAAATTTAAAAGTTGCTACAATTATAAATACACAACATAAACAACAGCATAAAGCACATGAAAACAAGAACAGACATTTAGATACATAACTTCAGCTACTCGCTTTATACTTTCTAAAGATAAGCCTGTAAATACACAGCAGTCACAATATTTCACTCACTCAGTGCTGAGTCTATGTTTTCCTCCATTATCAGCTTCACAAAAGCAGGTAAAGTATGCTGCATCATCAAATTCAGAAAGGGAGCTCAACCTAACAAAGCTCATATATTGCATGCATCAAGATCATTCAGAATTTATTCTGTATTTGGAAGCGACTTAGCCATTGATAAAGTAAGGCAGTGGTGTTCATTCCATGGTCAATTAGCTATAAATAGACATATTTTATTGGGAAGGATATGGAATACCAGTGTGTCTAATTACTTAGTACAGCAAGCCACATCATTGCCCTTAGGTGGAAGACATTGTTATTGTTCACAGTGGAGAGGAATTCCTATGTCATACCATGTCACACATCCAGGGTGTATGAAATTCCAAAATACACAAGATTTTGTGACAGTCTAAAGAAAATAAAATTGGATATTTTGCTTTGTAATATACTACTTTTAAAGTTCTGACTGCATTGATTTGATCATTGCAAAAAAAATCTTACTGAAATGATCTGACGTTCATCCATTTTAAACAGCATTTACTATTCACAAAATGTTCATATTTGTTTGGTTTATATTCTTTAACTTGCTTTCCAAAAAATGCTTTGTAAAGTAAGGATGTCTATCTGGTGTAAGAAGTGTGGCATTCTGTAGCTATTAGGATTGAATGAATTAACAAATTCAATTACATAGGTTCATAGGTTCATACTAGGCTATCTGCCCTAGGGCATTTATAAGCCTAGCCAGAGTGTGTTTGGCTTTCGCCACCCATTTTAAATTAATTTTGCTATGCCCTTTTTCGAGGTTAGTATACTGTGCCTCTGTCTAACAGTGACACAGAAGTGATACCCGGGGTAAACCTACGATCTCCCATCCACTAATCAAGATTCCTCTTGAAGAGAGTCAATGAGGGACTCTGCCTAACCTGGACTGGGATTTTATTCCAGAGTGAAGGGAGCCTCTGGGTTATGAATCTGTTCCTCCTGCATGTCCTATTTATTTCAGTGCTGAGGTTCAGGTCTCTCGAGCACGTAGCTCGATGGGATTTATTTTCTGAGGTGCAGCATGTCCATTAATTCCGGGTTGGACATGGCTTTATATGTCAGGCACAGATCGCCTCTGAGCAGGCGGTATGCCACTGAGTAGAGCTGGAGTTTCTTTAACCGGGCAGCATATGGCATCTGTTTGAGCCCTTTGATTCTCTTGGTGAGGTACTTTTGGGGTCTTTCCAGTTGCTGCAGGTGTCTGGTAAGGTACATCCCAAAAGGGGCATTGTACTCAATTATGGGCCTGATGAGGGATGAGTAAAGAGGCACGATAACCTCCCTGATCTAGATGTGAATCCCTTCATGATTAGGTCGGCTATATAAAATGTTTTTCTAACCACTTTGGCCACGTGGTTGTCAAATGAGAGATTGCTATCAACTTGGGTCCCCAGGTCCCTAATTACTTATTCTGTACTTAATGGATTACCACCTATGTGGTAATTTGTGGGCACTTTGTTTTTGCCAAAGAGATTTTAAAGTCTAAAAACACCCTGTGGAGATGGCAGACAATGTATTCAGTATTTGTTAATTAATTCATTCATTTATGTTACGAATAACACAAAACTATTGCACTACAAGTTTGTCTGTGTGTGTGTGTGTGTGTGTGTGTGTGTGTGTGTGTGTGTGTGTGTGTGTGTGTGTGTGTGTGTGTGTGTGTGTCTGTGTGTGTGTATATATATATATATATATATGTTATTTATGTGTCTGTATGTCGGTATGTGTATGTCGGGCAGGCTTTATGTGAAAATGTAATATATTATTTTTTAATACTTTTTCCCCCTACACTACCCACAGTGATATGTAGTCCATCAAGCCCAAAGTGATCTGAGCATCTCATCCCAGTCTGTCAGGCAGTGAATCCACTGTCTATGGCTCCAGATCAAAAGTTACATTTGAACACAAAATTTTGTGTTTATATTTTGGTTTCATTAGACATGAGAGCTTCGGCTTTCTAAGGAAATGGACTTTTTTTCCAAAATGAGAGAACATCTGAAGCTACAAGATATCCCACATCATATATTCATTGAAGACCCCTTCCATGATTATTCATACCCACATGGCTGGTTGTCAGATCAAATCTATCTTGCAGTTTTTTTTTACTTAATATTTGATATCCTAAATTCAGCACCTATTAAATATCTCCTTTACCACTTTGACTCCCTAAATGACAATAACATACTTACTACTGTGCCCTCATCTTCTCACCGAACTTCTCTTTTTACAGCAACATCAAAGATTCAATAAGTCCTTTGTTTGCACCCTGATTCATGCACCCTAAAAATAAAGCCCTTTATCTTACTGCACATACACACACCTCCAACAACCTAGGACTGAATCCTATTTGTCAGAACGTTTACTGTATTCATTACAAAATTTAAACACTACTACTAGCTTAATTTATCTGCATTTCAGACATCACCCCAAACTAAAAACAAGCCTATATAATTTAAATAGTCAGTGTAGTCCTTATTTCCTATGTTAATCAGTTTAGCTGTGTTCTTATTCTATGCCAAAGAAATCTCTGTTACAAGCTCTGTGTCCTTTCTATTCAAGCAATGTCCACACTCTGTTTACATTGCATATCATTGTTGCCGTGATTACAGAATACACATACAGTCTCACCACACTTTAAAATGTGTATTCAGTTAAGCATCTTTGCCTTCCATTCACCTTACATATGGTAAATCCATGTTCTAGCTGTCCCAACAACATCCATACTCATTACCTTTGTTTGCCAATTTTCCCTACTATGTTATGATTTTTTCTCACCACTTCTGTATACACTTACCTGACATTCCTGATAAATGTTGCTACTCTATATGGCACAACTTTCAGTGATTTTAATAATCTAATAATATTTGATTTGCACTCCCCATGTCTGTTTATTTTATTACACTATTATGTGCATAAAACATTTGTGTTGTGGTGATGCTGTCTTATATGATGTGTCATCCCCTGTATGTAAGATTTCTTATGGTGTGATTGGGATAATATCATATGCCATATTGTGATGATTGTTTTATGTGCAAACTGAAATTCATGTTCTAATGTACCTTTGTAAATAATCAAACATATGCAAATTAAAACTCAAGGGTCGTTCATCCTGGGTGGAACTATATATTTGCTTGCTGCCATAACAAGTTGCACACTGAGCCAAATAAGGGAAATTCAGCATGGAGAGGTACATTTCTCCTTAGAAGGTAGCTACAGCAGAAGAGTCACCATGGAGGAGGGGGTACTCTGCCAGGGCACAGTACAGGCCACCCCATAGCAACAGCAAGCTGGACTGCATTTTAAAACCTGACTGTAACCATTGGGCTACGGGAAATTCCTGGGCAGAAACAAATAGGCTGTAGTGCAGTCTCCACACCTGGGTATTCCAGACTCCCACTGCTGCAGAGCGAATGGGTCAGTTGGGTGTAGGCAGAGGAATCATCTAGCTTGGTCTTGTGGGTAAGGATAACAAATTATTACATGATTTTCTGATTAAAATAATAAAACAATAAATAATAAAATTCTACTTTTTAGTTCCATGAATACGTTAAGAAATATCAAGCTAATTAAGTTTTTTAAGCCTCAACTAATTATTCTTAAACACAGTATCAACTTGTTGTTTTTTCAAATTAAAAAAAAGCCTCACAACAGCCTAATGACGTGAGCTGATAACATTTATTGATAAAACCAAATAATAAAAATATAATAAATATCACTATTTCTTTTGTTTCATTTCTGGTCATAAGGAGCTTCATAATTTATTAACAAGTTGGCTCTTACTTGACAACTTCTCATTGTATAATTGGCTTTAGAAACATTATAAGCTGTGTCTTTTTTCTAGTTGTAACTAGTCTTATGAAGTTCCTTATGACAGCAAGTAAAACAGAAATGCTTGCTACTATCTTTGATTATACTTTTAATTACGTTGTTTTAGCAATAACATTTCATATTCCTGAAAGCGGTATAGCTCTGTATTCTTTTTTGTTTCTTGAAACAATATATTACTTGCCTGTAATTAGTGGTTTAACTTAACTAGAATGATAATTTTAATGAAACCTTGACACTTAAGTCTTACACCATGCTGCTTGCCAACTGACTCCTTGAGCTTGCATTCTGATGGACGTTAATGATATAGAAATGCTAAAGAAAAGTCATCACCAAGAACTGGAAGACTCAGACTACTCCTACTATGAAAGTTTGTACACATGGCAACTGAAGTTTGTCATCTTGATCTTTTCACGATCAAGACAAGAACATCTAGAGTCACCTCTTCATATAATATATAGTTGAAATTCAAAGAACTGGATAAACATGTTTTAATAATTAACGAGTACTCTTATCACATTTCTTTTTCTGTTTATAGGTTAGTACTAGGCTAACTGCCCTTGTGAGCCATTTTAAGCGTAGCCAATTATCCCCTGTGAGATTCAAACCCTGTATCTAATGTTTGTAAGGCAAACACTTTAATCATTAGGCCACCCTCCCAACCCCAAAAGCTTTGTTTTATAGTAGACACCATTTAAATAGTCATTTTAGTTCTTGTTTATTATTATTCTTTTAGATACATGTATTTGTTTTAATATATTTCTATTATCATACATTAATGTTTTGTTGTCAACATTTTCAATAAAAACAATTGAGAAAGAATGATACAGAAATGCTGTAGGAGCACAGCGTGTTAAATTACTTTTGCATCATTTTCTTCCACTTCTGACTTGAATGACTGCTGTTTTGAACCATGAAGAATGCAGTATTCATTTTCATACTGCAGTCCAGTAACTTCTGTTCTTGTGTTAAATTTGACTTTGTTAATTGATTTCTCCCTTCTAAGTATTTATTTATATTTATCTAGTGTTTTATTATAACATACTTTTAGCATTACTCTTCTTCGTGTATATTCATGCTTTATATATAATACATCACTCCTCATTTGGCCTTTCAAGGGTCTATTTTTTGAAAGTTATTCAGTCATGACCAGCTGACTAAACAGAACACTGGACATCCTTAGATGATGACGTATTCCCCAGCTTTGCTGGTCACTGAGTATGTTACACTAGCAAAGGGGGTGAAGGTCATCGTCTCCTGCAGGTCAGAGTGTTGGGAAAATTCCCTTAATTAAAACAAAAATTCTGTTTGGTCAGCTGACGCTGGCCAAATCATCATTAATAAACTAGTCCTTGATGAACCCACTTACATGCCAGTATAGTCCTTCTTTGTACATATGGATTAACAGTACCTTCTTCACTTTTCAGTATGATTTAATTTAGGATTTTTTTTGATCCTCAGTTAGCTTCATCTGGTCCAATCGGCATTAGATTGCTGTTCCTGATATTGTTAGGTACCGTACAGTAAATGTAACACATTTTACAATGCACTGCTTATTACTAATGTTCTCAAAGCTTTTGAATTTTATGACCATAGCCAATCAGAAAACAGAGATTACCTCATCCTATACATAATTATTGCCTTCTTCAAATATGGAAGTTTTTGATGGTAGATCTTAAACCTTAAGCAATGATTAGCATGACAACCTCTATCACTTGGATTCATTGAGCTGTGTGCTTATATAATAAGGCTAGAAATTTGCCAATATTTGTAATTAATTTACCTTGGCTCTTTGTTTCTACCACAAGGTAATTTCCTGAATGTAATCCACAAAGTTGTGCAGGCTGAGACCATGATAATTTTATTTCATCATGACTTAGCATTATGTTAGCAGTTTAACCTAATAGGTCTTCTAGACCACTGAAAATACATTCACACTACTTCACTTCACCGTATAAGGCCTATTTGGCAAGTTATAATTAGGCAGCACTGGTATTGTAAGCTACTTTAGCATCCTGCTTACTAAATGATCTTTTACGGACTGGCCCTTAATGAAACCTACTAGATTCCAATGTAGTCCTTCTTCTTTAGCATTGATAGTCTGTTCTCTATTACTGCAGCATGACCTAATTTTGATCCTCAGCTCAGTACTGGCACAGCAATGCAATTCCAGAGGGTGTTGTAGTTGTCAGAGAGACTTGATCTCTCATGAAAGTCATTTAGTTAGATGTCTTTCTAATTACCTGGATCCATTCTTTATAACCCAAACAATAATCAGGAAATAATAGCTTTAATCAGCATTACTTCTAACAGTGGAATGCTAAACAGCCTAATAATCAGACAGGTTTAAGATGCTAAGCTTGTAAATCCTGGAATGATTTTGAAAGTCAAATATTCATCTTTCAGCATTTTGATATTTCCCTTTGTATTAATCTTTTTATTAAATTTTGTGGTTCTCCTTTAAATACTGTGATATTACGTACATGTATCATATCCTCCAATCTTTTTTGATTTTTTTTTGTCCTTTTGAACTGGATTACAGCTTTTAATGGGTACTCAAGAATATTGAATTATTTGCTCATATATACAGCAATGTTTGTAATTTTTATTATTTTTTTCAGATGACAAAACTTGGAAACAATGTACACTGGACAAGTAGTACTGACTACATATGTTATTCACTATCAATGGTATTTGGATTTCAATTTGTACTATTGCTCAATTTATTCCTGGTTTGGACATGCAGTTAAGCAATTATCATAGCAAATTAGTTTCTTCTAGTAGGGTAGAAATTGATTAAAAATACAGTTACTATTAATGAATCTGATGAAATAACTACTCAACCAGCTGAACTTGTGCTGGGCCAATATTTCTGCAAAATAATAGCAATTCTCGTACTGTAGAGTAAGCCCATCCAAAACTCAAATTTCTGGATGCGCTTTATAGCATCATAATTATTCATTTTCTTCTGATGCGAGTCACTGCTTTTAACATTGCTGCAATGATTTATCTATGTGTTTATCCTTTAATGCACTAGTTTTAGAGCTGTTACATGGACTCCACAGTTTAGTTATTTGTTAATGAAATTTGAGCCCATGTCATCTACTGAAGTATTAATAGAGCTATTGATTTGTTACACATCCTTCAGACAGTACAACAGTGGTATGTATACATCAGTTTTTTGGAGAATTGTCCTTTTTCTAATAGCTGATTCTTGCTTTTACATTTGAGTACCATCATGTGATCATATCCCACTCCTGGCCATTGAAGATGCAACATCCAGTGAAGTGGCTAGATGTCTAATAGTGCGTGGTCCAGATGAAAACTAAGTAGTGCAATGCATTCTCCAGAAAGTCTGTGGCTCTTGGAGAGTAACATGGGCAAAATTATGTGAAATGGTGTGCTTTTGATCAATGGTGTGTGTGTGTGTGTGTGTGTGTGTGTGTGTGTGTGTGTGTGTGTGTGTGTGTGTGTGTGTGTGTGTGTGTATATATATATATATATATATATGTGTGTGTGTGTGTGTGTGTGTGTGTGTGTGCGTGTGTGTGTGTCTAATATAACAGGTTTACTATCATTTTAGTGATTGCTACAATGTTGAATCACTAAATAACATGACCAAAAGGTTACAAGACAAGAATGGCAAGGACTACTTGCTCGAACAATGTCAAACATCGAATCTGCTGACCTGCGTGGAAGGGGGGGGCAAGTCCAGGTATTCAAACAAGTAGTCCTTGGCATTCTCATCTTGTGACCTTCTGGTCATGTTATTTAGCAATTCAACATTGTAGTGATCACTAAAATTATAGTAAACCTATATATAGATAAAGATATAGATATAGTGCATTTTGTCATTCACACTGCATACATCATCTGTCTATTTTGTTTATCCCAGGCTGAGACTGAAATAGACCCAGTAGGATCAGTCTCCCACTTGCGTTAACAAATTCAAAATAAAACAAATAAATGATCACAATTTAAAAGAACTATGCATTTTCTTCTCCTCATGTTTCTCTGTACTCATTCTACCATGTCTTTGAACACTGTTCCCAAATAATGAAAGCCCATTTTTAACGGATAAATCAAGGAATTATACTGTTGACTTTTAAGTGTAGCTCCAGTCCCCACTGCTGAGAACCAAATGGTAATTAATTATTTTATTGTAATGCTGGTCCTGAAATTATACATTTTCTGAATTTACTTACTAAACTGAATGTTCTATCTTGAAGAAACGTTTAAGTTGTACTTGCCATTACATAGCATGTATTTTGCTGTAAACTGTATAAACTTAAATAGGGTATCAAGGCCAGCAAAGTATCAAAGGCATGAAATGTATTCAGTAGACATAATGGCCATTACTGAGCCTAATTAAATAACCATTTTGGGGATGCATGTTTGGCTTCTGAACCTTCCTGCCTTTTTTTCTCTTGGTAGTAGTGATTCAGAAACCTAAAACACCTCAGTCCACCCACGGACTGCATCTGCATGGCCGTTCTCTTTCACTATCCTTCTGCAGGGGATTCTCAAAGTGTCTTCACGCTCTTCTGCCTTAATATACATGGAGCTCAGAAAGCTGCCTTCAAGGCTACTGTATTGTCCTGCGATACTTACACGACACAATTTCTCCGTAGACAGCTATCAGTCAATATTGCTGGATTTATCATATCGCAAATATTTCCAAGTTGAACAATAATCAATGTACCTTAACTTGTGGGAAAAAAATCTTCCAGACATCTGAAATACTTCCAATCAGTAAATGATATTAGAGGGAAAATGTAGCAGTTACTTGGCAATTAGAAATCATTTAACAATGTTCAGTTTCTTGTTTAGTGTCAGCAGGAATGCTCATTCAAAACAATTGGTCATTAAACACTGATAGCATGGGACTTTGCTTTGTGATTCTCAAATAATGAAAGTCCATTTTAAGGGATTAAATAAAGGAATTGTACCCTTAACTTTTAGGTGTAGTTCTAGTTTTTAGCATAATTTCATTATTGCTTCTTGCACATTTATTTACATGCACAATTAAGCATATTCTAGTCACAGAATACTCAATAAAGCAAACTAATTATGTTATAAATATATCTATCTATATCTATATATCTATATATGACAAGAAATACAGGTTGTGACAAATGAGTGCTCTTGCATAAAATGACAAGTTCTATGAAAATCATGTGGATATACTGGTATGTTTTCCTGGAAAATGTAAACTCAGAGTTCCTGCTGGCAGCAGTCTTGGCTGCCTGTCCATATGTTTTTTTTTTTTTTTTTTTTTTCTTGTTTCAAGTCAGTCTAGCCTTGGGTTATTTCACAAACAAAAAGATGCAGCTTCCACAGATTTCTGTAAAACAGTGACTCCCACTGAAAAAAGTTTTGGAATTTCTTTGCGATATAACAATATATTCATCATAACAATTAACTTATAATGTTATAACCGCAGAATCCTCAAACTGCTACTTGAAACCTACGCAAAGCAGGTTTCTACATATTTCAGTCTATGGAAAAAAAATATGAGCAATTGCTCTTTACCAAGAGACATTTGCATTTTTATACTTTATGTACTTTATGATTAATATTTTGTGCAACATGTTACTTTTTTATCCTGTGCCATTTCACTTGGAACTGTGAAATTAATAAAATGTTAAGTGGATGTTGTTGCCTTTTGACAAAATCTTCACACTAGATATGCTACCATTGCTGTTTGTGATTTAGTTTCATTTGTTAAATACATCTACTAAAAGACTAGTCTTTTAGAAAATTGAATTATAATAATAATAATTATTATTATTATTATTCCTTTCAAATTTACACGCCTTAGATGAATACTTTGGCTGCAGCACATTTCCTTTTTTCCTACTTGTATAAATAATTATTTTTTTAAACAAGAAACATTTTTATTAAATTATCATGTATGATGTAAGCCATGTTACATTTATATAAATTACAATAAACCACAGTGACACAATCTCAGTTGCAAACATTTTACATTCCAAACAGTGTAACACAACAGTAGCTGCAAACGTTATACATCACTTTTAACATATCCAGTCATTGTCAGTCAGCCATTACATAGCTCATTCAAATCCGGCCTTCTTTTAAACCTTGTTCCTCTTCTGCATGTATTGTTCCCACACTTCCCATTTTTTCTCATGCATTTTACTCCTACCTTTTTGTAAAGATCCCAGTTCCAGTTGTTTTAACTGTTGTTACTATCTTTGTTACTTCTTGTAAAGTTGGTTTAGACTTTGATTTCTATTTTCTAGTTATTGCTTTTTTTTGGCAGCTCAGAAAAATCATTTCCCTAGTCACTCCAACTTGCTCATCCATCTCCGACAGAGCAGTCTGCAGGGGAATCTTTAAAGTCTACCATCTCATTACACTCACAGAAAATAAATAATTCTTGAGTGGATTTCAATATCTTGTTATTTTGTAAAGGTGTTGATCAAGGCTTCCTTATCACATATGCTTCTTTTGTTAAACATTCCCCTTCACTAACAGATGAAGACAAACAAAAGCCTTAGTACAAAGAATTATATTACACTATTTGTGTCCTCATAGAGCATGCTTAACATATCAGATTCCTCTCAATGATAACATATAAATTCATACACCATAAAGGCTTAGGAAGTCTGAATATTAAATGTTAATGCAGCAGTGTTTACTGCATAAACAGTAACTCTCACTTCAGGTCTGGAGAACAAAAAGAAAGAAAGAATTTAAATGATACATTTATATATTACATATTCTTGTTATGTCCAGGTAAATTGTATGTTTCAGGTAGATTTCAAATGCCTGGCAGGGAAAGTTGTAAATACTGTCAAAGTAAGCAAATCTTGTCAATGAAAGGAAAGGTTAAAATTATTGCCTATTTTATGCAAAAAAATAAATAAATAAAGCAAATATAAACTTGCTTGCTTAAAGACTCCGGATACAAGTCAGGGAAGAAATGCAAAAAATCATATGTCCCCAGTCCTTAAACAAATGAATGTCTAAATAAAAAATAAATATCAATCCCTGTAGACAGAAAAGTTAACTCTAAAATGTATTTTGCAAATCAGATACACAGCTTGAAGAATTGTTAACAGTGTACCTGGAAGCTGCATCTTGACAACTAAACCCACAAAAATGAGGAGACCACCTTGTTTGTAATTTGTTTGTAAACTTAATACCATCCATGGAATATCAGCAAACTTCACATATTCCAGCAGACAAAGAATACAACAGCTGTTATAATGCATTCATGAAGGCCTTTAGAGGGGTGGTATGCTGTTCACTTAGTTAGTCAAAATGGCTATAATGGTAATCAGTCTGTATCTAATAATGAGTCTGGCATTCACCAGGTTTAGGTAAACCATTTTCTGTGACACATTTTAAAAATAAACCCGAAAACAGAACTTAAATTTTCATCATGACAAACTGTTAAAGCAAACATATTTATTAAATAGCACATCAGGAAAATATAAAAGTTAATTCCTAACATCTTACATTAGCAAGTTTCACAGAGTGAGCTTCTCTTCATCAAGTGCTTATGAAATACAGAGATTACTTGTGTCTTTTAAGAGGGTATTATTATTTTGTTAAAGTTATTTTAGAAGATATTAACTACTTAGTAGTTTCAGCTTCAGTACTTCAGTACGTGTTTTAAAGACCCTAATTACATTTATTGGGATGACATGGTCGACAAACCTTGCTGCTTTGTCAGAACAGTTTGCACCTGGCACCACAAGGCTTTCAGCTGCTGGCAAAGGCTCTTGCCTCCCCCATAGTGCCTTTTTTAGGCAAGGTCTCAAAAACAAAATTGCCGACATGAAAATTGCCAACCATAACAAAATAAGGGTTATGCTGCTAAATGCTAGGAGCTTAAACCAAAAACTGCACACCCTGAAAGCAATTCTATCACAGGAGGATGCAGCTGTCTATGCAGTCACAGATACCTGGTTCAAGGCCTCAGACCGTACCATGGCCATGCAAGGCTACAATGCCTTCCACACCTTCAGACCGCAAAACAAACACATGAGAACCAAAGGCGGTGGTGTTTCTATCTATATTAGGGATAAATTCACCTCCCGACTAATTAGAATGGACAACTCCATGGAGTTACTCCAAGTTCTGATTACTGTGGGTAAAACCCCCATTCAAGTCATAGCTAGTTATAGATCCCCCTACATGGATAATGAAGGCACAAGGCCTACTTGACCAGACTGCAGTCAACCGAAGCATTGCCAAACATTCTGGCCATGGGAGATTTCAGTTATCCCACCATCAACTAGGAAACCTACTCTAGCCCTTACTCACTAGTGCAAAAGTTCCTTGACTTTGTTAACTCAAATGCCCTGGAACAAATTGTTCAAACTCCAATAAGAGGGACAAACATACTAGATCTGGTCCTCACTAACATGAAAAACAGATGCACCACTGCAACTGTTGGACCATCATTAGTCAAATCTGACCACAAATCAGTCGCCTTCGAACTTGCACTAACACCAGAACTCACAAAGGGCGAAGTCAGACTAGAAAACTTCACCAAGGCAAACTATACCCTCCTAGGGGAAGGCATAAATGCCTTCCAAGCCCCACCCTCCAGCTCAAAGTGATAACTACACTAAAGCCCCATATAATCACTTGTAACTATATAGACTCGGCTGTTTCAGACAGAATCAAAACCAGAGCCTCAAGTAAAAACAAGCCACCCTGGCAGACATCCAGCATCAACAAACTTTACAACATACACAAAAAGTTGCTGTCTAAGAAAACTAAGGCGAGCCCCAACAATGGAAAAGCACCCTCCTTAGCCTCAACAGGCAAATAAGACAACATGCCAAATCCTTTAAGGGTAACTTTGAGAAAAATTTAGCAATCACAGCCAAGGATAACCATAAAACCTTTTACAGATACACACATAGCCTAAAAGGTAGGAACCAAGCATGTGCCGAACTAGTGACTAACAGTATCACATACACTGATCCCACACTGATACCAAATCTGCTAGCAGACAGATTTGGTGAATATTTCCCTCCTTATCCCCTCCAAACTTATGACAAACTGTCACTCGTTCATCTTTAATACAAATAATAAGGTGGCTTGAAGGGGTTTCCTTCAGATGCTTTAATACACAGAAACACAACAGGATGAACAGCAGCATCATTAAATACGAACGAACTAGTTAACAAACAGAGCTTACATACATACATGTTCACATCTCAGCAGCTAACTACAAAATGGCAGTCTAGCTTGCACATGCTCAGTATTTAACACTTGTGCAAGCCCTTGGATAGCTTCTTAAAGGTATATACACACATATTGATCTACATCCTCCCTCTTAAAAAGATTGTCCTTTATGTAAAACAATATCTGAGCTAGACATGCATTGCCATGTACATTGGAAACAAAACACAATGTTCATGTCCAGGTTGCTTCATGTCTGCTGCAAGGTTTAGAGATTCGACCATATCTCATAACATAACAGTTAGCTCTAAATTTAGCAACAGGGACAGTCTGCATTGCACAACTCATATTAGGAACTTCCGGATTCAGCATAGAAACAGGAATGCCCTCTGGAACTTCCACTGGAATTGGAACAAGGGATAACTCACTCTGAGATAAAGAGTCTTTCTCACAGGCTATTTACTGTGGTACAGGCTTGGACTCTCAAATGTTTCTGATTCCACCTAAAAATTGCTCCTTCTGATTCTATAATGTACAATCAGCTCTGGACCAGTATTCTTCACAACACCAATCCGATTATACCCTCGGAACATTTGCATCCTTACCACTTCTCCCACGCTTCATGAATTCAGTGGTTTACTGGTCTTATTGTAGTAGGACTTCTGGGAAAGATGCATCGTCAACAGATTGGCTTTCACTTATCTGTTGTTCTTGACACTTGGAACCAACAATTTCCTACTGACTGGTAATGTTGTTCTGGTTTGTCTCAACCTACTGACTGGTAATGTTGTTCTGGTTTGTCTCAGCAGAAGTCTCTGAACAGGTGAACCAAGATGTTTGTCACGAGGAACATTTTTGAGATTCAAGAGATTCAAGAAAACATCACTATTGTCTCATTTTGACTTCTCTAGTAACTGCTTTGCACTTTACACTGTGCGTTCTGCCAAACCATTTGACTGTGGGTATTCTGGACTATTTGTGACATGAGTAAAGTTCCATTCTTCAGCAAATCTTTTGAACTGTTGGTTTGTAAACTGCATGACATTGTCAGAAATAACTTTGTGCAGGCTACCATGCACAGCAAAATGATGTTTCATCTTAGTAATGACTGTACTGGATGCTAGCTTAGGAAGTAGGTCAATCTTGAACCAATTGAAGTAAGAGTCTACTAACATCAAATAATGTTGACCATTCCACTCAAAGATGTCAGTGGCAACTGTCGACCAAGGTAGTTCTGGAATCTGGTTAAGCTGAAGTGGTTCTCTCTGTTGATGTGGTTTCATACTATTATGCAGTAAACAAGATAAAAGTGCTCTCTCAATGTCTTGTAACATAGAAGGCCAAAACACTAGTTCCCTCACCTTTCTTTTGGTAGTTTCGATACCTGGGTGACTACGATGCAAGACAGTAATGTACTCTTTTTGCAAAGACTTTGGAACAATAACTTTCAGATCTTTCAGAATGATACCTTTGTCAACAAAATCTCATCTCTGTATGGAAAATAAGGTTGCACTTGTTGAGGTAAACTTGATTGTTCAATGGCCATCCTGGATTGATAAAGTGGTTGAGCCTTTGTAAAACTGGATCTGTGGCTGTCTAATCTCTCAGCTCATCAAGATGTGTGGAAGAAACATTTCTCACTTCCATGATTTTAAAATCAAGATGATCATTCTCATGCTGTTCTGTGGTGTGTCTGGGCGATCTGGATAAGGTATCAGCAAGATAAAGAAGCTTGCTGTTCTTGTAAACAAGGTTGAAATTATACTTTTGCAATCTCAGCATCATACATTGCAGTCTGGCTGGAGCTGAATGCATTGGCTTTATCAGGATTGTGAGCCTGTTTTGATCTGGATAGTTCTACCATAAAGATAATCATGGAACTTCAAACATGCAAACACAATTACCAGAAGCTCTTTCTCAATCTGGCCATAATGTATCTCACCTTTAAGAGTTCTCGATGCATAGGCAACAGGTTGATCCTCTTCTAGAATGACTGCACCAAGTCCAAATTTCGAAGCATAACAGGAAAGTGTAACTGACTTGTGAACATCATAGTACCTGAGAGTTGGTGGACTTGCAATTCTCTGTTTCAAGACAACAAATGCTCTTTGGTATTGCTCTAACCAAGACCAGAATACATCTTTACATGTCAGCTCTCTGAGTGGTGCTGAAACTTGCTCGTCTGGAATGAACTTGCCTATGTAGTTGACCATGCCAAGAAGACACTGCAGGGCTTGAACATTGTCTGTAGCTTGCATTTCAGTAATGGTTGTTTGCTTTGAAAGGTCTGGTCATAGGCCTGTACTTGTAAATAAGTGACCAACATAAGTATCTTCTTGTAGCCTGAACTTGCATTTGTGTGGGTTGAGCTTAAGATTCACTTGACGTGCCCCTTCTAGAACTTGTCTGAGTTTTCAGTCATGTTCTGCTTCATCAAGACTTTCTACAAGTATGTCATCTACTATAATAGCACAAGGATACCCAGAAAAAATTTGCTCCACTGCACGTTGAAAGATTTCACTTGCAGAATTTATCCCAAATGACATTCTCAAAAATCTGTACCTGCCAAATGGAGTACTAAAAGTAGTGAGCAATGAGGATTTCTTGTCAAGCTGAATTTGCCAAAATGAATTTTTTGCATCTAAGACAGAAAAAATAGTGGCACTTGGCATCAAGGCTGTGACTTCTTCGACTGTGCACATTGGATGATGAGGTCTTTTTAGTGCACAATTCAAATCTTGCGGGTTAATACATATTCTGATGTCATCTGAGCTTTTCTTATGAGCTACCACTATGAATGATACCCATTCAGTTGGAGTTTCAATTGGACAAATCACATCTTGTCACACCATTTTATCTAACTTGGCTTTGACTCTGCCCTGCATGGCTATTGGAACTTTGCATGCTGGCCTAATAACTGGACTGACCTCTGGGTCTCACTTCATAGAGTACACAACTGGAAGTTTGCCTAGTTTGTCTTGGAACAGATCAGTATAGACAGAAAAAATGTGCTGGGCAAAATTAGAGCAGTGGTCTTTCAAACTAACTTGGTGAACGTCCTTATTAAATGAAAGCAGTCCCATTTTCAAACTGTCTCTGAGCCCTAATAATGACTGGACGTGCCGCTTGACCACATAAAATAATAAGTCATAGCTCCTTCCAGCAGAGCAACATGAAAGTACAACTGAGCTTTCGGTTTGAATTTCTTCACCTCCATAAGCAGCAAGCTTCGCACACCTTGCCAAATCAAGCCTTTCACCTTTACACACTCTAACAAATGTTTCTGCAGACATAACATTGCACTTAAAGCCTGTACCAACTTTGAGCTCTATGGGTTTGCCATTTATCCAAACAGTACAAAATACTTCATTCTTTGCCCTTAAATGTACTGCATTGACCATTTCATGAAGCACTGACACACCATCAACTCATCTCTTAAGTCACCAAATCTGCACATTTTAGCTTTAATTCTGAGGTTAGTTATATATGCTGCAAAAGTTTCACCAGGCTTTTGATCACTTGTGTAAAACAAGTGCCTTTCCATTGTCTGGGGATTACACATTTCTGTAAATTTCCATTTTAAGCACTCTGGGTCCTCCCTTGACTCAGCCAGTGCAACAATATGATGGTTCCCCCTCCCCTGTATAGATAGCATGTGCATACACAAATGAGCATTCCTTTTAAATGCCATCTGACCCAGCTAAATTAAGTTGAATAAATGCCTTTGTATGGTCGTCGTTATCAGAAAATGCAGCCTGCAGGAAAATGTCGTACTCTTGTTCAGTCTCCAATTCTCAGCAATATTACTGTCAAACACAAGTGCACTGGGTTTTCTAAATCCATCTGCCATGCCCACAAAGTATACACTAGCACACTGAAAATATGGCCCTTGTAATTATGTATGAACAAACAGTTCTGTGAGCTTGTAACAACATGCAAATGCACAATAAACTCTTTGAAATACTGTACTTTGTGAAATATGCTCTGTAATGGCTGTATTCTGCAAAATATGCTTTGTAATGGATGTACTTTGTGAAATAGTTTTACTGTAACACTGCATAAACACGTGAACACTTTTTATACACTTTTGATAACTCCGATATCTTTGCTTAACATGAAATGCTTTGAGAAAATGCGGTTGCTTCCCCTTATTTTGTTTGTTTTATGCAATTCTGACTTTATTTCAAACATTTTCCATAGTAATTTGAATATTTATATCAATATTGTACAGATCGGTTTATGTGAAAATTTAGAGCATTCTGTATGCCTTGTTTCATATTATATGAAAAGAAATAGTGCTGAGCAAGTTTTAATACCTGGAATTCATTTCTGACCTGTTTTGTGAAGTATGCATATTTTAGGGATGATTCACTCTTGTATATTAGTTGTGTTTTTCGGTCTTGCTTCTGGTTCCCATTCTGGCCCCATGTCCTTTTAGACATGCCGCTTCTGACACCATGTCACTCGTTCATCTCTAATACAAATAATAAGAAGGCTTGGGGTTTTGTTCAGATGCTTTAATACACAGAAACAGATCAGGATGGATAGCAGTATCATTAAATACAAACAAACTAGTTACTAGAGAGAGCTTACATACATACATGTTCACATCTCAACAGCTAACTACAAAATGGCAGTCTGACTTGCACGTGCTCAGTATTTATACACTTGTGCAAGCCCTTGGATAGCTTCTTAAAGGTATACACACACATATTGATGAAAACAAACCTTGCCCCAAACTTCCCTCGCACCCTACATATCCAAAGAGCAGGTCATTAAAGCCTTGTCTAAGGCAAAATACACAGCATCTATGGGACCAGATGGCATCATGGCATCATAGGCTGTCTTTTAAACAAATTAAGACATGAACTAGCATCACCATTAAGTATCCTATTCAATCACATCCTAACCACTGACTTTGTTCCTGAGGAATGGAGAACAGCAACAGTTATTCCCCTCCACAAATGTGACCCATCACAAAAGACCCAGGGAATTATAGACCCATAAGTCTGACCAGCCTCATCTGTAAAGCCATGGAACACATCATCATGGCTCTCATAAATAAAGACATAGGTGACCTCCAAACACTGGATCCAACCCATTTCAGCTTTGTCAATGGCAGATCCTGCTTTTTAAACCTGGTAAATTTCTTTGAAAATGTGACCAGGGCCATTGACAAAGGGAAATCTGTGCACACAGCATACTTGACTTGGCAAAGGTCTTTGACACAATCCCACACTCAGGCATTACTGATAAACATAGCAAACTGAATGTAAACCCGTTTGTTGTATGATGGCTTGACAACCAGTTCACAAACCGGTCACATTCTATCAAAGTGGATGTCTCCATCATCCAGAAGACCTGTCACCAGAGGGGTGCCACAAGGGTCAGTGCTGGGCCCCCTACTATTTGGTATGTACTTCTCAGAAGTTCAGGCCAAAACTATGGGGCTGTGGCTGACCAAGTTTGGAGATGACTGCAAACTAGGTGCAATTATTGACTCCCCAAATTATGCCAGTATACTCCAGGAGGGTCTTACACAGACCAACGATTGGTGTTTTAGTCATGATCTCAAACTGAATGCAAAGAAATGCATCATCATTCCATTCGGTAAAAACAATATCCTTTCACACTAGCAAATCAACAACAATACCCTATGTACCTATGAAGTGGTAAGACATCTGGATCCCAAGTAGACTGTGACCTTAACAATGACCACCATGTATCTACTGTAGTAAGGAAGGCTTTCTAGATAGCACATTTGATTAGCAAAGGCATCACCTCTAGACCAAAGGAGGTTATAACCCCTCTATACTCATCACTAATCAGGCCTATACTCGAGTAGAATGTCCTTTTCAGCATGTACTGTACAAAGCACCTGCAACTGGAGAGCCTCAGAGGTTTCTAACTAGGAAGATCAAGGAACTTCAGCACATGACTGACTAAAGCCCCTGCCGCTATACTCAATATCATATAGACTTCTTAGAGGAATCTTTTGCCTGACTTACAGAGCAATCTCTGACCCAAACCTAATGAATTTGCTGCACATCCATAAATCAAACAGGACTAGAGCTACCCATTCCAGGGAACTAAATATGGCCTGTGACTTGAATAGGATGTGCTGGAAGGACAGATTTGTCCCCGGTAACTGCCGTGTCTTTGGAACAGGCTGTCAATTCATGTGAAGCAGAGCACCTCAATGACACTGTTCAAAAGGAACTTGGACGAGTGGATGGAGCACTATAAATTTTTACTGGAGATAATGCCCACAACCCTCCTGGACATGGGCAGACATTACTAAATACACTCCAGGGTATTAACTAGAATATCTATGGTATTTCATTAGGATGAAACAGCTAAGCTTGAAATGACCTCCAGATCAATAGCATAGTAACCTTCTATGATCCTATGATCCTATATATACCATATTTATATTTGTAACTTACCTTTTACATCTTGCCAGGTAGGTGAATATGAAGATACCTAGTGAAAAATAAGGAAAGTGAGGTTAGGATTACTAGACAGGGTTTGTCCCTCTAGTTTAGTTACTGGATTGCGTGCTTTTTGAGTATAGCTGGCATTTCTTCCAAAGTTTTGTTGGGTATTTTGCCAAGTGATGTGCCTCCCTCCTATGTGCTAAAGGCATGCAGTAAATGGACTAGAAATTATCTGGGGTTCACAACAGGAGCTCAAGTCCCAAACATTCAAACAATACAGTCTTAAAGCCAGGAGCTGGAGTGCCCTGTAGCTCGTGTGGGCTGCTGATTATGCTCAGACTAGAATATGAACTTAGGCAAGCAGCTGTGCGGAGGGAGTGAGGGGGAGTTAGGACTTAGTAGTAGAGGGGGGGTTAGGCTTAAGGAGCAGGAGTGAGATGTTAGAATTAGGAAGCAGGAAAGGAATTTTAGGGTTAGTGAGCAGGATGGGAGTTTTAGGATTATGGAGTAATAGGGAATTTAGTTTTAGGGGGTTAGAGTTTTAGGGTTAGGGAGTGATTGGGGGAATTTGGGTTAGTGAGGAAGGTTTAGGGA
Source organism: Protopterus annectens (assembly GCF_019279795.1). NCBI lineage: Eukaryota > Metazoa > Chordata > Ceratodontiformes > Protopteridae > Protopterus > Protopterus annectens. The sequence goes on from NC_056742.1 coordinate 374,594,146, forward strand.
AACAGAAGAAGGTGTTTGGGGTGAGAACTGGATGGGAGATTTCAGGGTTAGAGTTTAGGTTCTGCTAGGCTATGTAGTTTTATAAGGTTGGATGTGGGGACAGCTATGAAGAAATGGGAGAGCAGGCTAGTGGGAATTCAACCACTTGATTTTTCAAGCAAGTGGCAGCAAGCAGGTGTGTCATGAGCTACTAGCACACAAGCCCCTTTAGTAAATCCAATTGTCTGAAGTTATCATTTGCCGAGGGTTACGTTTATTATATTATACATTGGGATGATTATTGTGCTATCTGATAAAGTTTTAATTTTAATATTACTGTGATTGCTCCATGAAGGTTACTTGTAGTGTGTTACACTTAAATCATAGGCAGGGATTCAAAAAATTTACCCCCCCACCTAATCTCTCTCCTCAAAATGTTCCTGTACCTCACAGAATATCTATTCACATTAACCTCCTCATTGTGTCTTCAGCTCACTTGATTAATCCTCTCTCTAATACCATCTGCGGTAGCGTTGTCGTCTCACAATAAGACGTCCTGTTCGATTCTCAGCTAAAGCGTCTTCTGTGTGGAGACATGCGTGAATGGGCGTACCTTCGTTGAAGGTTGTGCGTCAGAGCTGGCAACTCAGCACGTAAGAATCTACTGCCAATTATTAGCGGAACAGAGTTCCGCTGTGGCGACCCCTAACCGGGAAAAGCCAAAAGACAACAACAACTCTCCTCTCTATGTCCTACACTTACTGATCTTGTACCCTCACACATACATAACAAAACTACTGTATTATGTCTTTTTTATAACCTTACCATCTTTGAAAGTACTGCACAACCCAAACAGCAATTTTGGGCTTGTACTGCTTATAATCTATAATAATCTGTCACCTAGCCACATGATAGATTGTATTATGTCTAAAATGTATGTATGCTTAGATATAATTGTTAAAGCTATTAATGATGTACCTTGTTCTAGAAATGTATGTATTGTCTACCTACAATTGTATAATGTCTCATGTATGTATCTAAACTGGAGCATTTATCTGCAGGACTCCCATGAAAATGGGTTTCTGACCCACTCTGACTTTTCCAGTCACCAAATGTCAATCAAACAATCAATCAATCGATAAATAAATAAAATATAATTAGCTGTACTGTAGCAAATGATTTTGTGCAACAAACAGCCACACACAGAATGTGTGCAATTCAGAAATAGACATACCATGAGTAGTTGCCAAGCAGCAGAGCTGGCCATGGTAAATCTTAATGAGTACATAATTAGATGATAATGAAAAACATTATTAAAATGAGTGGTGTTCTGTATGCAAATGAGGCAAATCAAGATTGTGGAGCAATTCAAAAATGTATAAAGGACAACTCATGGGGGGGGGTCTAAAAAAATTGTTAATGAATGCAGCTAAATCCCTATGCTCATTTATTTATTTAACATTTGTTTACTGGGAAAGTCCCAACTTGGAACAAAGCCAATTTTCAGCAGCTGCCCAGGGTGAAACACTCCAGATGCGTGTCTTGATAACATGGAAGGAAACCAGAGCACCTGAAGGAAATTCACACGAACACAGGAAGGACATACAGACTCCACATAGAAGGCACCTCAGCTGAGAATTGAACCGGGGAACCTCTTGCTGTGAAGTAACAATGCAACTGCTGCACCACTGCGCCATCCCATGCTAAGAAATTGTGTAAAAATGTAAGGAGTTGTCACACCATTAGTTAACACATACACACACACACACACACACACACACACACACACACACACACACACACACACACACATATATATATTTGGCTGAAAGATATGCCCTCGAACCCTGGCAGAATACACCCAGGGCTGGATCCAGCACAAGTTGATCTAGGCAGCTGTCTAGGGCCCATTTCTGGACAAAAAGTATGAATGGTTTAGCCATTCAAAAAAAAAAAACCTTCCACTCAGCTGTGATGTTTTGCATGGCTGCAACAGCTCTAGTCTCTTCACTGGTTCAAATCTGAGCTAAAGAGAGACTTCCTGGAACTCAATAAGCAGTGCAGGGTCTTTTCATTTAAAAAAAACAGCCAGACGCTGAAGTCCCTAGTGTGTGTGTATGTGTGTGTGTGTGTGTGTGTGTGTGTGTGTGTGTGTGTGTGTGTGTGTGTGTGTGTGTGTGTGTGTGTGTGTGTGTGTGTGTGTGTGCGTGTGCGTGTGTGCGTGTGTGCGTGTGTGTGTGTGTGTGTGTGTGTGCGTGTGTGTGTGTGTCTGCTCTGTGTGTGTGTGTGTGTGTGTGTGTGTGTGTGTTTCTGCTCTGTGTGTGTGTGTGTGTGTGTGTGTGTGTGTGTGTGTGTGTGTGTGTGTAAATGAAAAAAGTAGTCAGATATCAAATTTCCCAGAATGTGTGTGTGTGTGTGTCTCTCTCTCTGCTCTCCTCTGAGTATGATGGGTGTGTAAATGAAAAAATAGCCAGATAAATTTCCCAGAGTATGACTTTTTGTGTGTGTGTGTGTGTGTGTGTGTGTGTGTGTGTGTGTGTGTGTGTGTGTGTGTGTGTGTGTGTGTGTGTGTGTGTGTGTGTCTATGTGTAAATGAAAAAAGTAGTCAGATATCAAATTTCCCAGAATGTGTATGTGTGTGTGTGTGTGTGTGTGTGTGTGTGTGTGTGTGTGTGTGTGTGTGTGTGTGTGTGTGTGATGGAACTGCTTACCTCAAAGGACCTTAAATCACTAAAGATTACAGCTGTCTTACTTTGACTCTGCATATCTCCAATGGTGAGAAATGTTCACTTAAATCACTTAGATTTCATTCTGTTTGCCTCCAACGATGAGAAAGAAACATTTTCTTGTAAATCACTAAGGATTAGAGTATGTCAAAAACGGGGTTTCTTTTCGCTTGTACAACAAACACACACAAACTTTTTTCCATCTATTTATTAACCAGGAAGTATTGTCTTGTTAAACAACTTGTTCAGAGTCACATAGCAGGCAGACAGAGGTATCAGTAATCAAACCCTGCACGCTTGAAAACAGGAAACAGCTCATTAGGATCACAGAGTCTTACCTTCTGCACCAGCTGCCAGACCTTCACAAACTTCTTTTCTGATAAATCACTGTGGATTACAGTTAATAATGCCAGTCATGAGAGTTTCATACTTCTTGTTCAGAAAATGCGTGATGGAAAACCAGTTGTTCTTTTAACTCACCTCAGGTTTCGTGCCCACTGAGTGGCGCAGAGCTACAGTTATCCCAATCCACAAGGGGGGATCCACCTTGGATCCCAGAAACTACCGTCCCATCAGTCTGACAAGCCTTATCTGCAAGGCCATGGAGCGTATTATCATGGAACTTATAAACAAAGACATTGGCAACCTTCAAACACTGGACCCCACCCAGTTTGGGTTTGTGAAGGGCGATCTTGTCTCCTGAACCTGATTGACTTCTTTGAATCAGTCTCCAGAGCCATGGACAAGGGTAAGGTGGTCCACACAGCCTATCTAGACCTTGCCAAGGCCTTTGACACCATCCCCCACTCTGGAATCATAGATAAACTTACTAAGTTGGGTATTAATCCCTATGTCACCCAATGGGTTGCTAAATGGCTTACTGATAGAACCCACACTGTAAAAGTAGCCGACTCCAAATCCAGCTCCAGACAAGTGACAAGTGGAGTACCTCAGGGTTCAGTCCTGGGGCCGCTCTTGTTTGCCATCTACTTCTCTGAAGTACAGGTCAACACTAAGGGACTCTGGATAACAAAGTTTGCAGATGACTGCAAACTGGGAGCCATTATTGAATCCCCAAATGATGTGGATACTCTACAAAAGGGCCTTACAGAAACAGATGCTTGGTGCCAGAGCCATGGGCTCAAGCTCAATGCCAAGAAATGTATTGTTATCCCCTTTGGGAAAAAACATGTATCCATGAATTACCATATAGGTGGCAGTACACTAAACACAGAAAGTGTGATAAGAGACTTAGGGACACAGGTGGACAGTGGTCTCACCTTCGATAACCACATCGCCACAACAGTCAGAAAATCCTTCTATGTGGCACACCTCATCACGAAGGGCTTTTCATCCAGAAAAAAGGAGGTCATTGTCCCACTGTACTCATCCCTCATTAGACCCATTATAGAATACAACGCCCCATTTGGTATGTACCTCTCAAGACATCTGCAACAACTGGAAAGGCCTCAGAAATACCTCACTAAAAGAATCACAGGCCTAAAGCAGATGCCCTACGCTGACCGCCTTAAAAAACTCCAGCTATACTCTGTCACATATCGTCTACTCAGAGGCGATCTCTGCTTAACATACAAGGCCATGTCAAACCCAGAGCTGTTGGACATGCTACACTTAAAGAAATCCCAGTCCCTCAGAGCTACACACTCCAGGGATCTAAACCTTGCCATCACAATAAACAAAACATGCTGGAGGGATAGGTTCCTGACCCAGAGACTCCCCAGACTCTGGAATAGATTGCCCATACATGTCAAGCAGAGTGCCTCTTTGGACCTCTTCAAGAGGAACCTTGACGATTGGATGGGAGAAAGGAAATTCACCCCAGGGATCACGTCAGTCGCCCTGCTAGACAGGGGTCAAGGAAAGTAAATAATGTGGGAAGAAATAGCCAGGGAATTGTTATGGCTAGGCTTGTATAGGCCCTAGGGCTGATAGCCTAGTACCAACCTATGAACCTATGAACCTATGTACTTTTTCAAGTGAATTAGAGATGTGTGGCACTTAAGGCTCTGAGTTGTTAAACTCCTTTCTGTATTCAAAAGTGCTGGGTTTGAATCCTTCTCTGCCATTTGCCTACTGTATGTGACTTTGAGAAAGTGCTCCTAGGTTACCCAGCATTACATAAAAAAATATTTAAAATTTGGGCCTTTGTCCCCTTATTATTTTTGACCTTGTCAAAAATTCTTTTACAAAGAAGGTGAGAGGTAATTTTGTCCATTCCTTGTAAAAAAGTGTGGCTTTCTGGCAAATTGTTGTAGCTTGCACTTATTAAATAATGATTAGGCATGAGTTGCTGACTTTGTATGCTTTAGAAAATACCTGCTATCAAACGTTTTTTTATTCCTGCAGCTTTTCAAGTATATAAAATAAAATAAATATTTAACATCTGTTCCTTATTTTTGGGTCTTTATCTCTGATTCCTGAACTAAAAAGGTGAGTTTATGGAAGGGAATTGCTGCGGGTATTAGCAAGCTGAGATATATGCCTGACCTGTTATTTACAAATTTATTCATCCATTTGATCTTAAGCAAATATCTGAGATGTACAGTCATACATGTGGGTGTCATAAATGTTTTTGTGTGTGTGTGTGTGTGTGTGTGTGTGTGTGTGTGTGTGTGTGTGTGTGTGTGTGTGTGTGTGTGTGTGTGTGTGTGCGTGTGTGCGTGTGTGCGTGTGTGTGTGTGGTGTTAAACAAAGGAATTAATTCAAGTAAATGAGTCTATCATTATTTCAGCCATGTTCTTTGGGAATGATTGTTTGGTTCCTTGTTTCGTTGACTATTGACACAGTATTTATTATTTGGCAGGGAGCAAACTGGACAGCATAAGCCTACAAATTTAATGTTAATATTTTAACTTCTACTACTACTTCTTTTTTCGGCTTTTCCCAGTTAGGGGTCACCACAGCGGATCACCTGTCCGCTCATGATTGGCAGTGGAGTTTTACAGTATCGAGTTGCCAGCCCAGCACCCAACCTTCCACAGAAGGCACACACATGCACGCACTCACACCTAGGGCCAATTTAGAGTGTCCATTCCACCTACAGCATGTCTTTGGGATGTGGGAGGAATCCGGAGCACCCGGAGGAAACCCACATGACCACAGGGAGGACATGCAGACTTCACACAGAAGGCACCCCAGCTGAGGATCGAACCAGAGAACCTCTTACTGTGAGGCGGCAATTCTAACAGCTGTACCACTGTGGCCACCCAATGTTAATATTTTAACTATGAATACATTTTTAATTTAGCTTGTTTTTTGTAGGCACACAGTGATGAAATGCATTGTGCTGGGTTATAAAGCCCACCTGATTCTTAATGCAGCTGAGTAAGACTATGATGTGTTAATGAGTTACTCCTGTAGTGCAGGGAATTGCTGCGGGTATTAGCAAGCTGAGATATATGCCTGACCTGTTATTTACAAAGGCCTCAGCCTTCTTTTGCCTGCTATATGACTCTAACAAAATCACTTCACCAGAAAATGCTCCTGGGCTGCTACTGAAAAGGGACACTTGCATCCAGTGGGCTGTCCCAATCTGTTAGCAAATTTGTTACACATTTGTCTTTTGAATTCCTGCAACCTCCACCCTGCACAATATGGGCTTTGGCCCATGAATCCCAGCAGCTCCTCTTATACTTTAATGGTTTGCCAGGTGCATTTCAATAAATGTGACTTTCAAGAGAAGAGAAGTTTACTGTTCCTTATGCTACCTCTGTTTGCACTGTGAGAATGTTTTGCTTAGTTTAAGTAATGGCTGTCAGTGTTTTTGCTGTAAAACAAAAGTTTTAAAACAATCTAAATCACTGTCATCCTTGTAAAAGTAAAAAAAAGAAAATAATATGCACACTGACAGGTTTGAACAGTGCTTTTATGGTAATTGGGGAGACCGCTAAATAATCAGATACTGGTATGACTGCAGAGAGCCTGGTCTATTACCCTACCTAGGGCTACTTTTGACCATTATCCAGCCCTGGAAGCACATGTCAGAAATGCACTGAATGGAGCAGACTAGTGATACTGTTACTCCTCACTGCAAACCAGGGTTATTGTTGGGCATGTGTTTGGGCTGCTAAAGACATGCTTTCTCTGCCTGGATTCATCTTGTGCCATCCAGTATGAGCCTGGTACATTTGCAAAATTAGTTTCAGTATGTGTGGTGCTACACAATATCATACTTAGGTGGAAGTCACAGTGGGGGGGGAGCTGCATGAGAAGCACCCCTCAGCACACCATGCAGTGCAGGCTGAGCAGGATGAGGAGTTGGCAGGGGGCTGAACATGCTAGACAGAGGCAGGTGCAGTATGCCATGGCACTAGTAAAGAGGCAGTAGCTGCAGCCCACAATAAAGCAGATACCCTACAGCAAAAGTGAAGCATGCAAACCCAGCACCAGTCTTTACATACCCATGCAGGAGTGGCCACACTGTTCATCAAACATACAGCAAAAGTGAAGCATGCAAACCCAGCACCAGTCTTTACATACCCATGCAGGAGTGGCCACACTGTTCATCGAACATACAGCAAAAGTGAAGCATGCAAACCCAGCACCAGTCTTTACATACCCATGCAGGAGTGGCCACACTGTTCATCAAACATCCAGCAAAAGTGAAGCATGCAAACCCAGCACCAGTCTTTACATACCCATGCAGGAGTGGCCACACTGTTCATCAAACCTACAGCAAAAGTGAAGCATGCAAACCCAGCACCAGTCTTTACATACCCATGCAGGAGTGGCCACACTGTTCATCAAACATAGGTGAACAAAGTAATTATGTACAACGAGCAGGGAACAGTTAACATCTTTTGCAAAGGTGGAGGAGGGAGCACAAGTGAGGATGATTTTCATGGAGAAATATGTGAGTGTTGAGGACAATTAAAAATAAGACTGCACTTGTGTGTAGAAGCTGTGGGAGAAATTAACATAAAAGGCCTTGTGAAGGGCCAGTGTCTCTGGGTGTCTGCAGGTGTGAAGCACTAGGGGCTGTGGTGCTGTGAGTGTGTCTCTGCTGGGAGACAGTCCCTGCAGTAGCTTTAGCACTGTGACTTGTTCTATTGGACAGGTCCAGGGCAATATTGAAGATGACTGAATATCCTTTACAAATATCCATCCATGACAACTGCCTCTACCAGGAGCTGCAATGGCCATACCATGACCCAGGATATATGTCAGCATGTTGCATGATAATGACTGCTGGTTGTTATCAAATATCCCACTGCCTTGACTGCCATGACTCCAGTGATGTCCTCTCCTGGCTGTAGCAACCTCCACTACTGATGTAGCTGTGGAAGTGATAGTACTGAGTGACCATGACTGAGGCTGTCCCTCACCACAATAGACATCATTTGGGGAGGTAGAGGTAGAAAAGCTTCATGAACATTACCTGGCACACAGCAAGTGAGCATGAGAATAGATGGCCTGAGTTAGTATGTGATTTAGTTTGTCAAAACTATCACGCATACAGATCATACTCTCACAGAGGTTAGCTCACACACCTTCCATTAGCCATACTGACCATGAAATGGCTGTGGTGGTACAAAAGTATGCTTCCATGATGGCTGTCACATACATTGGATAACAACCACTGAGACTGCTACTTGAAGAGGTGGACAGTAACCATGTCTCAAATAAGCACCAGTATTCACCCTCCTCTCCCTCCACCCTATAGATCTTCTAGCAGAGTTTAAGGATTGCCATGTAGGGGTATCACACTTCCCTGGCTGTGAGTGTTCCCAGTAACCTGCACTCCTTTTCTGGTATGTCTGCAGTCACAGAGGCTGTCTCCATGGTCTCAATAGTGGGATCCTAGTCCCACTAAGTGAGTGGCATCTCTGATAATATGGGAAAGTGCCAGCATAGCCAGCTGGAGTTTTGTAAAGAATAATATGTCCTTTGAATATTAAACTGATTTATACAAGATGCTTGTATTACAAATGTATTAAAATTGTATGTCATTTGTATATCAAACTGATTTGTACAGATGCTTGTGCTGAAAATGTATTTGTGAGGTTTGCTTGTGTTAAAATGTATCAACAGTGCACCCTGCTGAAATGAAAAAAAAATGTACATGTATTGTTGTAATTGTATTAAATTTATATGTTCTAACAGAGGACACTGGGACAGTAAAGATTAACTTTAAGAAAAATAAGGAAAATGTAAATGAGCTGTTAAACCATTAAAGTGGCACCATGCAGTGCTGAATTAGACCAGAGATGCTACGTCTGGGAAAAAGCCTTTGTTCATTAGCTCAGTAAAAAGAGGGAAGCCCCAGGTGCTACCATAAACATTTAGATGTGTATTGTAACTGTCTATGCTAAATACCTGTCTCAGCTTCAAAGGGGAATACTGTAAGAAACTAAAGTCAGGTGACCAGCTGAAGTAATTCTGCCAGCTCTCTAGGAAATTATATTTTAGATATTACAAAGACAAATCTCAGAGTACTGAGTATTCTGTTTTGGAGCCTGACTGGAAAGACTGCTCACATATTTCTTTGCCTTGCCCAAGTAAGTTATTAGGGAACAGTAAATTCTCCTCGATTCAGTCATGAATATAGTGAAACTTAGTTTAGAGAGTGTTTTTCTTTATTTGTAGGAGTCTGTCCATCAATGTTAATTTCAATATTTTCTGTGATTTGATCTCTGTGCTTTACTGTAAATATATATTCAGCATTTTCATGTTCTTCTATTATTTATTATTAAATATATTTAAAACGTCTATTGTGGCTGGTCCTTGCAAAAAATATCTAACCTTTAAGAGTACTTATATTTATTTGGTGACACTGTGTGGGCAACTCCAGAAGGCCTAGCTGTTTTGATCAACTACTATCATTTGTTTTAGTATTAATATTGCACCATATAATTGGATACCACTTGTAAGAGCCTTATAGTAACTGACTGGTGGCAGAGAATCTACCTTATAGTCTTGGCAAAGCTGGTAGAACTTGTAATCTGTGCCAGCCTTTCCCGTGTGTGTGAGAGTGTGTGTGTGTGTGTGTGTGTGTGTGTGTGTGTGTGTGTGTGTCTATGTGTAAATGAAAAAAGTAGTCAGATATCAAATTTCCCAGAATGTGTGGGTGTGTGTGTGTGTGTGTGTGTGTGTGTGTGTGTGTGTGTGTGTGTGTGTGATGGAACTGCTTACCTCAAAGGACCTTAAATCACTAAAGATTACAGCTGTCTTACTTTGACTCTGCATATCTCCAATGGTGAGAAATGTTCACTTAAATCACTTAGATTTCATTCTGTTTGCCTCCAACGATGAGAAAGAAACATTTTCTTGTAAATCACTAAGGATTAGAGTATGTCAAAAACGGGGTTTCTTTTCGCTTGTACAACAAACACACACAAACTTTTTTCCATCTATTTATTAACCAGGAAGTATTGTCTTGTTAAACAACTTGTTCAGAGTCACATAGCAGGCAGACAGAGGTATCAGTAATCAAACCCTGCACGCTTGACAACAGGAAACAGCTCATTAGGATCACAGAGTCTTACCTTCTGCACCAGCTGCCAGACCTTCACAAACTTCTTTTCTGATAAATCACTGTGGATTACAGTTAATAATGCCAGTCATGAGAGTTTCATACTTCTTGTTCAGAAAATGCGTGATGGAAAACCAGTTGTTCTTTTAACTCACCTCAGGTTTCGTGCCCACTGAGTGGCGCAGAGCTACAGTTATCCCAATCCACAAGGGGGGATCCACCTTGGATCCCAGAAACTACCATCCCATCAGTCTGACAAGCCTTATCTGCAAGGCCATGGAGCGTATTATCATGGAACTTATAAACAAAGACATTGGCAACCTTCAAACACTGGACCCCACCCAGTTTGGGTTTGTGAAGGGCCGATCTTGTCTCCTGAACCTGATTGACTTCTTTGAATCAGTCTCCAGAGCCATGGACAAGGGTAAGGTGGTCCACACAGCCTATCTAGACCTTGCCAAGGCCTTTGACACCATCCCCCACTCTGGAATCATAGATAAACTTACTAAGTTGGGTATTAATCCCTATGTCACCCAATGGGTTGCTAAATGGCTTACTGATAGAACCCACACTGTAAAAGTAGCCGACTCCAAATCCAGCTCCAGACAAGTGACAAGTGGAGTACCTCAGGGTTCAGTCCTGGGGCCGCTCTTGTTTGCCATCTACTTCTCTGAAGTACAGGTCAACACTAACGGACTCTGGATAACAAAGTTTGCAGATGACTGCAAACTGGGAGCCATTATTGAATCCCCAAATGATGTGGATACTCTACAAAAGGGCCTTACAGAAACAGATGCTTGGTGCCAGAGCCATGGGCTCAAGCTCAATGCCAAGAAATGTATTGTTATCCCCTTTGGGAAAAAACATGTATCCATGAATTACCATATAGGTGGCAGTACACTAAACACAGAAAGTGTGATAAGAGACTTAGGGACACAGGTGGACAGTGGTCTCACCTTTGATAACCACATCGCCACAACAGTCAGGAAATCCTTCTATGTGGCACACCTCATCACGAAGGGCTTTTCATCCAGAAAAAGGAGGTCATTGTCCCACTGTACTCATCCCTCATTAGACCCATTATAGAATACAACGCCCCATTTGGTATGTACCTCTCAAGACATCTGCAACAACTGGAAAGGCCTCAGAAATACCTCACTAAAAGAATCACAGGCCTAAAGCAGATGCCCTACGCTGACCGCCTTAAAAAACTCCAGCTATACTCTGTCGCATATCGTCTACTCAGAGGCGATCTCTGCTTAACATACAAGGCCATGTCAAACCCAGAGCTGTTGGACATGCTACACTTAAAGAAATCCCAGTCCCTCAGAGCTACACACTCCAGGGATCTAAACCTTGCCATCACAATAAACAAAACATGCTGGAGGGATAGGTTCCTGACCCAGAGACTCCCCAGACTCTGGAATAGATTGCCCATACATGTCAAGCAGAGTGCCTCTTTGGACCTCTTCAAGAGGAACCTTGACGATTGGATGGGAGAAAGGAAATTCACCCCAGGGATCACGTCAGTCGCCCTGCTAGACAGGGGTCAAGGAAAGTAAATAATGTGGGAAGAAATAGCCAGGGAATTGTTATGGCTAGGCTTGTATAGGCCCTAGGGCTGATAGCCTAGTACCAACCTATGAACCTATGAACCTATGTACTTTTTCAAGTGAATTAGAGATGTGTGGCACTTAAGGCTCTGAGTTGTTAAACTCCTTTCTGTATTCAAAAGTGCTGGGTTTGAATCCTTCTCTGCCATTTGCCTACTGTATGTGACTTTGAGAAAGTGCTCCTAGGTTACCCAGACATTACATAAAAAAATATTTAAAATTTGGGCCTTTGTCCCTTTATTATTTTTGACCTTGTCAAAAATTCTTTTACAAAGAAGGTGAGAGGTAATTTTGTCCATTCCTTGTAAAAAAGTGTGGCTTTCTGGCAAATTGTTGTAGCTTGCACTTATTAAATAATGATTAGGCATGAGTTGCTGACTTTGTATGCTTTAGAAAATACCTGCTATCAAACGTTTTTTTATTCCTGCAGCTTTTCAAGTATATAAAATAAAATAAATATTTAACATCTGTTCCTTATTTTTGGGTCTTTATCTCTGATTCCTGAACTAAAAAGGTGAGTTTATGGAAGGGAATTGCTGCGGGTATTAGCAAGCTGAGATATATGCCTGACCCGTTATTTACAAATTTATTCATCCATTTGATCTTAAGCAAATATCTGAGATGTACAGTCATACAGGTGGGTGTCATAAATGTTTTTGTGTGTGTGTGTGTGTGTGTGTGTGTGTGTGTGTGTGTGTGTGTGTGTGTGTGTATGCGTGTGTGCGTGTGTGTGTGTGGTGTTAAACAAAGGAATTAATTCAAGTAAATGAGTCTATCATTATTTCAGCCATGTTCTTTGGGAATGATTGTTTGGTTCCTTGTTTCGTTGACTATTGACACAGTATTTATTATTTGGCAGGGAGCAAACTGGACAGCATAAGCCTACAAATTTAATGTTAATATTTTAACTTCTTCTACTTCTTTCGGCTTTTCCCAGTTAGGGGTCGCCACAGCGGATCACCTGTCCACTCATGATTGGTAGTGGAGTTTTACAGTATCGAGTTGCCAGCCCAGCACCCAACCTTCCACAGAAGGCACACACATGCACGCACTCACACCTAGGGCCAATTTAGAGTGTCCATTCCACCTACAGCATGTCTTTGGGATGTGGGAGGAATCCGGAGCACCCGGAGGAAACCCACATGACCACAGGGAGGACATGCAGACTTCACACAGAAGGCACCCCAGCTGAGGATCGAACCAGAGAACCTCTTACTGTGAGGCGGCAATTCTAACAGCTGTACCACTGTGGCCACCCAATGTTAATATTTTAACAATGAATACATTTTTAATTTAGCTTGTTTTTTGTAGGCACACAGTGATGAAATGCATTGTGCTGGGTTATAAAGCCCACCTGATTCTTAATGCAGCTGAGTAAGACTATGAGGTGTTAATGAGTTACTCCTGTAGTGCAGGGAATTGCTGCGGGTATTAGCAAGCTGAGATATATGCCTGACCTGTTATTTACAAAGGCCTCAGCCTTTTTTTGCCTGCTATATGACTCTAACAAAATCACTTCACCAGAAAATGCTCCTGGGCTGCTACTGAAAAGGGACACTTGCATCCAGTGGGCTGTCCCAATCTGTTAGCAAATTTGTTACACATTTGTCTTTTGAATTCCTGCAACCTCCACCCTGCACAATATGGGCTTTGGTCCATGAATCCCAGCAGCTCCTCTTATACTTTAATGGTTTGCCAGGTGCATTTCAATAAATGTGACTTTCAAGAGAAGAGAAGTTTACTGTTCCTTATGCTACCTCTGTTTGCACTGTGAGAATGTTTTGCTTAGTTTAAGTAATGTCTGTCAGTGTTTTTGCTGTAAAACAAAAGTTTTAAAATAATCTAAATCACTGTGATCCTTGTAAAAGTAAAAAAAAGAAAATGATATGCACACTGACAGGTTTGAACAGTGCTTTTATGGTAATTGGGGAGACCGCTAAATAATCAGATACTGGTATGACTGCAGAGAGCCTGGTCTATTACCCTACCTAGGGCTACTTTTGACCATTATCCAGCCCTGGAAGCACATGTCAGAAATGCACTGAATGGAGCAGACTAGTGATACTGTTACTCCTCACTGCAAACCAGGGTTATTGTTGGGCATGTGTTTGGGCTGCTAAAGACATGCTTTCTCTGCCTGGATTCATCTTGTGCCATCCAGTATGAGCCTGGTACATTTGCAAAATTAGTTTCAGTATGTGTAGTGCTACACAATATCATACTTAGGTGGAAGTCACAGTGGGGGGGGGGAGCTGCATGAGAAGCACCCCTCAGCACACCATGCAGTGCAGGCTGAGCAGGGTGAGGAGGTGGCAGGGGGCTGAACATGCTAGACAGAGGCAGGTGCAGTATGCCATGGCACTAGTAAAGAGGCAGTAGCTGCAGCCCACAATAAAGCAGATACCCTACAGCAAAAGTGAAGCATGCAAACCCAGCACCAGTCTTTACATACCCATGCAGGAGTGGCCACACTGTTCATCAAACATACAGCAAAAGTGAAGCATGCAAACCCAGCACCAGTCTTTACATACCCATGCAGGAGTGGCCACACTGTTCATCAAACATACAGCAAAAGTGAAGCATGCAAACCCAGCACCAGTCTTTACATACCCATGCAGGAGTGGCCACACTGTTCATCAAACATCCAGCAAAAGTGAAGCATGCAAACCCAGCACCAGTCTTTACATACCCATGCAGGAGTGGCCACACTGTTCATCAAACCTACAGCAAAAGTGAAGCATGCAAACCCAGCACCAGTCTTTACATACCCATGCAGGAGTGGCCACACTGTTCATCAAACATAGGTGAACAAAGTAATTATGTACAACGAGCAGGGAACAGTTAACATCTTTTGCAAAGGTGGAGGAGGGAGCACAAGTGAGGATGATTTTCATGGAGAAATATGTGAGTGTTGAGGACAATTAAAAATAAGACTGCACTTGTGTGTAGAAGCTGTGGGAGAAATTAACATAAAAGGCCTTGTGAAGGGCCAGTGTCTCTGGGTGTCTGCAGGTGTGAAGCACTAGGGGCTGTGGTGCTGTGAGTGTGTCTCTGCTGGGAGACAGTCCCTGCAGTAGCTTTAGCACTGTGACTTGTTCTATTGGACAGGTCCAGGGCAATATTGAAGATGACTGAATATCCTTTACAAATATCCATCCATGACAACTGCCTCTACCAGGAGCTGCAATGGCCATACCATGACCCAGGATATATGTCAGCATGTTGCATGATAATGACTGCTGGTTGTTATCAAATGTCCCACTGCCTTGACTGCCATGACTCCAGTGATGTCCTCTCCTGGCTGTAGCAACCTCCACTACTGATGTAGCTGTGGAAGTGATAGTACTGAGTGACCATGACTGAGGCTGTCCCTCACCACAATAGACATCATTTGGGGAGGTAGAGGTAGAAAAGCTTCATGAACATTACCTGGCACACAGCAAGTGAGCATGAGAATAGATGGCCTGAGTTAGTATGTGATTTAGTTTGTCAAAACTATCACGCATACAGATCATACTCTCACAGAGGTTAGCTCACACACCTTCCATTAGCCATACTGACCATGAAATGGCTGTGGTGGTACAAAAGTATGCTTCCATGATGGCTGTCACATACATTGGATAACAACCACTGAGACTGCTACTTGAAGAGGTGGACAGTAACCATGTCTCAAATAAGCACCAGTATTCACCCTCCTCTCCCTCCACCCTATAGATCTTCTAGCAGAGTTTAAGGATTGCCATGTAGGGGTATCACACTTCCTGGCTGTGAGTGTTCCCAGTAACCTGCACTCCTTTTCTGGTATGTCTGCAGTCACAGAGGCTGTCTCCATGGTCTCAATAGTGGGATCCTAGTCCCACTAAGTGAGTGGCATCTCTGATAATATGGGAAAGTGCCAGCATAGCCAGCTGGAGTTTTGTAAAGAATAATATGTCCTTTGAATATTAAACTGATTTATACAAGATGCTTGTATTACAAATGTATTAAAATTGTATGTCATTTGTATATCAAACTGATTTGTACAGATGCTTGTGCTGAAAATGTATTTGTGAGGTTTGCTTGTGTTAAAATGTATCAACAGTGCACCCTGCTGAAATGAAAAAAAATGTACATGTATTGTTGTAATTGTATTACATTTATATGTTCTAACAGAGGACACTGGGACAGTAAAGATTAACTTTAAGAAAAATAAGGAAAATGTAAATGAGCTGTTAAACCATTAAAATGGCACCATGCAGTGCTGAATAAGACCAGAGATGCTACGTCTGGGAAAAAGCCTTTGTTCATTAGCTCAGTAAAAAGAGGGAAGCCCCAGGTGCTACCATAAACATTTAGATGTGTATTGTAACTGTCTATGCTAAATACCTGTCTCAGCTTCAAAGGGGAATACTGTAAGAAACTAAAGTCAGGTGACCAGCTGAAGTAATTCTGCCAGCTCTCTAGGAAATTATATTTTAGATATTACAAAGACAAATCTCAGAGTACTGAGTATTCTGTTTTGGAGCCTGACTGGAAAGACTGCTCACATATTTCTTTGCCTTGCCCAAGTAAGTTATTAGGAACAGTAAATTCTCCTCGATTCAGTCATGAATATAGTGAAACTTAGTTTAGAGAGTGTTTTTCTTTATTTGTAGGAGTCTGTCCATCAATGTTAATTTCAATATTTTCTGTGATTTGATCTCTGTGCTTTACTGTAAATATATATTCAGCATTTTCATGTTCTTCTATTATTTATTATTAAATATATTTAAAACGTCTATTGTGGCTGGTCCTTGCAAAAAATATCTAACCTTTAAGAGTACTTATATTTATTTGGTGACACTGTGTGGGCAACTCCAGAAGGCCTAGCTGTTTTGATCAACTACTATCATTTGTTTTAGTATTAATATTGCACCATATAATTGGATACCCTTATAGTAACTGACTGGTGGCAGAGAATCTACCTTATAGTCTTGGCAAAGCTGGTAGAACTTGTAATCTGTGCCAGCCTTTCCCGTGTGTATGTGTGTGTGTGTGTGTGTGTGTGTGTGTGTGTGTGTGTGTGTGTGTGTGTGTGTGTGTGTGTGTGTGTGTGTGTGTGTGTCTGTGTGTGTGTGCGTGTGTGTGTGTGTGTGCGTGTGTGTGTGTGTGTGTGTGTGTGTGTGTGTGTGTGTGTGTGTGTGTGTGTGTGTGTGTGTGTGTGTGTGTGTGTGTGTGTGTGTGTGTGTGTGTGTGTGTGAAAATTAAATCTTAAAGAGTGTGTGTCAGCAACTTGGGACAGGGACACAAAGTACTGGGTTCACTTGGCTGAGGACCTAACCCTACAGCTGTACCAGTGAGGAGTCTTATTGGAGACCTGGAGGGAGACAGATACAGAGACATCCAGACCCCAGGCAGAGTGTTTTCCCTGTGTGCTCTTAAGAGAAATTGTACTTGATACAGAGAGGTCTGCATCTGGAAATACTGAGTGTATCTATTTGTATTCCGAGTGCATGTCTCTCTCCAGTGTCAGTGGTGAGGATTCAGGCTCCTTGATTACTGGCCCAGCATGGGGATGTCACATATTGGTAGCAGTGGTGGCCCTCACATATTGGTAGCAGTGGTGGGCATTACAGCCTCTTTTCAGGGGAGAGCCAAGGTGGTATTTATACTATTAGGGAAAATTTGGCCAAGGCATGGAAGAAATTCCTCTACTTGTCTTTTTTGTGAGTGGGACCCATTTTGCATGAGCACTTCCTGTTTCCATTCCAGGTGCAGAGGCAGCCGGGAGAAACAGGGGAGGCAGATGGAGAGAGAAGGAGATAATGGAGTGGTGAAAGAAATGAAGGAGAAAGCTAATATCAAGACTGAATGATGTATAGTTATGACTCTCCAGTTGGGAGGGTTGCAGAATGATTTACTTAATGAAATGGTGAAGAAGAATGAGCCAGAAAAATGAAAAAGATATTTCCTAGCAGACATTATGGAGAAAATACAAAAGGAGGATGCAGCGACAATCATGAAAAATAATGGTGAGATGGAAAAGAAACCATATGCAGAGAATGCAAAAGAAGGCAAATGGGGCGTAGCAGAAAAAATGAAAAACAGAAGTATATGGTAAGGATTCAAAGTAAAGAAGACAAAGAAATGGACAGGTATGAGGTATGGGACAAATTACTAGCTCCTTTGGGTGTAAAAGCACATGACGTAAGAGCATTTATTCTTATTAGCAAAGAGGCATTTTGTGACATTATATTTGAGACTGTTTCTTTTCAATGGAAAAATTTCTTGGAGAATAAGAAAAAAAATATAGACTATAACCCATGGGATCTTTATGTGCTAAAAGTGCTTAACACGGAAACAAAAAAGAAAATTTGTGTAGAATTTCAAACAGAGGTGGAAAGAGAGATTTTGAGAGGATATTTGAAAAATTAATGTAAAGTAGTACTGGACATTGCAAAATCCATCCCTCCATCCATCCATAACCTCTTTTTTCCTTTTTTGCATATGGGGTTGGCGTGTCACTTCAACAATGACAATCATCTACAGTCAAGATTTACACGTCCAGGTGGCTAGCCCTGCCATGGTCCACAACACACACTTGCACACACACTCACATGTATGGCCAAGTTACAGTGTCCATTTCACCTAGTGCATGTCTTTGGAATGTGGGAGGAAAACACAGCACCCAGAAAAACACAGGAAGGGCATGCAGACTCCACAAAGAATGCACGCTGGCCAAGAATCAAACTGGGGAACCTCTTGCTGTGAGGTGACAATGCTATCAACTGTGCCACTGTGGAAACAGTGTTTATAGACTGGCAGATGGGACAGTAATATTGTGCTCAAAATAGAAAGAGAGAAAAAAATATACCTACTGTATATCAAGCATTATAAATCTGGAGGGGAACAGGGGTTTCATAAAATACTGGGGACAAACCAAAACATGTTTGTTTTTTTTTTTTTTTTGTTTTTTGTTTTTTTTTTTTGAAAAAGAAAGACATTTGATAAGTAACTGTGATAAAAGAAAATGTTAGATTTGTGGGTAAATGGGGCATGGTGTAAAAAAATGTGAATTGAAATGTTAGAAAGTTAACAAAATTTGACATTTAGGGATAGATTGTAAAAAGAAAAATAAGAAAATGAACAAAGAGAGACAATTTTAGATCGAGTAAAGATAGAAGAAAAATTATATAAGAATAAAAATAATAAAGAGTACATAAAATAAAGGTTCTGAAATAAGTGAAGAAGAAGACATAAATCAGGAGTTAGAAGAAAGAAGAATTCTGTTAGTAAAAGGGTAAAAGAAAGAAATTGTAAATGGACATGTAAAAAGGAAAAAAGAAAAGCAATTGACAAAAATGAATACACACAGCTAATAGTTGGGGCTTGTATGATGATTAAGATGTTTGAGTCACAGAAATAAGGAACAGTGTCTGATTCTTAGAAGGGCCCATTAAGGTATCTAAGCTAGTAATTAGCTATGAACCTATGAAAACAATTTACCCCAGGGGTCACATCTGTGTCACTGCTAGACAGGGGCACAGTAAACTAATTCTATTATATAAGGGGACCTTCATTGTGTCACTACTAAACAGAGGCACAGTATTCTAAATTTATTCTGTACATTTTTTGTACCATTTCATGGGGTGGCAAAAGCCACATCACTATGGCTAGGCTTACAAATGCCCCAGGGCCGATAGCCTAGTACTATACTATGAAACCATGAAACTATAAGGAAAAGAGAAAATGAGAATGTTAGAGTGCTTTCTGTAAATGTGAATATTATCAAGAGTACAGTATGAAGGACAGGGATTTTGGAGTGGTGCAATACATGTGATGTAGATGTAATTGCATTAGAAGACATACAATTTTTAACAAATAAAGGCAGATTACAAACAGAGAAACTATGAGAAGGAAAGATAACTGGAATCTGGGAAATGAGAAATGTTCTGTAACAGTCATAGTCTGTAGAAATACCGTAAAGATATTAGATGTACCTTAGCAAAAAAGGGAAGATTAACCATTACAGAGTTAAAATGGAAACAAAATCATACAGAATTATAACATTATATGCATACACAAATTGTAAAGAAAGGGAACATTTATTTCATCAGATTTTAGACTATGTAGTGAGAAATATGAATATTATAATAATGTGAGACTTTAACTGCAATTTAAGAGGCAAGTGTAATAAGAAAGGCAATTATATAAGAAAAATGTTAGAAGTTATAAGACGTAGTAAGTTAAAATGTTGGGACAAAAATTCATGGGCTTACAAAAGGGGTATGAATAGAACTGAAAGAGATTATTTTATAGTATCAGAAGGTTTAATTATAGGAAAAGGGGTACTTGAAACAGGATTTTCTAATCATCTTGCAATATAGCTAGAGATAAAAGAAAACAAGGAATATATAAAAATAGGCAAAGGAATAAAAAGGATAAATGAGAAATTGTGGAATGAAGAAGGATAGAGATTAGTAATACAGTTATGGAAAGATCATATTATTATAAGAATATTTTATAAAAACTGGTATGGATGGTGGATGATATTTTCTGAAAGGCATAAAAAAAGTTATAGTGACAATCTGATGTGAGAAAAGTAGAGAAAGAAAACTATAAAAGAATATATAACGATGCACTTTAAGATTTAGAACATATTGATAGACAGTACTTTAACAGAGAAAAATAAATATGTGAAATAAGTCATGAAAAAATACAAAAATTGTTATTTAAGCAAATATAATTTTTACAAGGAAAAAGAGAAGAATTATTGAGTTGCTTAAGCATATTAGCAAAGGCAGGTGGTAGTGTAATGAGACAATATAACAATGTTAAAGGGAAATAGGAAAAACTCAGAAAAAAGATGATTAATAGTGTAGTACAATGTGTAAAAGAAAATTTTAAATAAAAAAAGAAGGTAGTGAAAAAACATGGAAAGTACAATAAAATTAGAAGAGAATAAGGATTTGGAAAATGAAATTTCTTATATAAGCTAGATAAAGTATTAGGACAAGCAAATATAGATTTTGCTGTAGGACCAGATGGAATAGGGTATGAAATGTATAAAAATTTAAGGGACAGGTATAAAGAATATTTTTAAAGATTCTGAATGAATGGTTAAATAAAGGTTTAATGTATAAAGAATTATGTAGTGGAATGCTTAAATTCACATGGTAGAAAGAATATAGAAGGCAAACAATTGGAGACTGATAGTATTGAATATAATTATTATAAGATCTTTAAGAAAATAATACAAAAGAGATTTGAAACTACAATGGAAAATATTATGGCAGATAGTATATATTCTATAAAGGGGAAGGGTTGTCAAGAATTATTAATGATAGTTAGACAAATTGTGGATAACATTATGAACAGAAAAGAAGAAGCAAAAATCATGATAGGTGACCTTAATAAGGCATTTGATACCATTGGGCATGACATCTTATTGATAATAATGAAAGAATATAATACAAGTGAGAAAGTTAGGAAATTGTGTATATCAATGTATAGTAATAGTAAAGTAAAATGCTTGTAAATGGCTGGTTAAGCCAAGAGGTACATATCAAGAGTGGTGTATACTCCTTGCATTAGTTATAAATGCAATAGTATATGAAATAAATTACAAAATGAAGAAGGTGAGGTGCCTGAAGGATTAAGAATTCCAGTCCTATTCACATATTCAGATGGCATTATAATAATTGCAAAAAAATAAAAATTCGGGTAAAATAAATAATTTGCATGAATGACTGTCTAGAGGTGATAGAGATGGCTTTAAATAAAGAGAAGAGTAAAGGATTAAGTAATGTAGTAAAAATACAATGAATGACATTTCTTTGTTAGGTATGACATTTGGGAATAAACCTGCAAGTAGAATTCAATGGGAAAAACAATAGCAGAAATAAAACAAACTTGCCTTTTCTGGAGAACATATTACCATTCAGAAAAAAAGGCCTATTTGATAAATTCAGCACTGATGGGAAAAATAACATACTTAAGTGTATGCATGTTGCCAACAGTATTTGAAAAGGAATTATTATAATATAAGCAGATGACATTATAATAATTTCAAAACACAACATTTGGATAAAAGAAGTAATAATTTGCAAAAATGAGTGTCTAGAAATGATAGAGATGGATTTAAATAAAGAGAAAAGAAAAGGTTTAGTTGATATAGTAAAGACTGGGTGAATATATTTTACAATGAATTAAATTTCTGTGTTAGATATGGTTTAGGTGATATAGTAAAGATTGGGTGTATATATTTTGAACCTAACACCACTCTTAAGTATTCAACTGCGGTACCACCTTTAACATTCCTATAAGAAAAGTGCAGTCCGGGTCTGAACTGTCTGCAAACAGCTACAGTTAACTTTGAACTTAACACCACTCTTAAGTATTCAACTGCGGTACCACCTTTAACATTCCTATAAGAAAAGTGCAGTCCGGGTCTGAACTGTCTGCAAACAGCTACAGTTAACTTTGAACCTAACACCACTCTTAAGTATTCAACTGCGGTACCACCTTTAACATTCCTATAAGAAAAGTGCAGTCCGGGTCTGAACTGTCTGCAAACAGCTACAGTTAACTTTGAACCTAACACCACTCTTAAGTATTCAACTGCGGTACCACCTTTAACATTCCTATAAGAAAAGTGCAGTCCGGGTCTGAACTGTCTGCAAACAGCTACAGTTAACTTTGAACCTAACACCACTCTTAAGTATTCAACTGCTCTACCACCTTTAACATTCCTATAAGAAAAGTGCAGTCCGGGTCTGAACTGTCTGCAAACAGCTACAGTTAACTTTGAGTATGTGTCTCACTGTTTGAGCCAATCTTCATTTTCCCCTGGAGAGCACTGTGCTTTGGCTGTAAGCAGCCCCCCACCACCACCACCACCACCACCACCACCACCACACACATCTTCCACTTTCTCTTATTCCCTTCTGTTAGCAAATAGTATCCATAACTGATCAATACTGTGTGTTTGTTTATTTAAACTATACCACAGTAGCCTACTGATACAAGGTTATCCTGGTTTTCCACCTGAGAAATTAAGACAAGACTTACAGTTTCAGAGCAGTCCTTGGTCAATTGTGATTGTTCTTAACACATACTTTTCTTGCTTTGGCTCATTAGCAGCAGTACAAAGAACTGCCTGCTCACACCCTTGTTCTCCCCTTCCCTGTTTATTACCTTAAGACAATCCCAGAGTTAATAAATATTACCTGTGGCAGGCACCCTTTGTAAAACTACAATCCACTCTGCTACAGGCCCCATGAAGGCTCAGTGTCTCTCCAGTAAGTGTTTTACAACTGTAAATGCCTATTTATGTTGAATTGTATTAGACATTTTACAACTGTATATGTTTATGTTGAATTGTGTTAGACATCTAATATGTTTTATGCTTTATTTTTGATGTTACTATGCCATGCACCAAGTTGTTACTAGTATAATAGTATGTATGGTCTATTTGCATAGCTGCACCTTGTTCACTAATGTTATTCATGTAATAGTGCTGTGTGTAGACAGCTCATACTAGTGTCTAAATTATTTCTATAAGTTTGTGCTGTTACTGGTGGATAGAATCACATTAGAGAACCACAACAGATTGCTGCTCGCTATATTTTTATCTGTGGCTGCATAACTGTCTGGGTTTTGTTTTCTAATGTTCTTCCATTTGGCTCAGTATCTGCATATACTAAGTAGTGGTTCAGGACATTGTCCTGCATGTAGTAGCTATTTGCTCGGTGTGTTTTTTATAATCTTTATAATATATATTTACCATCTCAAAAGTGCTTACTCTTCTCTGTACTCTTCTTTTCTAGACCTAACACCACTCTTAAGTATTCAACTGCGGTACCACCTTTAACATTCCTAAAAGAAAAGTGCAGTCCGGGTCTGAACTGTCTGCAAACAGCTACAGTTAACTTTGAGTATGTGTCTAACTGTTTGAGCCAATCTTCATTTTCCCCTGGAGAGCACTGTGCTTTGGCTGTAAGCAGCCCCCCACCACCACCACCACCACCACCACCACACACATCTTCCACTTTCTCTTATTCCCTTCTGTTAGCAAATAGTATCCATAACTGATCAATACTGTGTGTTTGTTTATTTAAACTATACCACAGTAGCCTACTGATACAAGGTTATCCTGGTTTTCCACCTGAGAAATTAAGACAAGACTTACAGTTTCAGAGCAGTCCTTGGTCAATTGTGATTGTTCTTAACACATACTTGTCTTGCTTTGTGATTATTTCCAGCCCCTCATACAAGAACCTAACAAGGTCTCTACCCGCTTCGCTCCCTGCCCTGCCCTCTATTCCCTCCCACCCCCAGTGGTCCCACCTTTATTGCACTCAAACCCCTTCCATCTTTCCAATAGCCAACCACAGCGCTAACCCAACACTACCTCCTCCATATTCCCTCTACTATCACACCTCCTCAACTGACATGTACAAGCATACCTTTCCTTTGCTCACTGCATGCACTCTCCTTGCATATCTTACATCCTACCAAAGCTCCATCATTCCCCCACTCAACCACTACCACTGTACTACTACTCACACCACCACCCATGTCTCACCCATACTCAGCTCCCCTCCCACCAGCTCAAGAACCATCCCTATGCACCCCCACATATTCTACCAACTATATTACTCAAACGTAAAGCATCCCTACAACTTAACATAGTAACCCTCCCACCATACCTATTACCCACAGAGAACAATCATAAAATTTCCCTTATAAACAAACACATTCAAAAACTGAGAAAACTAATAATCTCATGCATATCAAAACTAGCTCTAAGTAGAGACATCCACCCCAACCCTGGCCCTACCATCTCCAACCCCAATCCTCAAAATCAGACTAGAAACCACAACTTCTCCCATATTACAGCCAATAGAAAGCCAAGTGACTTCCTTCTACTAAGCCTAAATATTAGAAGTATATCCAACAAAGTCCATGAACTCCATGCCACCATAGACTTATACTCCCCAGATATAGTCGTCCTGACAGAAACCTGGCTAAATCCTCACATTACCAGTGAGCAAATACTCCCTACAGGTTACGGCATACTAAGAGTAGACCGGCTAAACAAAAAAGGAGGTGGTGTAGCTATAATATCTAAACAACATCTAAACATCCAGATCTTAAAATCATCAGCTCCACAAATAGGCAATGAAGAAATAATATATACCAACCTCAAAATTAACCAAACAAAACCATCAACATAATTGGATGCTACTTCCCACCTGGCCAAAACATCCCTCCACTAGAAAACCTCCTCAGCTGGTCTACCCACCATCTCTCCCAAGAAACTATCATCTTAGGTGATTTCAATATTGACTGGCAATCCTGTTCTGGCAACAATCCAACCCATCATGTACACCTTCATGGCTTCACCCAACTAGTCCAGTCACCAACAAGGATAAATAAAAACTCCAGCAAGCACTCTACCCTGGATTGGATACTAGTCAGTAAGAACCCCCAGTCATATATAACAGGTTGCTTATCAGATAGCCTCAGTGATCACTCCCCAACATTCCTACTCAAAAAATACCTGTACCAAGCTAAACCTGTCACCTATTGTCAAATACGTAAAAAAATAAACTTTAACCCACTCACATTCATCTCATCCCTCAAAGAATGTAACTGGCATGCTCTAAAGTACCTCAGTCTAGATGACGCAGTTGAATCTTTTAATACTATCTTCCTGAACATCCTTAATTACCATGCCCCCATAAGATTTTCCAGAACCAAAGCACAACCCTCCCCATGGCTACAGAAAACCACTAAGTCAGAAATGAAAAACAGGGATAAAGCCTGGGAGCACTGGCGCAAAACCAAAACCCCCGCAGCTAGACAGAAATTCCTAGAACTACACAACAGAGTCAAAAAGCTAATAAAACGAGAAAAATTCCAATACTACCAGTCTGCCCTAGACTCCTCACAACACAGCCCCAAACAATTCTGGTCCTCCATAAACTCCATCCTCCACCCAGGTAAAGTCAGTACCCCTCCTCCTAACATCCCTCACTCCTCAGAAAATATTGCTACCTCATTCAACACACACTTCACCCAAACCATACGATCACTAGCTAAACAACACAACCCCCCTCCCCTCCAACCCACACCTTCAACTAGTAATCTCCCCACTGCCTTCTCTTTTCTCCTGTACCTACCTCCAACATAAAAAAAACTCTTAACTAAACTTAAACCCACCAAATTAGCAGCAGACAACCTCCAAGTGAATACCTACAAATCGCAGCTGATGCTCTGGCCTACCCAGTATCCATCTTGATTAACCGATCTCTGTCAGAAAGTTACGTTCCCACATTGTGGAAAGTCTCACATATAATTCCCCTCCACAAAGGCGGACCCTCTGCAGAACTAACCAATTACCGCCCCATAGCTATTCTCTCTCCACTCTCCAAAATACTAGAGAGATGCATACACTCTCAGGTCTCACACTACCTCCTTACTAACAACCTCCTTTCCAGTACTCAGCATGGTTTCCGACCAAACCATAGCACCACCACTGCCTTACTCTCCTTTACAAACACTATCCTTCAGCATAAAAATAATGGCTATCTCTCCTCTGCTACTTTCCTAGTCCTATCTAAAGCATTTGACATGGTCCCACACAAACAACTTATCTCTGTCCTCAATAACCTATCCTTCTCACAATTAGTCACCAACTGGTTTCAGAGTTACCTGTCTGACCGCCAACAATCCGTTGTATGGCAGAATGACATATCTCCCCAACTACCTGTCTCCATAGAGGTTCCCCAAGGATCCATCCTTGGACCCCTACTTTTCTCTGTTTACACCAATAATCTAGCCTCTGCCACCAAACATGGCACACTCATCCAATACGCAGATGACTCTACCATCATCTGCTCAGCCCAGTCCCTACCCAAATTGCAAAAAGTTACACAGGAAGCCTTTTCCTCTGTTGAAACATGGTTATCCGATGCCCAATTAATACTCAACCCAAACAAAACTAAACTACTCATCTTCCAACCCACCAAACATACTCAAAACAACTCTCACTTTAACATCACAGCAAAAGACAACACCACTATATACCCAACTGAACACATCAAATTGCTAGGAGTGGAAATAGACAATAAACTAAAATTTGACATTCACATATCCATGACCATAAAAAGTCCACAAAAAACTAGGAGCATTATACAGAAATAAACAATTTCTCACCAAAGCAGAAAAGATTTCAATAGCAAATTCCCACCTTATCTCCACCCTACTTTATGCCTCTCCAGTATATACCAACCTAAGGCAATGTGATCTAAACAAGCTAGAGACCTGCTACAACAAAATCGCAAAATTCGGCACAGGGGCATCCTACCGTAGTCACCACTGTCTCTCACTTGCTGAACTGGGCTGGCTTGAACTCCCTCACCTCCTTCAGTGGTATCAACTCTCACTTGCCCACAAACTAGTAAACCATCTACTAAATGTCCCATCCCTCCAGAATCTACTCCAACCCTATCGCACCACCAGACCACTAAGATCCAGCAACAAAAATCACTTGCAGATCACTAAAGCCAATAACTCTGCTTGTGAAGCATTATTCTCTTGCGCCATAGCCAAATTATGGAACTCACTCCCACCCACAATTACCTCCGTACCATCATGCACCAACTTCAAAACTTTATTAAAAGCGCACCTAAAAACATGCTGGCTATGCCCTTGCAACTCCCACTCTAATATCATCCACCCCATCCAACTACTACCTTTCTTTCACCTCCACTAACTACCTTGATGATAGCAAGCTCAGATGCTCATAAGCCTAGTACTTATTATACAGCATGAACTTCTCATTGTTACATTTGTTAATGCCTGTTATGTACTTCACAGATAAAGATTCTAGTTGTCTACTGGTGTACTATGTTCTTCATCTGTAAATATGTTGTAAGTAATTTCTATGTTAAATTGTTAATCACTATGTAATCCAATGTAACTACAGTCTGTTTATTTTACTGTGGAGCTTTTCTCCCCGGGCCTCCGCTGAAAATGGACCCACGTCCAGTCGGACACTCCCGGTCAACAAATTTAAATAAATAAATAAAAAATATTTTACAATGAATGAAATTTCTGTGTTCGGTATAAAATTTGGCAATAAAGATGTAAGTAGAATTCAATGGGAAAAAAACAATAGAAGAAATAAAGCAAACATTTTTTTTTCTGGAGAGCATATCAATTATCATTCTGAAAAAAAGGCTTATTTGATAAATTCAGTAGTGATGGGAAAAATAGCATACTTAGCAAATGTATTTATGTTGCCAACAGTTTTTGAAAAGGAATTATGGGGTTCTACATTATACCCAATAAAAGAGGAGTTTTGTATGTAAATAAAGAAGAAGGAGGTTTAGGGATAATTAACCAGGTGGTATATGCAACTTCATTACATTTGTACATAGTGTTAAAATGGATAAATGAAAATTATAAGAGATAGTAGCAAAACTGTATAAATATAAATTTGGGGGTATGGTAAAAAAGAGTAAAGGAAAAAAGGGTGTATGAATGAAGAAATAAAATGTTATCAAGAAAAACATATTTTGTGGAAAATAAAAATTGATGATATAAAAAAGTAAAAGTGTGGTATAAGAATGTAATGATAAAACATTACTATGTAAAATCATGGGGATATCTAACAAATAAAAAAATAAAGCTATACAAATAAGAAGCAGATGATGTAATAAGAAAGTAGAATGTAAATCACCAGTAAAAGGAAATATGCCATATAAAAACAAAAGTGATAGAATATGTTTTCATTGTCGAGAAGAAGAAACTACTGAACATGTGTTTTTGAAATGTAAAATAGTAAAAAAAAGTTCTGGGAAAACTTTATAAAATATTTTTTCAGGATATAAAATGGATAAAATAAATGTGAATATTATAAGAACAGAAGTAAAGAATATGTTAAAAGAATAGATAAGTTATTCTATGTCACATAGGTTATATAGAATGAAAGAATAAATGAAATTATGTTTAATGGTAAATGGATTTTAGCAACAATATTAAGTAAAATCAAATGGTGATTATGGAAAAAGGAATGGGGGTCTAATAGGGATGAACATTTAGTATGATTGCAAGGAAAATTATGACTATGTGTAAATATATTTGTATAGCTATGCATCTGTACATTTGTAAACATTTGTAAATATGTAAATATGCTGTAAATAAGAGTTCTTTTTTGTATATAAATAAAAGACTCCTACTCTTTTCAGTAGGTGCTATTGGATCTTTTACATCCACCTGAACTACCACCAAGTCAAGTATATGGGGCCTCAGTTAACGTCTAATGCAAAGGATGACACACACAGGAGTGCCACACTCCCCCTTATGCTGCACTGCAGTGTTAGTAATCAAGCTACCTGGTGTGGAAATAGAACACACAGCCTCCTGCACCAAATGCGAGTGTACTACTTGTTGCACCACTGACACATTCCCTATGTCCAACAGACAGACAGACACACAGACACACAGACACACAGACACACACACACACACACACACACACACACACACACACACACACACTGTACTTCCTGAACATGCCAACTTATTCCTGCCATCATCATCAGAGGATGAAGGTTCCCCAACATTAGGTAGAGACAGTTCCACAGTAGCAATGCTGGACAGAAAATCACCTGTAAACACAGCAAAACACAATATCCTGCACAAAACTGCACCGGAAGCATACCTCAAACTCAGATGGAATAAGTAGTAGTATTTGCAAACAAAATATTAAAATACTGCACCTCATGCAAGAGGCTATGCAGGTTGGATCCCTGATATTCCTGTATAACCCAAAGCAGACAGCTTTACTAAGTTGGTCAGTGTGTACAGGGGCAAGAAAAATTAAGTATACTGTGATACAGGAATACCGCTACATACCTGAGACATCTTCAATGAATTTTTTCAGTATATAATGAAGCTCAGCACCACTATATAGCCCCGCAATGTGGACAATAAGGATTTGTCACTGCTTCTGAAAGAGTCCAAATCTCCTCTGTCTCCTTCAGAAGTGGCTTGACTGATGGCCCATCAACCCATCAACCTACCTTCTCATGCCTGAAAGACACCTTTTTTTCTCCGCAGCACATGAACTGTTTGGGGGCCCTGCAGCCAACCATTTCATAATTATTGTCCTGGACAGCTAAAGCATTACTGTTCACCACACAATCTTTCCAGACACGGCCTTGGTAGGCATGGTTGGCAGCATCCTACCCAAAGAACATTTGGCCATGAAGATAGAGACCTTGGAGTGGCACATCATTCTCTGCCTTGGAAAACTTTGTTTTATGTGTCTTTCTCAGCAGAGTAACTGCTCTTCCTCTTCTATCCTTACTAGGCATTGGCTCTAGGCATGGAAAACAGTGGTATTAGCATGGTGAGAATGACCTCTCCCACATTCCCTGTGTCCCCCCTTATCCACATACCATGCCGGTGATGTGTCTAACAGTCATACATGATTATCAGGGTAGCTTATATAATAGCAGGCCAGTAGCACTACTGAAAAAATATCCATTGCACCTCACAACCATTAAGATTTCCAATCACCACAGTGGCACTAATAGTTCATCTCATTGATTACAACACTTGTGCATGTGTTAAGAGTTATAGACTATAGACCAAGTAAATGGTTTGTAACAGCATTCCACTACAAGGCAGGCCTGAATGTCTGCACATGTGTTCCAAGTATTACAGGATATGTCTACCATTAGGCCTTCTAGTACTATAA
Source organism: Protopterus annectens (assembly GCF_019279795.1). Taxonomy (NCBI): domain Eukaryota; kingdom Metazoa; phylum Chordata; order Ceratodontiformes; family Protopteridae; genus Protopterus; species Protopterus annectens. Next base: position 374,624,689 of record NC_056742.1, read on the forward strand.
TTAAAAATAACTTTAAATCTTTCTTTAACTATGTCAGGAAGTTAAGAACTAACACCAATAGTGTTCGGAGCTAGTCCACAATGACATTACACTCTCTGACCCAAAATAAATAGCTAATATACTAGCTAACAAAGTCACTGCAAATTTTATTCCAACAACAGTTATAACTATCCTACAGGGCCTCAAAAATCTTAGCCACCATCTTTAATTACTATGGAACAAGTTCTCTCGGCCCTTTCAAAAACTAGTAATACTTCATCCATAGGCCCTGACAGCATACCACTTTTTTGTGTTTTAGCACAACCTTTTTTCCCAGGGAAGGGGACTATGCTAGTAAATTAACTGAATTAGAGATGAAAATGATATTAAATTATAGAACACTTTCCCATAGGGGTTTAAATCAGGAAGCTGATGTGTGTTTTTAAAGGATTTCAAATTTGGAAATACATATTTTGTATTTATAGTTTTGTATTGTTGTATTAAATATTTATAAATGGAGGTATTATTGTTAAATTAATTATTTAATTTATTGTTTAATTATTTAATTGGATTTGTACCTGATATATTTTTTTTAGGTCAATTTTGCTCTGTTTGTATAGTATCAGTATACCAGGCTTCCTGATTATCAGTGCCTAATACTGCCTTTCTGAACCCTAACTTAACCTCTTTAATATAAGCCTCTCCACTGGTTATATTCTTGAAGCCTGGAAAACAGCTATTATAATACCATTATATAAGGGTAAACTAATCACAGACCATGATAACTATAGACCCATTAGCCTCACTAGCCTCATATGTAAAGCTATGGAGCACATTATCTCAGACTTCATTAATTTACACATTGAAAATCTCTCAACCCCTGACCCTCATCAATTAGGCTTTATCAAGGGAAGATCCTGTTTCTCATTAATTTCTTTGAGAAAGTAACTGAAGTAGTGGTTAGTGATTATGCAGTACATATAGCATATCTAGACCTGTCCAAGGCCTTTGACACTATTCCCCATACAGGCATTACTGACAGTCTTGTAAATCTGAATATAAATCCTTATATTGTGTTATAGATAGATAACTGATTGCCTGACAGAACCCATGTGGTTAGAGTAGCAGGTACCACTTCTGAAGGCAAAACAGTTACCAGCATGTACCGCAGGGATCCAAATTGGATCCACTCTTATTTTACAAATTTCAAAGACCTTCATGCCAGCTCTTTGGACCTATGACTAACTAACTGTGCAGAAGACTGTAAATTGGGTGTTGTTATTTAGTCTTCAGCTGACTCACAGTTGCTCTGATGCAGCTTAGACCATGTTAACAATTGGTGCGAGGACAATGGTCTTAAAGTAAATGTAAAAAAAAAAGTAGCATAGCTCATTTTGGTAAACAAAAGTTTCACTTACTGTATAGGAGATGCACCCCTCCAATCAGACACTGTTGTAAGGGATGTGGGGACTCTTGTTGATAATTCCTTATCATTTGACCATCATGGTTCCACATTAGTTCAGAAAGCCATTCATCTGGCCCATGTAATTTCCAAAAGCATCTCCACTAGATCCAAAGATGCCTTAATCCCCCTTTACTCATATCTTATTGGACCCATTATTGAATATAATACACCTTTTGGCATGTATTTATCTAAACATATCACACAAATTGAGAGACATCGGAGATTCTTCACTAAAAAGATCAGTGGCATCAAAAATCCTAGCTATCAGGAGAGACTGGTAGCCCTTTCTCTGTACTCAGTCTCTTACAGACTCCTCTGTGGAGATCTATGTCTAGCCTTTTGGGACATAAAAGATCCACCACTATTTGACATATTCCTTCCCAGAATTAATGGTACATCAAATACTTGGGTAAAGGGACTAAACCCTAATTAGTAGATAAATAAGACATGGTTTGATAGATTCATATCCCAGTGTATCCTTCACCTGTGGAACAAACTTCAATGTAAACTTAGATAATTGGATGGGCAGCCTCAAATTCCCTTCCAGTCTACACAGTCTAGACTGTCTTGCCCTGTTGAGGGTATGAGAATATTTTGAATGTTTTACTTTTTTTTTTTTTTTTTTGACTAGGTTTGAAATGGTCTATAGACCAATTGCCTAGTACTTAATTATGAACCTATGAAGTATTATCCCTCCTCCAGGACAAAAATTTGTAAAACAAATGTTATGACTGATATATTATGTACTTTGGCAATCAACAGAGAAATGTAGCTTTACTTTCAAGACTGAGGCTAGAAATGTAGCACTTATGTTATACAAGCTGTGATCCAACACATCCAATAATCAGTTAGTACATTCACCTGTAGTGGCTTATCAGTTTGCAGCATTATGATTTCTTCCATAAAACAATCATTCTCTTGCACTTATTTCATGTAAATTTGGTGTCTAGGCAAGGTGATTGTGCAAATGAGACCTCAAATAATTGTCTTATTGCCAAAACTTCACTGCCACAGTGCCATACCAAAAGAGCATCATACACAAAACTAGAACTCCCCAGGTGGCTTCATGCATGCACTGACATTAACTGTTTATAAAGTAAAAGGCATAGTGGCATTGGTAATGAATTCCAACTTCTTCTTAGAAACAACTACCCTGTATTTGCACACATCCTGCTTGTCTACCTCCTCCAAAAGACAGCCTTCTTCTGTGTATCCATCTGATGTTAGGCTGTGATGAAATTGAGATAGAAAAGTGATCACAGTAATATATCTGAACTTCCAGTTCTCATGCACGCACTATACACTGTCCCCAGCAAGCTGTAGAAATTATCACTTGATTGTGATCACCCTATTTTTTTCTTTCATTCACAGAAATCCCCAAAACAGTCACTTCTGGCAAATACCTGTGATTGCCCAAAATATGTAAAGTAATAGAAACATTAATGTATTTCCACTTGCTGCTATAGGGCACCCCACCCTACATTAATTGCCATATATACATGCATATTTATATACACACACACACATGTATATATGGGTCTACTGGATAAGAGCAAAAACCCATATCATCAAATCCGATATGATCGAGATGAGATGAACGAAACTTCAGTATAACAAAAACTGAAAAGAACAAAATTCAGAAAACCAAAAATGGCTGCCAAATTTTACCATGCACTTCCCATAGATCACACCCACCATTCAACAGTCCAGGACCGTAAAGGACATTCTGTTATGGTTTTGCAGGGGAGCTGTAACCCCCACCCCCAGCACGCCTCACACTCTTGCAAATTAAATATACCAATTCAGAAATCACACTACATTGAATAAAAAAGTAAACACCCATGGCACTCCCACATTTAAGTAAGAACCACCCTGTGTAGTACACACATACAGCAGCACCATTATTTCTTAAAGTGGAACTACTTACAAAAATTTACTAACTTACTTTTGGTTTTCTGAAATTTGTTCTTTTCAGTTTTCGTTATTCTGCAGTTTTGTTCTCTCTTTTCAGGTAGACACATATAGATATATATATAGATATATAAACATACATATACATATGTACATAAATGTATTCTGCTGTGGGCACTCTATACTGTTAAATCTCTGCATGCAAAGCTATCTGATTTCCTGCCACAGAAAATGAAAGAATAAATGATCACAGTAAACTATTCTGTCTTGTAGCTTTCAGACATTATGCTCTGTCCCTAACTTCCACCACCAAACCTTAGCAATGACCACATTATTGTGATTAGCTTAACTGACCTTTTTTTGTAGACTACTGTCAGACAGAGAGCCACTTCCGGTAATCACTTACAATGTGTGATCACCAAAAGTGGCGAAAACATAGCCATGGTAATGTATTTCAAGTTACTGCTACAAAGCATCCCACGCCTATGTTGACTAACATAAAATGAAAAAAATAAAAAATATGGTTTCTGTTAAGGGCTCTGTTTACTGTTACCACTGCCAACAGATCTGGTTTCCTGACAGGAATTGAAAAAATTAATTATTGCAAGAGAAAACTGTCACAGAAGATCCAAACATCTATAGCCACTAGTAGTCAATAGTCATATGACTAAAGATTGCTGAGAAAGTACTGCAACTTTCCACTCAATAACAATCAATTGTGTGCATTTATTCTGCATAGTAATATGACTAGCCTTACACAAAATAAGCATTGGGTGCAGATGTTATAACAATTAGTTTTTTTGACCAGCGACAGGGTTCACATACATCTCAACTATCCCTGATTTTCAGGGACATCCCTGATTTGGCTCAAATTTTAGCCCTGTCACTCTTAGTCCCTCCTAAGACTTGGTGAAAAGTTGGTGAATTACACTAAATAAATAATGACAATAATAAGAGTTATAGACTTTTTTTTACCTGAGAAAATGTATGTTAATTCACATTCTCTTACTCTGTCAATGTCTCACGTTAACAGTAGTAATATTTTAAAAGTTCCTCTGATTATTTCTGGATTTGTCCTTGCTTCTCTTGAGATTTCTCCATGGATGGTTGACAGCTATGCAGGTGTAGACAGATGCATCCACATACACACACACACACACACACACACACACACACACACACACACACACACACACACACACACACACACACACACACACACACACAAATAAATATACACACATAGAAACACACAAATGTTCAGACCCATGTACAGAGAGACAGATGCACACAAATGCACATACACACAGACACACATGCTTGGTTTATATTACGTTATCGAAACTTTAAAAGTTCAAACAAGATATGGTTGAACCCATATGTTCGAACTTTTAAAATTTTGAAAATAGAAAAAAAAAAAAAAAAAAAAACCTACCTAACAGTTGTAAGCAGGGGGGCAAGCCCCCCTGCTCCCTCCACACCTCCAGTCTTTAAATATACCAACTCTGAGACCGCACTAGAGTACAGTAAAGGAAAATCTTCCCTTTCTGCACTGAATGGAGATCTCCATTAACACGTTTGAACTTTTAAAAGTTCGAACATATGGGTTCGACCATATAGCATTCGAACTTTTAAAAGTTCGACAACATAATAGAGAACCACACACACACACACACACACACACACACACACACACACACACACACACACGCACGCACGCACACATGCACACACACACACACACACACACACACACACACACACACACACACACACACACACACACACACACACACACACGCACACACATTAATTATAGTGAGCAGGGCCAGTGACTTTATTGATACAGTATTCTTAAGTACAAAATTTCTGTGTGCTGTGGTAAGTACTATGTTGTAGAGGGTTAAAACAAATACAGCTACCAGAAGGATAGCAATAATTTTGAAAGTAAAGTAAGTAATGAAATGTAAGTTTATTTAAGAAGCCACTGTCTGTAAGGTCTTCCCTGCACTTAAAATTTGTTGTGTGCTCCTTTATCTAGTATTGCAAGGTCTGCATACCCAGTAAGGTAAACTGAACCAGCAACTCTGTATTAAGTGTTACATGTAATAAATTATGATATGACCCACCACTTTAATCCCAGTGCATATTTTTTGCCCCGTTTGTAAAGTAATCCAACCAGCCAAAGTGAAGGCAGCATGTAATGGCACAGGTGCCCCTGGGTGTCTTAGATTAGGTAGGTATATCAACAAGTAAATCCTGTGGTGTCAAATCTTGTAACACAATGATTAGTTAGTCTCCAGATAATCAATCTAAAACTACAGCTAACAGGATGGGACAAAAGACATATTTGCAATCTGAACAACAATTGGTAATACAAAAATACCAGTGGGAAGAGTTTAAACCTATTCAGCAATTTTTTTTATTTTTATTTTTTTTTAAACATTGGCCAATATGCTGTGATACTGTCCTCGTGTCTCTTGTTGATTTCAGGCCTAAACCCATATTTAAGCTAAAGGGGGAAACAGGAAATTAACATAACTGTACTACACTGCACTGGTAAAAAGGCATGCACTAAATGTAAAATGACAAAATAAAAAATATTACCAAGCCTTTGGTACAATAGTGTTTCAAAGTAGCAAAGGAGAAGGTACAATAAATGTAGTTATAATGTTAAACACAGAAAAAAGGTCAACATATATTTGTAAAGGGGTGTTCATCTGAAATAAAATAGTTATGTAGCATCAAACTCATCACTCAACATTTCTAGTAAAGTTGCCATCTTCTCATATTCATTTTTCAACCCAGAGCACATGAGTCTGTGAAGGCTGATCCTCTAATATATTTTATCCATGAAAAGGATAAAATCCATTTTAATGGCATCAGTCTATAGCAACCGAGACAACAGAAGTGACACATTCAATAGCTCGACATTTTCTCTAAAACAAAAGTTTTGTGGTTAGGGATTGATAAAAGACTTGCCATTAGCAATATGACTTTCATGTATTGAAGCTCTGTCAGCCCTAAACTTCTCAGCTAGCAGTCTGACTTCTCCCAATTGAAATGTAAGGATGCATGATAAGACATTGATTTCATTGCCTCTGTCAAGAGTGAGAAACTTGGAATGTAATTAAGGATGACACATCTTTGATTGCTGTTTCAGCTTGCAGGCAAAATCATTTCACTTTCATTTTTTTATTTGTTAACCAGAAAGTCCACAGAATATAAGAGTCCCTTTTCAGGAGTGACCTGAGATGATGTCTGATTAAGTGTCTTGCTCAGAATTACACAATAGGTAAATAGAGGCTGAAGTAATCAAATCCTGGACTACAGGAAGCATCCCGTTATCAATTCATAGTTTTACGCCTTTGTGTTAACTGTCAAGACCATCCTCTGTGCCAACTGCCAGATGAAGTGCCAATGCACACTGTGGTATGTTGCTCTTGGAGTGGGAGGTTCTCTTAAATTTAATTAAGCAAAAGGAAGCTTCAGTGAACAAACCTAACTTTTACACACCCTTTGCAGGCTGCTGCTATACAAAATGCAATCTCACTTGTCAAGGTAAAAGTGTAAAACTGAGATTAATTGTGCTTGATAACAATAATGGCAAAAAAGAAAATACATTTAACCATTTCTCTATTCAGGCACAAAATAAAATTATTCATTAGTTAGTTAGAGCCAGGTGACACTTGTAGGTGTTTCTGCAGTTACATACTATGTTAATTCACATTCTCTTATTCTGTCGATGTCTCACGTTAACAGTACTAATATTTTATTCTGTCGATGTCTCACGTTAACAGTACTAATATTTTATTAGGTCGATGTCTCACGTTAACAGTACTAATATTTTATTCTGTCGGTCTCACGTTAACAGTACTAATATTTTATTCTGTCGATGTCTCACGTTAACAGTTCTAATATTTTAAAAGTTCCTCTGATTATTTCTGGATTTGTCCCTGCTTCTCTTGTGATTTCTCCGTGGTTGGTTGACAACTATGCAGGTGTAGACAGATGCATGCACATACACACACACAAACACACACACACACACACACACACACACACACACACACACACACATAAATATACACACATAGAAACACACAAATGCTCAGACCCATGTACAGAGAGACAGATGCACACAAATGCACATACACAGAGACACACACACAGGGTTCATATTACGTTATCGAAACTTTGAAAGTTCGAACACTATATGGTTAAACCCATATGTTCGAACTTTTAAAATTTTGAAAACAGAAAAAACAAAAAAAAACAAATAAAACCTACCTAACAGTTGTAAGCCTCTAGGTGTCAAATACTGCCTGCTCGTATTTGCATTAATAATTTCAAAACTATGCAACATGCAAAGTATTAGAATATTTAATTCTGATGTTTTCAAAGTGGCAAACACAAGTGCACTGATATTTGACCTCTGTCAAGTTCAGGTAAAGAGATATTAATTGTTCTTAAAATATTTATTTTTATTATCATAAATGTCATGTTTTTCTAAATATCTCAACAACCTAGTAGCACAGACAAAACGGCTTATCCTCATATGAAAGGTCTTAGCTGGATGAACAAAGTGCTATTAACAGTATGTGTGTAACTTCATTGGTTGCCAAGATATTTTAAATTGTTTACAAAATATTACACACTTAATAGTTACTATGTTTACTGTGACTTATACAGTTTAAAATCTAGAATCTAAATAATACTACCAAAACTGTGGTGGTAGTGCTGCGGTAGCGTTGTCGCCTCACAGTAAGACGTTGTCCTGTTCGATTCTCAGCTAGAGCGTCTTCTGTGTGGAGACATGCGTGAATGGGCGTACCTTCGTTGAAGGTTGTGCATCAGAGCCGGCAACTCGGTATGTAAAAATCTACTTCCAATCATTAGCGGACCAGAGTTCCTCTGTGGCGACCCCTAACTGGGAAAAGCCAAAAGACACAACAACAACAACAACTATACAAATAGTTTGTGCTGAAGCATTAGCTATTCACATTTCTTCAGTAACTCCTATGGTTCCAGAGATATGAACATTTGTTTGAAATGTGAGGACATACTTTGACTCTGTCAAAAAGCTTAGGCTCCGCCCATTGGAAGTCACACTGCTAACCTCCAGAGCTCCATTGGAGGGAATGAGTTAACTGGTCGAATGCAGATGATTTTAGCCACAACATCACAGGATAAATTACACAGCGAAAGAGAGAGAGAGAGAAACTACTTAATAGACAGTTCATCAAGGTGTATCTTTACAAGGCAGAAAGAAACTTGAATATTCAAAGAAAAACTTATGCAGTCACAAGAATGCGTGCAAACTCCACACAGAGTCGTAGGAGATTAGGAATGAACAACAAGCATGGAGCTCTGACACAGAAATCTTAATCCCTAAACCAGTGTGCTGTCCTGGATAACTATATCAGCTTATAATATTTTTCTAAGAGCAGCTTGCTAAATATGCACGTACAGGTTATTAATATTTAAATTACAGCAAGTTATTCTGAAATGCTCTGATATTATTTTCTTCTCATTCATTCCAGACATTTCAAGATTGTGACGCACTTGACAAGCTAGTGATTGCAGACACATTTATAAAACTGCCATAAACGTTACACATCACCGTGACAAGCCTTGTGCTCTGTCTCCAAGTAGGTATATAGAGCATTCAGACACACTTACAGTGCTCATTGCAGGCTTTATTTTGCCTCAGTCTTTATATTGTCCATGCCTGTTTTCATAGAGTTATGCAGTGGAAACAGAGATTGTGCAATTCTTCGATCACAACATGTCTGAGTGGGTCTATAATCACAGATAATACCATGAAATGTATGTTTCAAAGGTGCTGTTTAGCGTTTTACTTCCTTCCCATAGCATGGGCCAACATACAGCATCCCCAGAGTAAGTTATAGTAGAAAGAGGTTACTGGTGGTGTGTCCCCTGGTGTAGAAGGTGTGAAAAACTGCCATCACAGGAATGGTATTCTTTGAACTTTCGTAAGTTATTCCGTCATACTGTTCATTTCAGTGCTGTAATACATTGCATTACATTTGCTTGATAGTAGAAAGAGATGATAATCCAGTCTAGACTTTTCCATCCATATCTTTCTTCTCACCTCTTCACATCTTCATGCCTTCTTAAACATGTCTGTGGATTCATTCTTCACCACCTTCGCTGTCAATTCACAGACCCTTCAGGAAATTATTTCCCAAGATCAAGGAATAGTTCCTCCCTACAATCTGCTGTCCATGCACCGTTCTCCCTCTCGTATCTGCCTTTTCAAGATAGCCTATGCATACCTTGCTGACATGCGCTTTAGTACCCATATTGTGTGCCCCTTCTGTTTTGGTCTCTAATGAAAAAAGTGCAGTTCCTCCAGGCCCTGCTCATAACCTTTTCACTCCATTCATTGTGCCTTTCTTGTGGCATTTAAGGTGTACAGTTACTGTAATGCACAGTATATAGTTTTAGAAAATCGATGCCTTTATCTAATGTATTTCTATAAAAATGTATATCGCATGGTCTGATATTTGTGCAGTGGTATCTACACTGAGGAAGCTAGTCACTGTCTTTTTTTTTTCCAGTCATCCCAAATACTATGTGGCAGCAAAAGAACATGAAAATGAATAATGTCTTATTTCATTTGAGAAATGGTTCAGCTGTAGCCTCCTGGTGACCTGTCTATTCAGGGTAATTTGTCTAAGATCCAGAAATTGTGGATTCGGACATGTGATCTGTTTTTTACTCTTAACAGAACATCCAGGACGCCTGAAACAGTACAGTGTACTATTTTCTGCACATTATAAGTACTGAAAGTCTGTAATAAGTCTGAGTTTTGTATGTGAGAAATCAATAAGACAAATGTTTCAAAGTTACCATGAGTTGGGAGAGAATTTGTTATTCGCCCACCATCTTCATAAGAATAGAAAGTCCCACTGAGGCTATTGACACTCGTGTTATTAAACTAAAGACCCAAGATGATGATTGTGAATTTGGGGAGTCACATGATTCCTTAGTAAAAGGCTGAATTGTGCAGTATCACAAATGAACAGAAAATTACCTGATTACTATCAGAATCAAATTTGACTGCGGTGGTGGTGTTGCGGTAGTGTTGTTGCCTCACAGTAAGACATTGTCCTGTTCGATTCTCAGCTAGAGCATCTTCTGTGTGGAGACATGCGTGAATGGGCGTACCTTCGTTGAAGGTTGTGCATCAAGGCCGGTAACTCGGCACGTAAAAATCTACTGCCAATCATTAGTGGACCGGAGTTCCGCTGTGGCGACCCCTAACTGGGAAAAGCCGAAAGACACAATAACAACAACTGACAGAATCAAATTTAACCTGAGATAAAACAACTGGGGTAACATTATGCCATTGTTGCGCTGGAAATGTATATTTCCTGCTTTATTACTTGATGCGTAACCTTACTAAATTATCATAGATGAACACAATCAGCACAATTATTTTTTTGAATATAATGTCTGTTTTGCTTTATATTCCTTGTTGCCTCTATCATAGCAGAAAAGTTTCTCTTGACCAGTTCATTTACAGAGTTAAGAAATAAACAAATAAATAAATGAAACAGAAGGAGAAGGAGGATAAATGGAGAAAAGAACAGCTGGTAGAGGAAAGCGAGACAGATCATTTCAGGGAACTCAGAGACGTAAATAGAATTGCTAAACATTGTAGAAGTCATCTGAGTGATGACAGTATAATGCCACAAATGACATACATGTGCAGTGCTATTGGTAAGTGACAAAGTATTTTAAAGTTTTTTAATTTGAATTTATTTAACCAACTAAACCCACTAGGCCTCAATGGCCCTGAGCACACCTTGTAAATAAATAACTTGCTCAGTTTTAAACTTTAGGCAAATTGAGACTGAGGAAATCAAAATAAGTACTACACCACTAAGCTGATTAGTCACAGCTTTAATCAACTGCATGGGCTTGCTTGAACAGACTGTGAATTAATGACTCTAACAATGACTATAACACTGGGAATGAGACAGTAATGTGCATCACTGGATCTATTGCTGGTGAGAGTTACAACAAGGGACGAAGGAGAGAAAATGTGGATTAACATTGGGTTGGTGTCATTTCAATGAAGAGGTCAGTCTTGGGCAGTAGATTCGCAGAATTCTGTGTACCAAGATAAGCTGATTGATACTTAATTTGCTTTTGAATTCAAGATACCTTATGTGTTCCAAATTAAGAGTTTTTAAGCAGAATTTAAGTCCTGAATGAAGCTGCTCCTAGGTCCGAGCGTGGCTATGCTGTTACAGACCACTGCAACCCTAACTATTTTAAAGGAAAGAATGTGAGCAAGGACCGTTGATCTGAACATAACATTGGGCATTAGGACGTCTAAAGCAATTTTAGATATACAGAGTATGCAATGTAACCTGTATGCAATAAAATCTTCCAAGCAATTCAGTGGGTTGTTTTCCTAGCAGAAGAGGTGTAGTATTTCAAAAGGTGCAGGCTGCAGCCAATGAATACTCCTAGTCATCACTTGTTATGATGCCCACGAGTTTAAGAACTTGGTATATGTTGTATTACTTCATGCTAGCATCATCTGTACATAAGCTATATGTAACTATGGTTTGACATATGTTGTATTACTTCAAGCTAGCATCATCTGTACATAAGCTATATGTAACTATGGTTTGACATATGTTGCATTACTTCATGCTAGCATCATCTGTACATAAGCTATATGTAACTATGGTTTGACATATGTTGCATTACTTCATGCTAGCATCATCTGTACATAAGCTATATGTAACTATGGTTTGACATATGTTGCATTACTTCATGCTAGCATCATCTGTACATAAGCTATATGTAACTATGGTTTGACATATGTTGTATTACTTCAAGCTAGCATTATCTGTACATAAGGTATATGTAACTATGGTTTGACATATGTTGCATTACTTCATGCTAGCATCATCTGTACATAAGCTATATGTAACTATGGTTTGACATATGTTGTATTACTTCATGCTAGCATCATCTGTACATAAGCTATATGTAACTATGGTTTGACATATGTTGTATTACTTCAAGCTAGCATTATCTGTACATAAGCCATATGTAACTATGGTTTGACATATGTTGCATTACTTCATGCTAGCATCATCTGTACATAAGCCATATGTAACTATGGTTTGACATATGTTGCATTACTTCATGCTAGCATCATCTGTACATAAGCCATATGTAACTATTCATTAATTGGTTATTCCTGGTGCTGTACCTTTATGCATTAAATCTAGCTGGAAGATAAAGTACAATTTAAAGCTTGATTGCATGCCTTTTAAGCTTTTAAGAGGTTTTTAAGAAGTGTTTAAGTCTTGAATGATGCTACTCCTGTGTCTTTTGCTATTTTGGTCTAGCACTGTGGCATTAACCTTGTATAGTGTTGGATTCCATTTTTTTAAAGGAATACAGGATACTTTTTATTGGAACAGAGGAAGTAAGGTTTATTTACAGCCAGAGAGGATGTCTTTGGAAAACTTTGTCAGATAGAAGGATTTCTGAACTGTTGTCAAGACATGATTGGCAAATGATAGTGAGTCACCAGCATAGGTCCCCAAGTCCCAGATGACAGTATCAATTTGTATGGCTTTGTCATTTACATGGTAGGAGACGGAAACATGTTGTTGAAGTAACTGTGTATCAGAAGGCGAGATGACAGTTACACCAAGTTTGGAGTCATCAGCAAACATGGATAACTTAAAGCCTGTAATGTTAGATTAAATATCAGAGAAATAGATAACAAAAGGAGATGGGCAAATACTGAGCTTTTAAACTCACCTCTGGTAGTATTTTTATGTTAAAATGAAGCTTCTGCAATTTTCACTTCATGGGTTCTACCAGCTAACCATATAGGTAACCAATAGGTTCTTACTAAGATTCCATTCTTGGAGCTGAGCCACATCACCCCATAATAGTAAAAGACTAACAATGCCCCCCCATTATGTAAACTTTCTTCACATATTCATAGCAAAATGTTGCCATCGCCCATCCAGCCATTGGAACTAGTTTTAAAGGTTGCTAGGGAAGTACTCCGATAAGTAATGACAACCTGCTTCATAAATTGAGGGCATGCTGAGTTAGCTATCTCACACTCAGTCTGGTCTTGCTAATATAGGAGCAGAGGTTTAGGTCTCTACAGTGGGTGTTTGCTTTATCAACGGTTCTGTTTAGTTGAAGACATTCAAACAGTTGGAAGAGTTTGTCAGTAATTCCAGCAAGGAAGATCATGTCAAAGGCATTAATAACATCTTTAAACCATCGTCATCATCAACCCCCTTTTTCCCTATTTATTACATGGGGTTAGGATCTCATGTCAACTGTCACCATCTCTCTCAATTCAGTGTCACTCATGCCTGACTATCACAGATCTTCTCTCACACAATTCATCCAGCTCTTTGCTGGATGCCATTGCTCCCTCTCACTTTCCTACTGTCTATCCTAAATCTTCTTCACCCGATTGTCTTCTGCTTTTCTGCACATGTGCCTGAACCACTGTTCACTTTGACCTTTTCTGCAGTTGTAGCTACTTTGGCTTCTGCTCTTATGCCCTCATTTCTTCATCTGTCCCACAGTGTGCATCCTACCACCCATTTCAGGCAGTTCATCTCCATCACCTCTGTCTTCATCAACTGTTCTGCCTTTACTTAACCATACAGTAGTACTGGTCACACAGCTGTTTTGTACACCTTACTTTTCAGCATCTTTGGCATCCTTTTGTCATGCACTACACCTGACACTCTGTGCCAGTTGGCTGCAACCTCTCTGGTTCGAGCTTTGACCTTTTCATTCAGACATCCCTTTTCATCAAATGCCCATTCCAAATACTTGAAGCTGTTAACCTGTTCCATCCACTATCTTCCCTTCTATCTCAATTCTCAGTTTCTTCTGATTTCTCTATTTGCTGCCATTACAACTGTTTTATCTGTACTCTGTCTCATGTTATGTGTCTTCAGTTTTGCATTCCATTCCCTTATCTTTTGCTAATGTTCTTGCTTAGAGTCTACCTGAAATACCACATTATCTGCATACAGCAACTTTGTTGATCTTTCCCTTCCAGCTTATTTGCTAATGTAGTCCATCACCAATATGAACATCAGTGGGCTAAGAGCTAAACCCTGATGCACACCCACTCCCACTGGGAACCCCTCTGTGAGGCTGAACACTGTTCGTACTTGAGTCATTGGGTCGTTGTACATAGCCTGCACTAATTCTACCAGTGTTTCTGGGACTTCGAACCACTGCAGGACTACCCAAATCAGCTTTCTTGGAAACTTGTTATATGCTTTCTCCAAGTCTAGGAATGCTCATTTGGACTCTTTCCTCATCTTTAGCCTCTTCTCAACTATCTGTCTCACTGCAAACATCAGGTCAGTTGTGCTGCATCCTGATCTGAATAACTGCTCATTTTTGTCTTACTTTCAACTGCTCTGTATATTCGTTTATCAATCACCTTTTCCATGACTTTCATGCAATGTGACAGGAGTTTGATACCTCTGTAGTGCCCACAGTTGTTAATGTCCCCTTTGTTCTTGAACACTGGTACTAGTATGCTTATTTTCCAGTCATTCAGGATACACTTTTCTGTCCACACTGCTATGTGTACACTCAGGAGGCATTTCTCTCCCATCTCACCCAATATCTTTATCATATCTGCTGTGACCTCATCTGACCCTGCTGTGATCTCATCTGACCCTGCTGCTTTCCCTGACTTCATTTTCTTTAGTGTTGTTCTTACTTCTTCTTGGTGGGCTCCTCCTCTTCTCTCATCACAGGCTGAGTCTGGGGCTGTACAGCTTCTGTGTGTTTTTCTTCATTCAAAAGCTGCTGGAAGAACTCCTTCCATCTGCCTCTGATGTCCTGTGAACTGGTGAGCAGGTTGTTGCTGACATCCCTTATGAATAGTCTTTAACTATCTTCTTCCCTTCCAACCTGATATAGCTTCTTTGTACCATCTACTGACTCACTTTCTAGAAGCTGGTAGAATGCCTCTGATGCCTTGTTCTCTGCTATTGCAACTCATTTCTTAGTCTGTATTAGACAACCAGTATTCCTTCCTAGCCTGGTCTGTCTTTTCTATCTCACAGTTTCTCCTGCAGTCCTCCTTTCTTTTGATGACTTCCTGGACTTCTGCATTACCCCACCAGCTTTCTTTATGTACCTTGTTTCCATACCTGACTCGGCCACATATCTGTTCTGTAGTCCTCACACATGCTGTTTTGGAAATGATGCCATTCTTCTTCAACGCCACCTATTTCCTCTTCTTCTCAAGGTGCTAGAGCCCTAAGTAATTCCTTGAACTGCTTCACTGTCTCTCCAGTCAACTTCCAGGTATTCATCTTGGTCTATGTTGAGCTTAGAGCCTTCTCTGACCACTGCTTGTAGCTGATTGTGATAACCAGAGGTTTATGCTGTGGGACAACTGTTTCACTTGGAATGACTTTGCAATCACTGATTGTACCCTAGTGCCTTTTCCTTACTAAAAGAAAGTCTACCTGATTTGCATATTGGCCACTCTTTTATGTGATCTTGTGACTGTCTCTCTTTCTGAACCATGTATTGGCTACTATCAAACCATTAGCCAGACAGAAGTCCAGAATGGCCTCTTCTTCTTTATTCCTGTTGCCCCACCCATGTGGAGCCAGGCAGTCCTCATATCCTCTTCCATCTGTCCCGATATGTGCATTCAAGTCACCCGTTATCAACACCACTTCAGTTTGTCATGCTTTATCTTGTACGTCTTGCTTCTGCTGTCTGAATGCACCCTTTTCTTCACTATCACAATCCTGCCATGGGGCATAGGCTGAAATTATAAATACTGCCCAATCATTAGGCTGGAGTCTGATTGCTATCAGTCTGTTTCTAATTCTGATGACATCCCCCACTGCCTTCTAAAGCCACTCCATCACCACAATGCCCACACCATTTCTAGTTTCTCCTCCTCCAGATTAGTGGAGTCTAGATTCCAAGCCAAGTAACTTTGCTGCATTGCCCTTCCATCTTGTTTCTTGGATACATAGGATGCCCGGCCTCCTCCCTACCATTATGTCATCCACTTCCAAGCTCCATCCTGTTAGTGAACCTACATTGATTGTAAGAATTCTTAGTTCAGGTTTGGCAGGTTGACTGGTTTTACATGGTTTTGCTCAACAGAGCAATCCCAGGTAATCCAAGCTAAGCAATTGGACATCAGCCAACTAGTAGCTTACTGACCCAGGGCTGACAGTCTTTATGTTATGGCAGGCATACACTGGCCAACAGCAGGCACACACCACTCAATAGGAGACAGAGTAGGCTGGGTCCTCAACCCACTTATCACCAGCAAATATCCATGCCCATATGGTGACTAAATCAACTAGAGCCATATTTTATGCCACTGAGTGGCTAGCTTGGAAAACAAGGAGTGTCACAGGACTCAGTCTGTGTTCCATGTTTTCTTATCTTGAGGATACTGTGCACTACAATAGATACCTAAAGCAGTTGGTCTATGCAACTCTTCCCCTTATATGGCACCAAACAGAGTCTGTGCTGCTGGTCAACAGCTCCATTCTTTGGTGAGTTTGAGATGGAAGCACTCAGCATGTTTTTCAGAGGTGGGAGGAACCCCACAAAGACACAGAGTGAACATGCAAACTCCAAACAGGCATTGGCTGGTGGTCAGGATCTATCTTCGTACCTTGTGCATTGGAGACGAAGACCTTAACCATTATGCCAACTGGTTTCCTATCTCCCCTGTAGATATAAAAACTTCAAAAATTCACGAAGTCTGCTGGATATGTGCAACACTTTATTTGCAGCAAAATGGTTTATTGGAACAAAATGGTTAAGGTTTTGTCAAACTGCAATCTTGGAAATTCCTCAGAACTATCATCTTAAATATTCAGATACTGTTACCATTTTACACTTATCCAGTTCTATAATTGTTCTTCTACAAATTAGTATGAATAACTTATTGTTTATGTCAGGACATGGGGAAACAGTATTTCAATCTGAAACTTATACATTGTGACACATTCTGAGACTTTGCAAAAAACAACCAGTCAAGAGAAATAGCAATGCATTTGAAATTTATCATTATCTAAATGTTCCTTCTATTTTAAGCAAATGTTAAAAATAAGCTTTTATCAGACTTGGCATATCCCCCCTTATCTTTCTTATTTGCATTAAATTAATAAAACAAGCAAAAGAAAATGTATAACTAGAGTATTTTCTTTGATATCTGATATGATGGATTTTTCTCACTCCTTGATTAGCAAAGACAAACATCCATTTAGCAGAAATATTTCCTGAAGTTTAGAAAGTTGATGCTTGGAAAACATGGAGTGGTACTCATAGTCCCAAGGTTCGCACTTGCACAGGGATTATCTGCAAAGAGCGCAGATATGCCTGTATGTAACTATACTAAGTGCAGGTTATTTGTGATGTCTACTACAATGCAAAAGGTTCTGAGAGGAAAACTCTACTTCCATAAACTGCTTAATATAGAAAAAAATAATTGTTTAGTTATGCGGGAATTAATATATTAAAATGTAAAGTCTTTTTTGATCTGGGACTTTTTCAAAAGTTGTGGACAAGCAAGGCTGTCCTCAAGCCTGCATGAACTAATGGCATGCTGTTAAGAAAAACAGCACCCAGCACAGCTATTCAGAATGATTTTTAAAGACTATAAAAGGTTTTATATATTGCCTATGGGGGTGTCCTTCTGTCAACATAGGTTCATAGGTTCACAGGTAGGTACTAGGCTATCTGGCTGAGGGCATTTATAAGCCTAGCCAGAGTGTGTCAGCTTTCGCCACCCCATTGATTAATTAACTGAGCCTCTGTCAAGAAGAGCCAATGAAGTGATCCCAGGGGTGTATTTTCTGTTACCCATCCACTCGTCAAGGTTTCTCTTGAAGAGTGTTAGTGAGGGGCTCTGCCTAATGTAGTTTGGAATTTTGTTACAAAGCATGGGGAGTCTCTGTGACAGGAATCTATCCCTCCAGCATGTTCTATTTATTGTTGTGGTGAGGTTTAGCTCACTAGAGCGAGTGGCTCGCAGTGACTTGGATTTCTTTAGGTGGAGCATGTCCATCAATTCTGAGTTGGACATGGCTTTGTAAGTCAGGCAGAGATCACCTCTGAGTAAGCGATATACCACTGTGTACAGCCGGAGTTTTTCCAGTTGGGCTGCATAGGACATATGTTTGAGGCCAGTAATCCTATTGGTGAGGTACTTTTGTGGTCTTTCCAGCTGTTGGAAGTGTCTTGTGAGGTACATCCCAAATGGGTCATTGTACTCTATGATGGGTCTGATGAGTGACGAGTAGAGGGGCACTATAACCTCTTTATTTCTAGATGCGAACCCTTTAGTAATTAGATGGGCTACATAGAATGATTTCCTAACTACTCTGGCAATATGATTGTCAAAGGAGAGATTACTATCTACCTGGGTCCCCAGATCTCTTATTACCTCTTCTGTATTAAGGGGGCTGCCACCTATGTGGTAATTCCTGGGTGTTTTTTTTTTCCCAAATGGGATGACTATGCATCTTTTGGCATTTAGCTTGAGACCATGACTTTGACACCAGGTGTTCGTCTCAGAAAGGCCTTTTTGGAGAATGTCCGTGTCAGCCGGAGAGTCAGTTATGGCTCCCAGTTTGCAGTCATCGGTGAACTTGGTTAGCCATAGTCCTCCTGTGTTTGCTTGTACTTCTGAGAAGTATATGCCGAACAGTAGAGGTGCAAGGACCGAGGCTTGTGGGACACCACTTGTGACTGGTTTAGAGTCGGACCTGGAGCCCGCTATTCTTACCGTGTGAGTTCTGTCTGTAAGCCAGTTGGCAACCCATCTCATGACGTAGGGGTTTATGTTCAGGCTGGTGAATTTTTCTATAATTTCCGAGTGGGGAATGGTGTCAAAAGCCTTAGCGAGGTCAAGGTAGGCTGTGAGAACCACCTTCCCCTCATCTATGGCCTTGGTGACTGTCTCGAAGAAGTCAACCAGGTTTAGTAGGCATGATCTACCCTTAACAAAGCCAAACTGGGTCAGGTCAAGTGTTTGGAGGTTCCCAATGTCTTTGTTAATGAGTTCCATGATGATGCGCTCCATAGCCTTACAGACCAGGCTAGTCAGGCTTATGGGGTGATAGTTACCAGGGTCAGTTGTGGCCCCTCCTTTGTGGAGCAGAATAACCATTGCTGTGCACCATTCTAAGGGCATGTAGCCTGTGGAGAGGCTGAGGTTGAACAGTGTGTTTAGGTGGGGGGTTAGTTTGTTCTGTAGTTCAAGCAAGACACAGCCTGGGACACATCTGGCACCAATGACGCTGTGCTTTTGGCTTTTGAAAGGGCTGTTTTCACCTGTGCGTCTGTGATTTCTGGGACACTACACTTTTCCAGTATTGTTGCGGGCCCTTTTGGGGGTGATAGGGGGGTGAAGTTTGCACTGAATCTATCTGCCAGTATGTTGGCAATATCAGTAGGTTCAGTATATTTTGTGCTATTTTTCTCTAGCTCAGAGCATATCTGCGAGTTGCCACTTGGATTCTTGACATAGCTAAAGAAGGCTTTGTGATTATCTTTTGAATCCTTGGCTATTTTTCTTTCGAATTTAGCCTTATATGATTTTATGAGTGACCTTAGTTTCTTACTGATACTGATCAGGGATGTATTTCCTTCTTGGGATTTGCTTTTTTTCTGAACTAGTTTTCTCCTTCTATTGTATAGCCTGTTTATGGCAGGGGTCCACCAGACTGGTTTCCTTCTCTTAGGGGAGTGAGTCTTGGTTTTGCTAGGAATGGCACGATCCATGCATCCTTGTAAGTGCTCATAGAGTGCATTTGTAAAGGTTCCTGCATCTTGGACACTGTTATCCTTTAGCGTGGGGGCTGTGAAACTTACCACCTCTGTCTTAAGTAAGGTGAAGTTTGCTATTGAAAAGTTTTTCACTGTGGTTTCCTTGGTTGAGGGTGGTGGTGTGGTGTGGACATCCAGAGTGATTAGTTTATGGTCTGATCTAACCAGTGACGGATTTACCTCAGGTGTGGAACACTTGTCACCCATGTTGGTGATGACCAGGTCCAATATGTTTTCACCTCTGGTAGGGGAGTTTACCAGCTGATCCAGGGCATTTGAGTTGATAAATTCAAGGAAGCGCTGGACCTGGGAGTTTATACTTGAATAGTTTTCCCAGTTAACGGTAGGGTAATTGAAATCGCCCAATATCAGGGTGTTCGGTAGGACCTTCATGTTTTCCAGTGTCTCCAGAAAGGTGGAGTGGTGGTCCTGGGTCATGGAGGGTGATCTGTAGCAGGCCACAATTTGTATTGCAGATTTGCACGATGTTAGTTGCACATGGATGATCTCAGAGGTATCATGCTGCGCCACTAACCTGGAGGTGTAGGTATCCTTAATGAATATGGATACACCCCCTCCTTTTGTGTTTCGGTCCATGTTCTGTAACCGAAATGTTTGGTATGAGTTGTAACCCGGTAGTGCTGGGGTGCTCTGTGGAGCCCTGAACCAGGTTTCAGTTACTGCACAGATGTCGATGTTCTCTATACTGAGGAGTGCTTTGAGCATGTGCAGTTTGAGATTTAAACTCCTGGCGTTGAGTAGCATAACCCTCATTTTTTTATTTGTGCTGTTTACAGATGTGGGTTTGACTTTTGAGCCTTGCCTAAAAAAGGCACTATGGGGGCAGCAAGAGCCTTGGCCAGTATTCGAAAGCCTAGGGGTGACAGGTGCAAGCCATCTCTTGCAAAGCAACAAGGCTTGTCGAGCATGTCGTCCCAGGATGACAGACACTGGATCCCCTTTGAATGACACCAGAAGCTTAACCAATTGTTGAAACTGATCATTTTTCTTTATACTGCGGTATCATTCTTGGTGAGGGCAAGATGCTACTCAGGGTCAGGGTCATACCTGCCTGGGCTACATGATCAGATAACTCTTCCATGACTCTTTTCATGTAGTCCAGGGAGGTACGTCTCAGGTCATTCACACCAACATGAACAATGACACAGTCATATTTGTACTTCTTCTGGAGTGACCTGAGTGTTTGTGTTATGCGGCGGATTCTGGCTTCCGACAGGCAGCTAACAGTAACCTTCTCCTTGTCCAGCCTAGTGAGTGGGACGTCAGTGTGCCTGACTATAGAGTCGCCTATTACTAGTGTGTATTAGGTATGTTATTTTGCCTTAAGGGTTGTGATTGTGCAGCACACTAATTTTGTGTTTTATGTGTTGTCTGGTTTGTGACGGGAGGTGCAGGTTTTTTGGGTGTCTGCTTTGGAGGTTCCTGATGCTTTTGCAGGTTTTTATTTAGAGCCTCCGATTATGATTTTGTGTATTTATGTGTATTTTTTGCCGTGTGCTGGTTTAGTATGTCTATGTGAGGCTGGAGGTGTGGTGCAAGTGTTAACCTTCTCCTCATGACTGTCTGTTCCAGTCTTGGGGGGAAGAGAGCTTAGCCTCCAATTTAGCTATATAATGGCATCTCTCTCATATGTTAATGTTTTGTGGTAGGAGGAGAGGGTTGTCTGTGTACATGAGGCAGTTGTAACATTGCCTCAGGATACCCAGGTTTACCAGCTGGTCTGGAGAGTATACCTGAAATTGCCCTTTGGTCATGCCTGAATAGTAGGGTGAGCTGCTTAGTCACTTGGTTGGTGAGGGGTGAATAATGAGCCTTGCCCTGCTGGGCAATCAAGTGTCGGTGTATATTAGTGCTTGCTATTAGGTCTGAGCAAGTGCTGGACTGTAGGATGCTTTTTAAGTGCTTAGGTTGAGAGTTAGACTACTTTCAAGGG
This sequence comes from Protopterus annectens, assembly GCF_019279795.1. Taxonomy (NCBI): domain Eukaryota; kingdom Metazoa; phylum Chordata; order Ceratodontiformes; family Protopteridae; genus Protopterus; species Protopterus annectens. The sequence continues at coordinate 374,646,876 of NC_056742.1, forward strand.
AAAAACTGAAGAGGAGACTTGGTGGAGCCGGGAATAATTTAGTCCTAGCTAAACCACGCTGCCTGGACGTGAAAACCGTGTGAACACGGTTTTTACAGCAGGGAAATGAAAGAGATAGAAATTATCCCAAAATGGCCTATAAACTACTACCTTCTGGGCTGGAACCACTCCTCCATGGACAGATGGCTGCTCAAAGCTCCCTCTCTCACAGGTGGGCAGAGAAACCTCCCTCTATCCAAGTAAGGTATGGGAAACTCAGAAAATTGCAACACAGCCCTGAATTCAGCACTAGCCTGAAAACTGGACTATATTAGCTTAGAAAGGTGGAAAACAAGGAAACATTTTTTTTGAAAGGATAAGGCAAAAACAGTAAAAATACACTTAAAACAGCTTTAAATGACTACAAACAGTAAAAAATACACTTAAAACAGCTTTAGATGACTACAAGCAATTAGAAAAGGCTTTTAAACAAATTATCCAATTAACCAGTAAAAAAAATCTCAAAACTGAGCCCTGTTTCTGTAGTCTTCAATCAAACAAGTTATAACTGCACACTCCTGCCACTGGGGTGCAGGGGAACCTTCTCCAAAAAAGAAGGCCTAGATTAGTGCTCAAGTTATACAAACAAAGCTAGATTCAGCAGGCCTGAATCTAGTTTATGTGACAGCAAACAAGGCACACCAATTTCAGTAAGAAACAGTTCAGATATGCAGGCACTATAAGCCTCTAACCAGAAATTCCCAGCTTAGAAGGGCAGAGTCCAGCCTCTCCTCCCACAAGAGTGCAGACCACAAACCTTCTTAATGTAAAATGACTGGCCTGAAGCCCAAGTACTTAAACCAGAACTAATACACTTTTAGAATAATAGACACTGAGCCTTCAATCAGCAGTTCCTAACTTAGAAGGATGTAAGCTACCTGTCCTGCCACAACAGTGCAGACCACAAACCTTCTTAATGTAAAACAACTGGTCTGAAGCCCAAGTGCTTAAACCAAAAGGCTTAGAATGATAGTTACACCAAGCAGTAATAAATACAAGTGAGTACTTTTAAGATGACGCTAAAGCAAAATAAAGTAATAATGTAGGAAGAAACACAAATACAGTAAAAGCAGATGAATAAAGTGCATTTTTTTTAAAAAATTGCACTTTATTCATCTGCTTTTACTGTATTTGTGTTTCTTCCTACTTAAAAAAAATTGCACTTTATTCATCTGCTTTTACTGTATTTGAAATGGATGAAAGGGAAAGACAGTAAAGCTGGAAAAGGGAGAGACAGAACACAAGGGGGACACAGAAAGAAGACTTCAAGATAGCTATGTTGGAGGAGGTGGGAGAGAAGGGGTTCTATTTTTTTGGCAGAGGAAAGCCCCCCCCCCTATTTTATTTATTATTTTATACAAGGGCAAAGTTTAGGAAGGAAGAAGGGTAGTGGGTGTTAGAAAGAAGATTAGCAAAGGAGGAAGGGAGGTGAAGAGTAGCTGTAGTCAGACCCACCCTAGTCTGCAGGACCTCAAATGTTTCCACTGCATGATGTTTGTATAGTAGACTACCCTGACATTGAGGAGGGGGTGAAAGCCTGTGGTAGCTTGTTGGTCAGTGCCGGCCATGGCAGTGAGTCTTGCATTCACTGATAAAGATCCTACATAGACCAAAGGTGCCAAGGTGCCAGACAAAAGGTGCCTTTCCACTACCCGCTCTACCACATCTTTTACAAAGTCCCAAAGCTCACATGCTTCCTGGCTTACTAGGCTGCACTGTGTCAGGGATCCTACAGGACTGGAGACACTGCCTTGAGCCTGTAAGGATGTCCTTGGACAGGCAGAAGGTGAACATTCCCTGACATACAGGCATATTTGCACTCTTTGCAGATAATCCCAGACCGGTGTTTCACACCTGAAGTCAACTCCTCGTTGGTCAGATAAGATCATAAGCTAATAACCCAAGATAGCCACATCCCGCCCCCACCCCCCATTAAGAAAACCATGGTAAAAAATTTCTCCAAAGCCAACTTCATGCTTCTTAAGACAGAAGGGGTGAACTTTATGACACCCATGCAGATGGACAATACAGTTACGACTGTTGAATCCTACACAAATGCACTCTATAAGCACTTACATGAGTGCATGGATCGTGCTATCCCAAACAGAACGAAGAAGCTATCCTCCAAAAAAGGAAGGCAATCTGGTGGTTCCCTGCCATAAACAAACTCTACAACAGAAGGAAGAAACTATTGCAAAAGAGAGTAAAATCCCATGAGTGGAGGAGCTCCCTGGTCAGCCTCAGTAAGAAGCTAAGATCCCTTATAAGATCCTCCAAAGCTAGCTACAAAAACAAAATCACCACTAATTCTAAGGACAACCACAATGAATTCTATAGCTATGTCAAGAATCTCAATGGCAACACCCAGATCTGCTCTGAGTTACAGCACAACGGCATGAAAATTACAGAACCAAGTGATATTGCCAACATGCTGGCAAATAGGTTCAGTGCTAACTTTTCCCCCTTCTCACCCCCTAAAGGGCCCATATCTATACAGGAAGAATGCAGAGTCCCTATAATCACAACTACGCAGGTAAAAGCTGCACTCTCTAAAGCTAAAAACACAGCATCCATGGGATCGGACTACATCCCAAGCTGTGTTTTACATGAACATCAGAACGAACTGGCCCCCCCACCTAAGAATCATGTTTAATCATAGCCTCACATCAGGCTTTGTGCCCACTGAATGGCACACAGCAACAGTTATCCCACTCCACAAAGGGGGAGCCACCACTGATCCCGGGAACTATCGCCCTATTAGCCTGACGAGCCTGGTCTGTAAGGCCATGGAACATATCATGGAACTCATAAACAAAGACATTGGTAAGCTCCAAACTCTGGACCCCACCCAGTTCGAGTTTGTGAAAGGCAGCTCATGCCTCCTGAACCTGATCGACTTCTTTGAGGCAGTCACCAAAGCCATAGACGAGGGTAAGGTGGTTCACACAAACTATCTTGACCTCGCCAAGGCTTTCGACACCATCCCCCATTCTGGAATTATAGCTAAAGTCACTAAACTAGGTATAAATCCCTACATCACAAGATGGGTTGCCACCTGGCTCACTGACAGAACACACACTGTAAAAGTTGCAGACTCCAAATCTGACTTCAAACCAGCGACAAGTGGAGTAGCACAGGGTTCAGTCCTAGGACCTCTCCTGTTTGGTATCTACTTCTCTGAAGTACAGGCTAACACAGAAGGCCTTTGTCTAATGAGTTTGCAGATGACTGCAAACTAGGAGCCATAGTCGAGTCCCCAAATGATATGAACATCCTACAGAAGGGTTTCAATGAGACAGATGCCTGGTGTCAGAGCCATGGCCTCAAGCTCAATGCCAAAAAGGGCATTGACATCCCCTTTGGTAAAAACTCTGTACCCATGAACTACCACATATGCGGCAGTCTGCTCAATGCT
>NC_056742.1:374655329-374795329 GCF_019279795.1 Protopterus annectens
TCCAAAGTGGATCCACTATTTTTGGCCTTGTTACTGTCAGTATCAGAAGTAATAAGTTGTTTGATTCCATGTAAGTTAATATTAGTAGTGGAATAGTCTGATGTAATGTTCTGAAAATCAGTACTGACATCTCTAAAAATAATAGATTCATTATCAATAGTATTAGTTATCCAATGTAGGATATCTTCCAGAACTGAAATATTATTACCTGCGGGAACAGAGATAACAATTTTGCAGATTTTTTTTGTTGTTATTTGGTTTGAGCAGTGATATAAGTAACTCTTCAATGTTGAATTTTAGTAAAATGAGAGAGTACTAGAGAGTTGGGATACAGGATAGCCACACAACCTACTTTTTATGTAGTTTGTCAGATCAAATAATATTACAGCCCAAGGGGAAAGATTTCTGAATTTTTTTATCTGGGATTTCAGCCATGTTCAGTGACTGTGACAATATCTGGTGAGTGTGATGAGATCCAGCATGGAGTTCAGTAACTTTATTTATTTATTTGTTTTTGAGACGGTGAAATGGGCATTGCAGATCAGGGGGAGCGGAAGAAAAGAATGAGGAAAAAATGCTAGGATTAGGGTCAACATCACCACATTGTAATATGCTTTTACAGGACAGGTGGGCCTCTAAACGTTTTAGTAAGGACACGCTTAATCGATATTTAGATTTGTTTTGGTAAAAGGATGAGTTGAGCATTTTATATCTGAAGAAAATCTGATGAGAAACATTAAATACATTTTAAGCAATTTTCCTTGGAAAGCATGGTATGTAGAAAAACATAGAGGGGGATAGTGTTTTAGGGGTGAATGATACTTGGTAGTTTCTGAGATGACGTAGTATGAGATGAAGTGATGTGGTCACGCATGAGGGCAGCATTTTTTATGAACGCAGAATTGAGTGCAAGTTTAAGGTGAGGTGATAGTGGGAGAGTAGTACAGGACAAAGTGAATAAGTATGTTGCAAATATTTCATTCTAATGGACAGCACAGTTGTGCAGCAGTTAGCATTGTCAACTCATAGCAAGAGGTTCTCCAGTTCGGTTCTTGGGTTGGGGTGTCTTCTGTGCAGAGTCTGTATGTTCTCCCTGCATTCGTGTGAGTTTCCTCCCATGTCACAAACCCATGCATTTAGATCTTTTCTCCCCGGGCCTCCACTGAAAATTGGCTTGTTCCAAGTCGGACTTTCTCAGTAAACAAATGTTAAATAAAAAATAAATAAATAATGTAAAGTTTAGGTGAAGAAAATATCTGTTATGGCTTGGTAGTATGGGGGATATGAAGAGAGAAGGATCTAGGAAAGACAGAACAGAATATGTTTGACAGAGATTTATTAATACACTCTGGAGTGTAATTTCAGTGACAAGTACTAAGTTTGTAAAGTATGCCAGAGCTATAGGAATGTAAGGATAGAAAAATACAGAAAGAGATAAAGTATTAAGAAGTATGTGGAAGAAGGTTAATTGGCAAGAAAAGTGGAAGGAGAGAATGGATGATCAACCAGACAACCATTAGACTTTCCTAATATTTTGGAGGAAAAATGTGATGGGAGGGTGGCCTAATGGTTAAGGTGTTTGCCTTACAAACACAAGGTGCAGGGTTTGAGTCTCACAAGGGATAATTGGCTAGGCTTAAAATGGCTCGCAAGGGCAGTTAGCCTAGTACTAATCTATGAACCTATGAACCTATGGAAAGCAGAGAGACTGGGCTGCAGAAAGAAGCCAGGAGAAAAGCAAGGATCTGCCTAACTCCCAGTTAGGCTGAAAGGAGAGAATGGGGAAAGGGGATACTGATTATCCTGCATGTCTGTTTGGCTGTACGTTATGAAAGGAAAAAAGAGGCTACAGCAGCCTGTCACATAGACTGCAAGGAAGAGATAGGAACAAGGAGAAAGATAGTCATGCTGAGTGCGGAGTAAAGGAAGAAAGGAGATACAGCAGTCTAACTGTCACTTATGCTAAAGGGAAACAATAGTAAAAAACAGAACAGAAGGTTGTGTTGAATCTGGAGTAAATGGAAGGATCCGCATATGTGCAACCTAGGCTGAGCAGTAGGTAGGTTCAAGGAATACAGAAAAGGAGGGGTTCATAAGAGAACACAGAAATGTTAGGTTTAAGCTGGATGTAGAAGGATGAGGGGGCAGAGGTTCTGTGTGGAGCGTGTAGAATTTAGAGTGATCCAGACTTAGAAGTAGAAGTGTATAGACACAGAGAGGGGAATTAGAAAGTGAGGGGAAAGAGTTAGGTAAAGTGAGAGTGCAAGGCAGAGAAAGGGTTACCTATGTGTTCCAAGGTTGAGAAAAGATAAAACTGATGATACAGAATGAAGTAGGAAGCCTACAGTGACCCAGCGATAAGGTAGAAATAAGGATATAGCATGCAGTAAGGGGTGGCTAGGGACCAAGTGAGGGAATTAGTTAAATATATTAGTGAAAGGAGAATTAAAGGAGAAAATGATGGAGGAAGGTAAGGAAAATGTAGAATGTAGAGGGGGGTTAGTGTTTTAGAGGTTATTTAATGAGAGTGTTGGAGGTCTCACTATTACTTAGTGTATGATCTTGAAGGTGTAGAGGAGGAAATGTTTTTGCAAGATGTTTTCCAGGGAAGTATCTTAGTTGCCCAACATATGGAAATTTCCCTTTTCCCCAATGTAGTGCAATCTCGGAGTTGATATATATATATATATATATATATATATATATATATATATATATATATATATATATATATATATATATATATAAGTAGTGGGGTGTATGAGCGCAGCCCCCCACTTTGATGAGTTTGATATAATGCATTGTGTGTGTGTTGCTCGGTATGTTGGACAACTAAGATACTTCCCTGGGAAATTTGTTGGCTGATCTGAACCTTTGATGAACGGATATTCGCTGATAAGTGCTCAATGAATGGCTGCTTGATAGAGATGGATTTTGAGGAAATAATATAGACCTGGAGTTGGTATATATAAGTTCAGGGAGGTGGGATGCTTGCCCTCCACATCTGGCATGCAGGGGGGAGGGCTGCCCTACTGCAAAAAAGGAGGTAAAGGAGAAAAGCAATGTTTGAGATTCGCTCTCCTACAGTTTCAGTCTTTTTTTTCTGTGTGTCAGCACTCATCTTTTTGAGTGCTGACATTTCAATAGGTAGCCATCTGGAGCATCAGATGGGAAGGGAGGTTTGAGTGGGTTGCCAACAACACACTCTTCTCTTTTGTGGGAAAGGTGCAGGACTTACAGCCACTTATCTGTCCTCAAGTAAAGACCCTGAGCACAAGTGAGGGTCCCAGTGTCTAACAGTAACACCTTGGCAGACAGCCTTATCCATTGCATGTGTGCTGTAGCAGATACTCATCATAAGGTAGCATGATGTTCTGTTCACTAGGAAGCATAGAAGAAACTGTCTGGACCATGTTTAGAAAACAGACTTACATATCCCCAAGTGGTTCTGACTTGGGTAAAAACACTCCCACATTCCACCATCTTCAGCCTGAATAAAGAGTTCCCCGAATAAGGTGAGTATTGCTGGGATTGATAATTATGTAAGAGAGTACAATTGGGAATTAGTAGGTTATCAAGACACTAGAGTGGTATAGGAAAGGAAAGAAGGAAAACCAAAGAAATACAGAATAAAATTTCTTTCTGATCTGTACTTAGAGAGGTGATAGGAAGGTAAGTCAGGAATAGATAAGGTCAGATAGGTTGTGGGGAAAATGGCTAAAAAGGAAACAGGGAAGGGAACCCAGTGAGCTTTGGAAGGAAAAGTGGTAGAATCCAGATGACTTTAACCTTAAAGATTAAAAAAGAGATGTACCAAGGTTTGAGAAAGCTCTGGTAAGCATTCCTGCTGAAAGTTCAAGGACCATAACTGAAATCCTTAAAACATGCTGAATTTAACTGCAAATGGGGAATATAACCAAACTCCAAGATAACCATATCTTGGAGTATCCCCAGACTTCAAAGTAAACATATGTTGAGACTTGGAATATGCAGGGGAACACTGTAAAAATGTCATAAATTTATAACAGAGGTTTGAAATTTATTGTTTGTCAGACCTGTAGACCTGGGGCTTGCATTTTTGATAGGAAGCCCTCTAACAAAACTGCACATCCCTTATCAAAATTGTACATTCTCCACCTAGAAAATTGAGCAATACTACAGACTTGGGAATTAGAAATGATAATTCTCTTTTGCAATGCCACAAACCTGTCTGAAAACATTTGATTGTATCTTTTTTTTCCTTAACAAAAAGGGCCTCACAGTTTTAATCTGGTGGTATGGCTGTGTGACTGGCACTACACTGAGGCTCCTTCCATGGCCAAGTACCCAAAGCATCTCATAAAACCTAGCACTTCTTACTACTGTCCAAGGAAGTCTCATCATCCCATAGATTTGAACTGTATGAATAATTTAGGAGGTCCAGGAAGTAAGTGAATGTACACCGACCCTTTGAACTATGCATTAACTTATGTATAACGTTTACTATAGATTGTTTTGTGTCTGCAGCTTAGAGCAATGCATGGCACTGTACATTTGCTCTTTGTGAATATGGTATATGAGCAGATATTTAATGATGTCAGCTTTCCCCCTTATCAACCTTATGTACAAACTGTATTTTCTGTAATATATAAAGGACACCATTTAGAAGTTCAACCATATCACCCAGTATAGGCAAGAGACTAACAATGTCACCCAGTAAGTAATCTGTGATCATCAATCCAGTCATCCATCCAGTTTTAAAGGTGGCTAAGAAGGTACTCTGTTTGACAGGTAATGGCAGACTGTTCACAAAATGGAGGATAGCTTGAGTTAGGTACCTGTTGTATAATCCAGTGCTGTTGATGCAGTAGTACAGATTTAGGTCACTACAGCTTGTGTTTGCTTTACCATTGATTCTGTTTTAGATGAAGTTCAAAGAGTGCTGGGTCATTCATAGCATGGAATGCTAAACTGAGATCACCACTCAGAAGGCTGTTTGACACAGAGCATATGAACAGGATTTTTAATCTAATAGAGCAGCTAAGGGTATTGAGACCTGTGATCTTTTTGGTAAGGAAACACTGAGGTCTCCTGAGCTGCTTTAGGTGCTTAGTGTGGTACTTGCCTAAGGAGAGGGTATTATACCCAATGCTGGGCCTAACAAAGGAGTAATAAAGCAAGACTATAACTTCTTTGAACCTTGAGGAAATAGGTTGTGCAAGGTAAAAGGATTTTCTGACTACCCCATATGCATAACGTTTAAGAGGTTCTGTTATTAACATAGATACCCAAGTTTCTGATAGCGGTGTCAGATTTAAATGGAATTTCCACTATTTGTTACATTACTGATGCCAGAGGTACCAAAAGAAGCTATGCTGCATTTCTTCACATTAAGGATAATCCCTGTATCAACACTGGCCTAGACTATCAAAATGGAATTTGATAAACTATAGTCTGCAATCTTCAGCAAACTTGATTAGACATAGTCCTAATATCAGTTTTCTAGTCAGAGAAACATACACCAAAGAGGAAGAGTCCTAAAACAAAACCCTGTGGCAAATCACTGTTGAATATTTTCTGTCTAGAACAAATATCCCCAACCTTAACGGCATGAGTTCTGTCATTTAGCCAATTACTTATCCAGCAAACTATGTATGGATTAATTCTGAGATGAGAGAATTTCTCAATAACTCCAGCATGGAGATAGTGTCAAAGGCCTTGGTGAGATCCAAATAAAAAGTGTGGGCTGTGTACCCCATATTCATGGTGTGAAGAAAATTAAAGCACTGTCATCTGTATTAGCATGTTGGCATGTCTAGCAGGAAATTTCTATACATTCTCAGATTAACTTGTATTGTATGCCAGCATGTCTAACTGTGAAAATGTAAATACATTTTCAAAATGTTCAGTATTTTCCTTTTTAAACAGAATGTTTAAAGAATCTGTCAATGTTTTGATACGTTTTTAATTGCACATGTTTGTGAGGTAGATTCTAAAGTACTATGGAGAATCAGCTAATCAGTAGGTGATGTCATTAGAATTTCCTGGTTACTACTTGATTATTTGAACAGCTGATTGACAGGAAACAGAACTTTTTCAAACAGCTGACTCGTTTTTAAAAATAAGACAGTTGAGACTATTAAGCTGTGCAGTTAGTCAAGTGCTGAGTAGTTTGTGAAGAGTTGCAGTCAGTTACAGTGCTGTGAATTGATACAAAAGAAAAGAGAACTCACCAAAAACTGTAAGCCTGCCTTTGCCTTGCTGTTATGTGCTAGATTAGATCAGGGACAGTATTCTCTAGTTAGCTTTGGAAAGCTTAGTTATCTTTTGAGTGTGCACCTTTAACTCCCAGTGGGTGTGGCTTCAGCCTTTAAAAATGAAGTTATCACCTTACAGTTCTAACCAATACTAATTGACAGAGGTCATATATCAATACAGTTGTGTTTGCTATCATGTATGCTTCAAGATAAAATATTCTGACACCTTGTATGTAGCATGGTTTTGGAATTATTAATGCAAATATGAACAGGCAATATTTGACGCCTAGAGGCACATTAGGAGGTAACAGTAGAAATGCCTGGAGATATCACTCAGCTGTAATGAGTTTTAAGATAGAGTTTTTCTAGATTGAGGGACTTCTATCCTACAGTTTAATTTTACATTTCTGGTGATTGAATTCCGGTGTTTATTGAAAGTTATTGATTTACATTCTTGTAATAATTTTACTTATTATTAAATGTTTGTCATCACTTTACACTGTGGCTGGAAATCAGTGTTTTTATTTAGAGATCATAGAGTGTTTATACCTGTTTGATATTCCCCAGGTCACCTTGCAGGTCTGGCTACTCTGGACATAGCTATCATTTATTTTGATATTTAATTTTCTCAACTGGACACCTCTTTAGAAAGGCATGAAGACACTCTGATTGGTGGCAGCATTACTGTATTATTTTGGTGAAGGAACACAGCTGGAAATTTGTGTCAGGCTTTCTCAGAAGTGTTTGGATGTGTGAGATTTAAATTTACTTTGAGCATAAGTGTATCAAAGGTCTTAAACTGGGACACATTGCTCTGAAGTGTTTAATAAGGAGTTACATTAGGGGTGAACAGAAGTATACAGTCCAGTCCCAGATTATAGAACATGTTCCTGTTGTTCTCTTAGGGGAAAATTGTGAAATATTACACCTATTTAAGTGACAGTCTCACATTGGAGTCAGTGGTGAGGACTGAAGCTCCTTAGTTACTGACCCAGGATAGTAAAGGATGTCACATTGTATTGCTGGCAGTCTGGTGGGATATAGCTGGACATCACATTTATTGGTGCCAGTGGTTTGGGATTTTTAATTGGATTCCAGTAGCCTGTAGGTAGTTGTCATTAAGGTGTGCACTCTTGACAGCCACAAGGTAAACATTCAGAATTTCAATCCAACACAGTTTTATTTATTTTTTTTAGCTAGATAGTCAGGGATAGTAAGCAAGGATGTCAGCAGATTTTAGCAAGCTGACAAAGATCCAGTTGGCTAAGCAGTGTGAAGCCAGAGGATTTTTGCATGTCAGCCTGACCAAGGAAGCAATGATTTCAGCCTTGGTTGCAGCCACAGCTCAGACCAGCCATTCGAAAGGATATCCAGTTTGTTGTTGGTGATGTGCAGCCTGCTGAGACAAGACAGTCCACATTTTCTTCAGAGAACCTGAGAATCCATCTGGAGTTAAGGAGACTAGAACTGGAGGCTGAGGAAAGGGAGAGAATGCAACATCTGGAGGGTGAGGCGAGACAGTGTCAACATGAATTGGAAACCAAATGTCTTGAACTGGACTCAGCAGAGAGACTGCGCCTGAAAGCCCAATGACAGGAGGCTGAGGAAAGGGAGAAGCAGCATTCTTATGACATGGAGGCCAGACGTTTACAAGCTGAGAAAAATGAGAGACAGCACTGGCATCAACTGGAGCTTCTTACCCTTCGAGAGGGTCATGAAGGTAATCGGGAAGGGAATAACCAGACCCCAAAAGCTTTAAAGGTCAGTAAACCTTTTCCTCAGTACAGGGATGGGGATGACTTTGGTAGATTTATTCATATTTTTGACAGGGTATGTAGACAATATGATGTTGACCATGAGTTCTGGGTTCGACTCCTGACTCCCTTACTCCATGGTAAAGCTGTTCAGGCCATATTAAAATTGTCTGATGTAGATCGTTTGAATTATGTTAAAATTAAGAACTGTCTTTTAGATTGTTTTAAACAAACATCTGAAGCTTATAGAAAAAAGCGTTGCGAACAATGACAAAAGGCAGATGAAAGTGTACGTGATTATATTGCTTACTTAACTACTTACTTTCACAGATGGGTGAGTGGGTGTCAGATCACCACTTTTGAGGGACTGGCTGACCTTTTGGTGAGGGAACAAGCCCTCAGTATTTTGCGTGATGACATGAGAGTCTGGTTAGCAGACCATGAGTGCAACTCTGCAGAGGAGTTGGGGAGAAAAAGAGGATCTCTACTTGCCAAGCAAAGCACCACTGCATAGGACAGGGATACTCAGTGCTGTACATGGACATAAGGGAACCCATGGGAGGGCAGTCTAAACAACTCAGACAGAGTACACCAATAATAGGGGAAACTACTAATCCAAGTGCATGGTTAGGGATTAGATGTTTCAAGTGTAACCAGAGGAGACACATAGCAGCCAAATGCCCATTGAGGCTAGGTGAGAAACAGCAGGTGAGGGAGCCAGCAAATTTTGATGACAAACTGCCAGCCATTTTAGAAACAACTGGGGTGCCAAATTATCACCAAAATTAATATCCTATCTTAGTAGATGGTAAACAGATAACTGTTAAGAGAGGCACAGCTTCTCATATAACCATTGTGAGGCCTGCAATGGTTAAGGATGAACAGTACTTGTTGAGCAGTCCAGTCCAGTCACAGCATTGGGAAGGACCCTGTTCCAAATGCCGTTGGCAGGGTTCATCTTGACTGCGAGGGTGGAAGAAGAAGAAGCAAGCAGGTAGGTGTGTTTGAGGATGTTCCTGCAGATGTCCTGATAGGGAATGACTTCGATGATGCAGTACCTTGTGCACATGCAGTGACATGCAGTCAGGCTTGGAGAAAGGCATGTAGGTCCAGTAGTCTGGGAGAGACCCAGAAAGATCTCAGACCTGAAGATGGGACTGGTGTGGTGGCTGTTTCAGAGAAGGTACTATCTGGTAGCAGTAAGTCTGAATGTGAGCCACAGCTGCTGGTAGGTACTGATCTTCCCTTGGACATGGTGACTGCGAGGATGGAGGTGAGTGGTGGTACTCAGAGTGACAGCAAGGCACAACTGTTGGAAGTGTCTAGGCTTCCTGTGGAAGGGGAGATTGTGTTTGAGAATATTCCTGCAGATGTCCTGATAGGGAATGACCGTGATGATGCAGTGCCTTGTGTGCATGCAGTGACATATAGTTAGACTGTGAGTCAGGCATGTATGTCCAGTAGTCTGGGAGAGAACCACACAGATCTCATACCTGAAGTTGGGACTAGTGTGGTGGCTGTTTCAGGGAAGGAGCTATACCGTAGTAATAAGTCTGATAGTGAGCCACAGCTGCTGGGAGGTACTGATGTTCCCTTGGACATGGTGACTACATGGACCAAGGTGACTGATAGTACTCAGAGGGACACTGAGGTACAGCTGTTCAAATATACTAGGGTTCCTCTGGAAGAGGAGGTTGGAAGGGTTGCAAATGTACAGTTGAGACAGGCTCAACTTATGGGCCCTACAGTACAAAGCTTGAAGGAGATGGTTAAGGAAGCACCTGAGGTTCAAGGAAGAAGGGAGTCATTATATGGGAACAAAGGTTTGTTGTATAAAGAGTCGACTCCTAAAGGAAGGCTGGAAGGTGAGGTAGTGCGGCAGTTGGTAGAGCCTAGATCCTACCATCTACCACTTCTAGCTATAGTCCCTGATAGTCCTTGGGGAAGGGATATTAAGGCAGAGAAGGAAGGTTTGCTGTATAAACAGTGGACTCCTAAAGGAGGGCTGGAAGGTGAGGCAGTGTGGCAGTTGTTAGAGCCCAGAGCCTACCATCTGCCACTTCTAGTTATAGTCCCTAATATTCCTTTTTCAGGTGATATTGATACAGAAAAGTTGGCAAGTGCTTTGCTAGGAATATTCAGAAGAGTTGGTTTTCCATGGGAAATACTGACTGGCCAAGTTGCCAACTTCATGTCAGACCTGCTGACTTGTCTGTGGAAGTATTGTGGGGTGAAACATGTAAAGACAACCCCTACCATACCCAGACTAATAGTCTTGAGAGGTTAAACTCTACATTGAAGACTATGCTACGGGCATTTGCAGACCAACATGTGAGGGAGGTCTTGGATAGATTAAGTAGGGCAGGATTAACCATTAAACCCAATAAGTGTCAAGTGGGTATGGCAGGGGTCATTTACTTAAGACACAGAGTGGGAAGGGGTACAATTAGACTGGAACCTGTCAAGGTGGAAACTATTCAAGCATGGCCAGTTCCTGTTACTAGGAAGCAAGTGAGAACATTTCTAAGGACAGCAGGGTACTGTAGGAAATTTGTGCCTAATTACAGTACCATGGCTGCACCCCTTACTGTCCTAACTAGGAAGAATAAACTGGACAAGGTAGTGTGGACCACAGAATGTGAACAGACATTCCATAAACTTAAAGAAATTTTGGGAGGACCCCTTGTGTTAGCCAGCCCAGATTAAAATAAAGAATTTATTGTACAGGTAGATGCATCAAATTGTGGTGTGGGAGGCTGTGTTCAGCCAAATTTCATCAGAAGAAGAAAAATGCTGCAGCAGGGCTAATAATTCCAAAGCAGATGGATTGCCCAGGACAGGAGTGGGTTGACATTCCCAGACAAACCATTTTTCTCAAGTGTTTGTTTTCAAGGGTGACTTGAAAATTGTGCTTGAGTCATAAGGGGAGAGCAATGTTTAGAAAATAAAAACACAGTCATCTGTGTTAGTATGTCTAGCAGGGGATTTGTATATATTCTCAGATTAACTTGTATTGTATGCCATCATGTCTAATTATGAAATTGTAAATACGTTTTTAAAATGGTGAGTCTTTCCCTGTTTAAAGAGAATGTTTAAAGAATCTGTGAGTGTTTTGATACATTTCTAATTGCACATGTTTGTGAGGGAGATTCTAAAGTACTGTCGAGAATCAGCTGAACAGTAGGTGATGTCATTAGAATGTTCCTGGTTGCTAGATGATTATCTGAATGGCTGACTGACAGGAAAAAGAACTTTTTTCAAACAGTTGACTGTTATTTTTAAAAATAAGACAGTTGAGACTGTTAAGCTGTGCAGTTAGTCAAGTGCTGAGCAGTTTGTGAAGAACTGCAATCAGTTACCATGCTAAGCAGTGATACCCAAAGAAAAGAGAGCTTACCAAAACCTGTAAGTCTGCCTTTGCCTTGCTGTTATGCGTTAGATTAGATCAGGGACAGTATTCTCTAGTTAGATTAGAAAAACTTAGTTATTAAGACAAGCTTTTCAAAAATGATGGACTTCTATCCTACAGTTTAATTTTACATTACTAGTGATTGAATTCTGGTGTTTATTGAAATCTATTGATAAAATTCTTGCAATAATTTTATTTATTATTAAATGTTTTTCATTACTTTACATTGTGTATGGAAATCTGTGTTTTTCGTTAGAGATTAGAGAGTGTTTATACCTGTTTGATACTCCCCAGGTCCCCTCGAAGCCTGGCTGCTCTGGACATAGCTATCATTTATTTTGATATTTAATTTTTATAACTGGACACCCCTTTAGAAGGGCATGAATACACTCTTATTGGTGGTAGCATTACCGTATTACATTGGGGAAGGGGCACAGCTGGAAATCTGTATCAGGCTTTCCCAGAAGTGTTTGGATGTTAGAGATTTAAATTTACTTTGAGCGTGAGTGTATCAGGGGTCTTAAACTGGGGAACATTGCTCTTAAGTGTGTAATAATGAGTTACATTAGGGGTGGACAGAAGTATACAGTCCAACCCCAAATTGTAGAGTGTGTTCCTATTGTGCACTTAGAGGAAAATTGTGAAATATTACTCTTGTTTAAGTGACAGTCTCACACTGGAGTCAGTGTTGAAGATTGAAGCTCCTTAGTTACTGACCCAGGATAGTAAGGGACATCATATTTTATTGTTGCCAGTCTGGTAGGATATAGCTGAACATCATACAAGGCCTCTGTATCCCTTTCCCAGAACTTAGACATGGTAAGCAGTCAGGATCTGCCTTTTACAAAGCTGAACTAGTGTGTACCCAGGGATATAATGTCACCAATATTGTTGCTTATTACTTCAGCTATAATATGTTTCATGGCCTAGCAAATAATACTGGTGGACTAATAGGCCTGTAATTTATAGAATCAGTACCACTTTTATGCAAGGGAACAAGAATAGCTAAACACTGCACCTCAGGGATGGAACCAGTAGATAGACTCAAGTTGATGAGTTAGTGAAGCTGGTTCATTTGGAGGGACTCTCAGCAAACATACAGGAATGTAGTCAGAACCCAAGAAGTGGTATTTTTACTTTTTGGAAAGTCTCAAAAGAATTTGGTACAAAATGATTTGAGAGAGGAGATGTGAGGGAGGTTGGGGAGAGGCAGAAAGGGAGGAAGTGTGGTGTGAAGTTGGATGATAACTTGCCCATATGAATATTAGCAATGTCCTTGGGATTGGAAGAGGAGGTGTCATTAAAGATAGGTTTAGTATAGAATTGCTTGTTACTTATAAACTTCCTGATACAGCTGACAAAGGGTTCAGGATTGTCTTCTGTATTATCTGTAGCCTTAAGATCATAGGTGGTCTAGTATTTCCTACCAATATGTTTGAGAGAGTTACTTAGGAGTCTTAAACCCCTTTTATAATGATAAAATGGACATCTTTTACAGATACGCTATAGCATTTTATTTTTCTTAATTGATGCGTCAGTTCATTCATGTGGGTTTAGATTTAAACTTGCCACCATGATTATCTCAGATTGGTATACCTGCCTCAATAAATCTGATCAAGAAGAAGCAAAACTGACAGATGTAAGCAGCATACTGAGGCACAAGGAATCTTACTGTCTCTGGTTCTGTTAGGTGACTGATTACAAGTCTTGTCAGGTAAGTATATTAAGGTGAGACCTTCTGTAAGTGTGTGTTTGTAGGGGATAGCATATTGGTAAGTTAGGAGATAGTGTCTTACTTGTATGTCTGACTGTTTGATGTTTAGGGTTAGGGTTAGGTAAGGGGATAGATTTGGTGGTTTGTGTGTGCAAGTGTTGGGAAGGTTACAGTAACAGTAGGGGTTTGGTTATGGGAATGCATGTAATGTTGATTATGTGTATGCGAGTGTGTGTGTGTGTGTGTGTGTGTGTGTGTGTGTGTGTGTGTGTGTGTGTGTGTGTGTGTCTTGTGTAGTGCTATCATTACGGAAAGGGGTTTTCATAAATTAATGTGCAGGATTATGATTAAAGGTGGGCCGCTTTTAAAACTAGCATGGCCAAGTAAGGAGAAACAGGGGGAAGGGGTTGAAGCCCACCTGCCCACCCTTGTTCATGTATACATGCTAACCATAACATTACTAAAAACCCTTTCCCTAAAAATATTAATACTGAGGCCTTTCTCTAAACATATTACTATTCAAACAAATTTGGTCTGAAGTAATTGCAGGGTTAGGGTTTGGCTATCGAGGAAAGGAAGCTGTTTGTTTCCTGTTTTTGACAGTGAGATTTCTGATGTTTCTACTTTTGATTTATTTTGTTTATCAAAGTGTAAGCAACAATATTTTGTTGTTTTATCACTGATGCTTTTGCAGTTCAGTGTTTTACCTGTAATCATATATATGATTAGGTGTAGATAGATCAATAGATAGACCTATATGGATGGAAATATACAGCTAGATAGGGAGAAATGGGTTTTGTCATGTCGGGGTTCATGGTCTGGGAGTTTTCGTGCGTTTCTTTGGAGCACATTTCATTGCATCACTGATGAACTGTGTATTTGCATAGTTGGTGTTCTGTATGAGTTTGTACTTAGATGTGAATGGTAGTTAATATAGGTTTTGGATTAATTGTTGGTGTTGTTCGGAAGGCTGGATGGTATGTATATGTATCTGATTTGGTGTTTCGATATTATGGTGTCAACATTATGATTATTAAGACCGCGATCTTCATGATTGCCACATGAATACATATACATATACAGTATATATATATATATATATATATATATATATATATATATATATATATATATATATGGATCTAGGACTTATGCACGAATGTCATGAATCCATAATCACCAAACATATATTAACGAAAGCTCTTTCACCAAAAAAGCACCTTCGTTAACATATGTAAAAAAAAAAAAAAAAAAAAAGAAATCTACGTTTATGCAGGGGGGCTTCGCCCCCCCCGTGCCTCCCACACCCCCTCTACTTTAATATTCTCACTCTGAGACCGCACTACAGTGAGGAAAAGGGAATGTTCCCTTATCCACACCATAGTGCGGTCTCGCAAACAGGCATACTTATGCGAAAGTGCTCCTTCTGTGAAAAACACTTTCGCGCAAGTATGCCAAACTGAAAATAGTTTTGGTGATTTTGTCTTCGGGGATCTGTACGGATCCCATATATATATATATATATATATATATATATATATATATATATATATATATGCATACAGTATATCTGTATGGATTTACTATCAAAATGTGGAACAGCACTTACGTGAAACTGGGATGGCTGAATGCATCTTTTCCAGTTTCCATAATGCCGTTCTGAAAAATGTTTGAAAGCACATTAGTGAATGGTAGTGTACATTTGCTAATATGCATTCCATGTTCTGATAACAGATTGCACTACAGTGAGGATCGTGAAATCTACCCTTTTCCTCACTTTAGTGAGATCTCAGAGTTGGAATATATAATATGCAGGGGAGTACAGAGGGGCTTGACCCCTGCAAAAAGGTTACCTGTAACACAGACTTTCGACATTGGAACTTCTAGTGTTCGAATGTCGATTCCATGGTTACCATTTCCAATATTTTGGTAAGTTTGTATTACCAGATTCAGAAAACTAAAGCAATCAAATGGTGAAAAATTGTTTTGATTTTCCACATTTTTATAGTAAGCCTATACACACACACACACACACACACACACACACACACACATATATATATATATATATATATATATATATATATATATATATATATAGAGAGAGAGACACACACACATACACGCACACAGGTTGTCTTATACACTCTGATGCAGACATTGCTACAAAGCAATATACTAATGTTCTCTTGCTGCTTTCATTTTCTGAACACAAGTTTTCGTTAAATATATATATATATATTTTTAATTTTCATTTTCCCTAAACAAATAATCTGCAAAAGTCCCTGCAACTTTCAGCTTAAGGTGACTCAAATATAGCTGACTAGAACCTACATTACAAAGACTAAGCTCCTTGATGCAACATGTAGAAACACCAATTTCAGTGGTGTAAGAGGATGGTTTGCTTGATATAGACAACAGTCTTCTCAATTCTCAGCCTACTGAGTTAGTTGCAGACCCCACTTTGTTAACATCTCAATTATTTTTCTTCTACCAGCACATTTTTGAATTCTT
Source organism: Protopterus annectens (assembly GCF_019279795.1). Classification (NCBI taxonomy): domain Eukaryota; kingdom Metazoa; phylum Chordata; order Ceratodontiformes; family Protopteridae; genus Protopterus; species Protopterus annectens. The sequence continues at coordinate 374,670,957 of NC_056742.1, forward strand.
TTCCTGTTTTGGAAGCTTCCACCTAGTCATGAAGCCTGTTTCAGTTCTGCATACTTTCCATAAAAACAGCTTTCTTGAGTCTCCTTGAATCTTATAGCCATCTATCTTCAAATCGTTTTTTTATTCACAAAGTGCTCCCCAATGGAATCCAAAGAGGAATTATTTATAGTACTTAAATGTTTCTATTATATCCTTTCTCTGTCTCCTCTTTTACTTTCATATAAGAAAAAGAAGACATTAGTTTAGATGTGTAATCATTTTACTCTGCTGAATCCCTCACTTTACATCATTCAACTTTCTTAAGTCACCATTTTTAACTGTTCTAGCTCAAACATCTAAATTTCCTCAGATGAGTTGTTGTCATGTACACATGCAGTAACTCAAGCATGCATAACAGATCATATTCCTACAAAGATCAGGATGCTAAATTGTCAATCAACTGAAAATAAAGTAAAAAAGTATAGTTTTGTTCATGTGAATATGTTCACGGGGGAGATGGGAAAAGCACCAGTGGAACTCTCCCTTACTTTACTTTAGCCTTGGACTTCAAAAGTTCATAGGCAAGTTCTAGGCAATCAGTCTGCAGATCATTACGTGCCTAGGCAATAACCCATATTCAAAACTTCCATCCAGCCACAAAGAGGGCAAAATTTGAGGCTACTGATCCAATTATCTAGGCTTACCTTGAAGGTGGCAAGGGTGTGGCTCTGCTTGACATGTAGTGGAAGTTTGTTCCAGAAATGGGGATGCATTGGAATATGAATCTATAAAAAACAAGTAATCTCCGTTGTATCCCCGAAGTTTCAAAACAACCCACTAAAGTGTAGTGGGTCTAAAAACAAAACAGTGTAAGAAACTTCTCTGTGTGGAAGACAGCTACTAGGTAGGGCAGGACCAGCTCGAATGTCACACTGATGGGGGAAGGGATGTGAATTTAACATGTGTACCAATAACACTTTGTTTTACAGCACAATAAACCACTCCCATGCCTGATAAAAAGTATATATATATTTAGAAAGCTTGTGAGGAAATTATTACTCTATTTTTGTTTTACTTGGATCGCTTGTCTGTGTACTTAATAAAGGATTTTCGACTGGAAACAGACTACCTGCCTTGCTTGGATTACTTTCGAATACTTAGTAATGCTGTAGAATTATATATTTTCTATTATTACTTTTTGACTTGACGAGTTTACGTTCGCTACTTCTACTACTATTGTCTGATCTGATTATATACAGTGATTAACTAGAAATATATGGACTGAAAATCTTCCACACAGAGAAGTTTCTTACACTGTTTTGGAATATGAATCTATCATACCAATGTGTTTTATTTATCTGTTGATGAAGGTTTAGTTCCTTTAGCCAGGAATTTGAGGACCCATTTGTTCTGTGAGGCAATAGGTCCTCAAAGAATGGTTGATCCTTTGCAGTTCGAAAGGCTAGACACAAATTCCCATGAATGGTTTTATAAGAGACTGACTACAGAGAGGGAGAGAGAAAGAGAGATGCCAGTCTATCCTGTTAACTAGTATTTTCAAGGCCACTGATCTGTGTTCACAGACTCATAGCTTCAGTGGAGATTACTAGGCTAATGGCTCAAGAGCTCTTACAAACCTAGCTATTATTACCCCAATTTACCCAATTTTCAATCCCTAAGGGCTACAGAATGGTTTAGATGTGTGTCTATGCCTTTCAGCATTTTGTAGACTGACCCAGTCCATAAGGGATATGGATGTCACCCCAGGAGTGGATTTACAATTCCCCATCCATTGATCCAAACTGCTTTTGATGAGGGTCAGGGAAGGGCTCTGCTTTATGTGAATAGGAAACTTGTTTCAGAGAAAAGGTAATCTCTGAGACACACATCTGTCTCTCCAGCATGGTAATCTCTGATACACACATCCGTCTCTCCAGCATATTTTTTTTCATGTCACAGACCAGGTTTAAAACCTTAGATCTGTTGGCCCTTGTGTAGTTTATATTGGAAATGTAAAACAGTTCCATCAGAGCTGGATTTGTGTGTGCCTTGTAAGTTAGGCATAGATCACCCCTTAATAGTTGGTAGGAGATAGAGTAACGGGATAGGCCTTTTAGTGGATTTGCATAGTACTTGTTGTTTACACCCTGTATTTTTTGTAAGGAACCCATGAAGCCACTCCAGCTGTTGCTGGTCAAGTACATGCATTGTACTCAATTATTGGACTGATGTGGGCTGAGTGCAGTGGGACTATAACTTCCTTGAATCTGGATGCCATGCCTTTACTTATAAGCTGTGTCACATAGAAGGCCTTCCCCACCACTGTGGACACACGATGGTCAACGTTCAGGCTACTATCTATCTGTTCACCTAGATTTCTCACCTTTGAGCCCACACGTAGGGTTGTGCTATTAATACTGTACTTTTCAGGTGTATTTGCCTTCCCAGGTGTATTTACCTTCCCAAATGGCATGATTATGCTTCCTTTTTTTTTTTTTTTGCATTTAGTTTTAGGCCATAGCTCTGGCACCAAACATTTGTCTAAATCAGACCTTTCTGAAGGATATCTGCATCACTGGGTGGTTCAGTGATTGCCTCCAACTTAAAATTGTTAGCAGACTTAGTCATCCAAAGGCCTTTTAAATTAGCCTTGACTTCAGAGAAGTATATTCCAAACAGGAGAGGTCCCAACACTGAGCCTTGTGGTACACCACTAGTAACAGGCCTCTTGCTGAATCTGGATTCTCCCACTCTAACAACATGGTGATGAAGAGATTTATAACCAGTTTCATGAATTTATCTATAATACCTGAGTGGGGAATTGTGTCAAATGCTTCAGCCAGGTCAATGTAGGAAGTCTACACTGTTTCACTCTCATTCATGTCCCTAGTAACTGTCTAAAAGTCGTCCACCAGACTAGTTAGGCATGACCTGCCCTTGACAAAGTCAAATTGGATTGGGTCCAGTGTTTGGAGGTTTCTTATGTCATTATTTATCAAGTCCATGATTATTTATTCCATAACCTTGCATATAAGAGTACTAAAACTTATGGGTCTGTAATTTCTTGGATATATTGATTTATGCAGAGGGATGACTGTTGTTATCCTCCACTCCACAGGGACAAAGCCAGTCTGAAGGCTGTGGTTAAATACATATCCTAGTGGGCCTGATAGGTTCTGTTTTGAGCTACTTAAAAAGCATTCTGGGATATTGTCAGGGTCCTATTCATGCCATTTAGCTTTAGAGAGTGCAGTGACGACCTGTTCTTTTGTGATAACTGGTAGAGGAATGGTGGAGGTAACCGGAGGTGATGGAGAGGTGAAATGTGAACTGAATTAATCTACCAGCAGATTTGTTATATCTTCTGGCTGGGTATAGGTGATGTCGTCTACAACTAACTCTATACATCATTCGGTGTTGTGCTTAAGATTGCAGACATAACTGAAAAATGCCTTATAGTTATCCTTAGCTTGGAAGGCTATTTGTGCCTCAAAATTCAATTTTGAAGACTTGACTTGTCCCTTGATTTGCTTTTTTTTAGACTAATGAGGGAGTTTTTGTTCTGTTGTTCATATCCTCTCTTACTTCTAGACAGGAATATCTTTCTTTTGTTGTACAACCTATTAATACCAAGGGTCCGCTAGTGTATCTTGTTTTTGTGGTTTGTTCTAAGCTTATATCAGTCAAGTCCTGCATTTTCTATGTAGTTGTTTATATGGTCATACAGGTATTTTTTTTACATCTCCACATAGGTTTCTGTGTTTTCTGGGTTGGGGGAGCTTGGAAATTAGCTATGCCATCTCTTACTAGGAGGTAGTTTGACTTATAAAAATTCTTAAAGGTTTTGGGGCTAGATGCGGGATCTACTTTTATATTTATTTCAAGGGAGACCACTTTGTGATCTGATCTAACCAGTGAAATCATTACACTTTGAGGGAGGTTCAACACTGTCCCATATTTGTGAGTACCAGGCCTAGGATATTTGAACCCCTAGTAGAAGTGCAGACTTGCTGCTCCACGGCATTTGCATTGACAAAGTCTAGAAATCTTTGAGCCTGCATGCTAGGGATCATGTATGCTTCCCAGTTAATGGAGGGGTAGTCAAAATCACCCGTGGCTATTGTACTAGGCTGGATGGTGGGTGATTCTAGTAACTTCAGGTATGAGATTTCATTTTCCTGGTTCATAGAGGTAGATCTGTAATGAGCAAGGATATGGTAAGGGATTTTTACTGTGGTTAGTTGGGCATGGAATAGGTCAGGAATGTCATATTGTTTGACCAGTCCTGAAGTGTTCTTATCCTTTATGTAGATGGATACGCCTCTACCTTTTGTCCTTTTATGTGCAGTGGGTGATTGGAATGTGTGAAAGGCATTACTGCCTTGCACTGTTGGGGATCTTTCCATGGCTTTGAACCATGTCTCAGTAACTGCACAGATGTCAACATTGTAAATGGTGAGGAGTGCTTCCAGGGAGTGTAATTCCTTCTTGAGACACCTAGCATTGAGCAGTAATACCTTTAGCTTATCCTGAGTAGATTTTGCTATGATGGAAGTTTTGTCTGTTTGGCAAATCCTAAAAAAGGCTCTATAGGGCATACCTCTCAATCGTGCCAAATTCCTCAGTATTTACCAGTTTTGAGTCAAAATAATGGGGTGCCACAAATTCTCAAGTGGTCCCTTTAATTCCCAATTTACCTCCTCAATCTCCAGGTAAGTAAAAAAAAAGAAAAATGTAAGGAATGCAATAATTATTAAAGTACAGAAATGTTTCTGCAACAGTAAACAACTGATGCACAAGCTGTGTCTCCTTCACAATATATAATCAAAGCTTTGTCCAACCTCTCCTTTCTTAACATTACATGTTAAAAAGAAAGTGAGAAAGATCCTTGAAGTGGTTGTAAACTATAAACTACTAAACACTGCTGCAACATCAACAAGGAAAGACATGTACAATCTTTTAACAAGAACATTAATGTTTATCCCACAAAGTAAATGGTCATACTCACAAAGTTAAAAAAAGTACATTTTCAAAAATGCATCGAATGTATAACTTAAAGTGTTTTAACAAGCACACATTTCTTTCATCCAAATTGCTAAACTGGACTTAAAATCTACATTTTCCGTACAAAGCAGAAATGGATTACTCACATCGTTAACACATGACCAGTCTTATTCTGCAAGGCTATAGAGAGAATTATCATGGATCTGATCAAAATGACATAGGAACTCTCCAAACACTGGACCATACCCGATCTGGCTTTGTCAAAGGGAGGTCTTGCCTGCTTAGTCTGGTGGACTTCTTCAAGAAAGTCACCAGGGCTATGGAGGAGGGTAAAACGGTACACACCTCTTATCTAGACCTGGTCAAAGCTTTTGACACGATCTCCCACTCAGGATGACAGATTAGCTTAATGATATATGCATAAATCTCTACATTATCAGATGGAAAGCCAACTGGCTCACTGACAGGACACAAGTTGTCCGGATAGGTGAATCTACTTCTGATAAGAAACCTGTTACTAGCGGTGTTCCACGGGGCTCAGTGTTGGGACGCTTCTTGTTTGGTACATGCTTCGTGTGAAGAAAAGGGCAATGATGGGGCTCTCTGGTTCACCAAGTTTGCAGATGACTGCAAGCTGGGAGCAATCATTGAATCCCCAAATGATGTTGATATCCTACAAACAGGCCTAAAAAATGGCAAACAACTGGTGCCAAAACCATGTCTGAGACGGAATCCTTCAGTGAATCAGATATCCCTCAAATATAATATTTATAGCACACCCTTAAAAGTAGACCCAGTGGTGAGGGACCCAGGAACACAGATAGATAGTAGTCTAAACTTTGAGCAGCAGGCAGCTATGGTAGTGAGGAAATCTTTCTGTGTGGCTCAACTTATAAATAAAGTCATGGCATCAAGACCAAAGGAATTGATAGTGATATTGTACTCGGCACTCATCAGGCCCATAATTGAGTAAAATGCTCCCTCCTACATGTACCTAACCAGGCACTTACACCAAATGGAGTGGTCCCAGGGATTTCTCACTAAAAACATACAAAGCTTAAGACACATATCTTATGCAGACCAAATAAAGGTCCTAGCCCTTTACTCCATCTCATATAATTTATTGAGAGGTGACTTATGCCTGACCTGCAAAGCATTCTCTGATCCAGCACTGATGGAAATGTTACATATTTGCAAAAAAGAAATATATATGTTCCATGGATCTGGGCCTTATTTGTGACTCTAACAGAACTTGCTGGAGAGAGAGATTCATATCCCAAAGGCTACATCATCTGCGTTATAATCTTCCGTTCTTCATGAAACAAAGCCCATCCCTCATTCTCTTCAAAAAGAATTTGAATAAATGGATGGGGAACTGTAAATTTCCTTCCAGGGGATGGTGCCCAATGTGTCCCTTATGGGTAGGGCAGTCTGTAAAATATCTCAGGGCTCCAACACCCAAAGACCCACTATTCTGATACTGCCCCATTGCATATCTGAGGAATTATTTATTTTTTATTTGTTTATTGACATTTGTTAACCGGGTTTGTCCAGCTGGGCCAGAGACCCATTTTCAGTGAAAACCCGAGGAGATAAGCTCCAGTTACATACAGTATGCTATACACAAAAGTTTGGTTTACAAATACATACAATTGCAGTTACAAATACATACAGTTGCAGTTTGACATACAATACATACAAATTGCAGTTAGACATAGAAATACTTAGAAATTCACAGTGATTAGATAAGAAAAAATAATAAGGTAAATCAGATCAGTAGATATATATGCAATAGTGGTAATAGCACTCCCCCTTTTTTTTATTATTAATAGTTTTGAAGTGGTGTAGTACTGTGTAAGCATGCATGGGGTGGAAGGGGTATAAGGAGGTGGATTAAAAAGCTAAGGCAAATATGAGGGGAGAAATGTAGATAAATGTAGAAGATGTAAATAAAGGAGAGTAGTGGAGTTAGGTAGGGTTGTGACAGGTACATATTTTGGTGTTGAGTACGTACAATCTGAGTTACTTCTTAAAGTGTATAGGGTGAGTAACGGGGCATATGTGGAATGGAAGGTTATTCCAAGCTTGGGATATGGTGGATTTATACAGTAGTTTACCGATATTTTTCTTAGGTTGGTAGATGTCAAGGAGTTGCTGGTTAGGGGTACAGAGTGCGCAAGCGGGAGTGTAGGTGGATACTAAGGAGGAGTGAGGAGGGCAGGCAGATCGTTTGTAAAGTATGGAGTGAGCAATTTGAAACTGAGATAAAAGGAGTTGTTGTGAAAGTTCAAGCCATTGTAGAGAGTTTAGTGCGACTCAATGATGTGAATTAAATGGGGAGTTTGTGACAAATCTTGCTATTTTGTTGTAAGTTTATTAGAGTTTGACGAGGGTAGTGGACTGAATATTATTTAGGATTGGGGTGGCATAGAGAAGGGAGGGGAGAAGAAGAGCCTGTGCTAAGGACAGTCGAGCATTAGAGGTTAAGAATTTACAGTTTCAATAGAGCATACCCATTTTTTGGTGAGCCTTTTTATACTTTGATGGATATGTAAGTTAAATTTAAGTTCATCATCAATGATGCCACCTAGAAGCTTTGTGTGGGAGTCAGGTTGTATGGTGGTATTATTGGAGGATGTGATGAGAAATGTAGATTTAAGGTGAGAGAGAGAATGAGGGAGGAATAGCAGGGGTTTGGTTTTTTGGGGGTTCAAGATGAGTAAATTTTCAGAAAGACACTTTTCAACAGAAAGAAAGGTGTTCTGTGTAAGAGTGTGAAGGTGAGAGATATTGCTGGAAGTGCAGATAAGAGTAGAGTTGTCAGCATATTGAATTAGAGCAGATTGTCTGCAGGAAGTATGAAGTTCAAGGGGACCCAAGATGGAACCTTGGGGTACACCGGTTGTAACTGGGTGGTATGGTGAGCAGGAGGAGAGCCAACAAACAGATTGTTGTCTTTGAGACAGGTAGCTAGAGAAAAAGGCTAAGGTGGAAGGAGATAGACTGAGGTTAGAAAGTTTAGTTAGAAGCAAAGGATGAGAGACAGTGTCAAAGGCTTTAGAGAGGTCAAGGAAAAGGCTGGATACGAGTTTGTTTTATCACGGGCCTCAGCTGTTGCATGTGTAAATGACAGGAGGGCTGTAGTATTGCTGTGGTTAGAGTAGAAGCTATGTTGGGTGGGTGTGAGAAGGCTCTGCTAGAAGAGCTAGTTATGGAGTTGTGAGTGTATACATTTTTCAAGCATTTTGGAAAGAGGAGAGAGAATGGCAATTGGTCGAAAGTTAGATGAGTCAGTTGAGTTCCCACCTTTATGCAGGGGGATGGTGAAGAAGGATTTCCAAATCTCTTCTACTGTTGCTTCCTGAATAGATCTATTGATTAATAGGGATACTTGATAGGCTATGGATTCAGCAGCTAATTTGAGGAAAGTGGGTGGGAGATTGTCTGAGGAGGGAGAGCTGGGTTTAAGCTTCACTAGGAGTGATTAAATTAGGAAGTTGGGACTGGTTGAAAGGAGAAGAAATTTTTGTTGTGAGGATTTGGAGGGGTAGAGGGGGTAATTCCATTGGAATTGGAGTGTGTAAGTTTTCTCAATAAAGTGTCTCTTGAGAAAGGTAGCAGTTTCCATGGGACTGTTATTTTGGAAAGGGGAGGTATCTGAAGGGCATCCGGGATTGCGAATTTTATTTAAGGTAGTCCAGAATTTCTGTGGATTGGTTTTGCTGTTTGTCACGGGAGAGTTATAATACGGTTTGACAAAGTTCCGAAGTTCTTTGTACTTTTGAAACATGGTAGGTTGTTTGGTCTTAGTCCAGGCTTTCCAAGTGCTATCACGTTTATGCATGAGGGATCTTGTTTCTTTAGAGAGCCATGGAGGAAAAATTTGATTTAATTTGAATTTGCCTGGTAGGGGCAACGGAGTTAAGGGTATCTAGGAATATTTTATTAAATTTAAGCTCTGCTTCACTGAGAGAAATCTGTTTGAGGATGGACCAGTCAATACTAGACAGAACTGAATTAAATTGGGTGGTATTAAAGTTGTAGTGTTTACGACAGTCTCTGTAACAGTGTGGTTTAGCTACTTGGGGAGAGTGTTGTAGGATGGAGGTAGGAAGATGGTCACTCATAGCGTTTGGTAAGGTAGGTGGATTGTGGTAAAGGCTAGGAGAGTTAGTGAGGATCCAGCCGATGGTAGAGTTGGAAGCAGTGGTATTGTGCAGGCGAGTGGGGGATGTTATCAGTTGGTGGAATTCTTGAAGGTTGATACTAAGGTGTGAAGAGTCATTAGAAATTTTGTTCCAATCAATGTTAACATCGCCTAGGATGAGGGTTTTGTAGGGTATATTGTCTGAAAACCAGGATAGGATAGATTCTAGTACTGGAATATTTTTCCAGGAGGGATATATATGGAGGCAATGGCAAATTTCTTATGGGGGTTAAGATGGCAGTTAAGGATGATAAGTTCAGCTGGGTGGAAGTCTGGCATAGGGATGGAGATGGTGAAGAAGTTAAGGCTAACAGAATGGAGGATGGCCACACCACCACCCTTTTTCGAATTTCTATCACAGCAGTAGCTATTATAGCCTGGTGGAAGAATTTCCTTGGTTGTTATGTGGGGTTTTAGCCAAGTTTTAGATAGGGCTAGGATTTCAGGGGTGGTGTGGGCAATCCAGGAATGTAACTCTGTGATTTTGTTAGTGAGGCTTTGTATATTTACGGAATAGATAGAGAGGTACTTGTGTTGTGAGGTTTGGTATGTGGGAGGATAAGGAGGGTATGAGGGGTGGGTAGATGGGGTGGAGGGGTTGTTATGGGGTGTAGAGTTATGGGGAGGGGGGGCAGGATTGGGGTGGATGTTGCCAGCAAAAAGTATACTACTAGGAAGTGAAGTACAATGTTCTAGTAAGAGGAAAAGGTGGTGAAGTCTTGGTTTGGATTTACAGGAGACAGGGTGGTTCTTAAATATAATAAATTTATGAAAGCAGTTAAATGTAAAGTTGAAGAGAGATAGGGAGATTAAGATGGGGTGAGATGGAGGGGAAGGTTTGGGAATACATGTGGTAGGAGAGTGCAGGAAAGGCTGGGAAAGGTTTATGTGATAGAAGGTTAGAGTAGAGAACAGTGTTAGAATTGGTAAGGCAAAGTAAAAAAGTAACATGTTTGGTTGTGTGGTGAGTAAAGGACAGAGATGAGAATTTAAGCTAGTTTGGGAGCAGGAGGTGGTGTAGTAAATAGTAATGGAGTAAAGGTTGGGTGAATAGCAGTCAGGAAGTGGAGTATGACTGGTTGATCTAGACAGAAAGAGGAGGGATTGGTAATCAGGAAGTGGAGTGTGAGTGGTTGTTATGGACAGGAAGGGGAAGGAGTGGATAGGATAAAGGTAATTGAAGTGGGGGTGTGTGGGAGTTGGCATAGGGTAGGAGAGCAAAGTGATCCCGAGCGCAATGAAGGTGAACGAAGCAGGGCCACACCCACAGTGACCTCAGAAATCTCCAAGAAAGACTATCAGTGAAGCTGGTAAGTTTGGTCTAAGGAGAGGCAGGAGAGGCTGGAAGGAGTAGAGAACAGGCACCGGGAGAGACACTGTAAAGGTCAATAGGGAAGAGATATCAGAAATCAAGTAAGGAAAGCTATCAAAGGTCAGTGAGATAGAGTAGTGCAGGAGGGCAAGCAAGACAGAGAAATAGCCAGGGATGGGAGCATAGAAAAATAGGGATCTTATGAGCAAGAGTATCTGTAGAAGACAGCAGAGAGGGAGAAACCGAGTAGCTGGAAGATGGAGGACTAGGGAGTGGCCTGGAGATGTGCAGGGAGCAGCAACTAAGGGATAAATTTAAAAACAGTACTGGTAAGATATTTAGAATAAACTTTAACAGGACATACTTCCAAATTACACCCAAAAATATAGAATGGAGAGAGGCAGTCTTCAATTGGGTCTTGGACACATGCAGGTAGTTGTCAAGCAGGGTAGGCCAGTGGACTTGAGTAGGGAGTCTGTACTAACTTCCAAATTACACCCAAAAAAATAGAATGGAGAGAGGCAGTCTTCAACTGGGTCTTGGGTTCATGCAGGTAGTTTCCAAGCAGGGTAGGCTTATGGACTTGTGTAGGGATTCTGTAATAACCAAATGGTCACGAACTGAACACCACACCTTGGCTCCGCGTCCTTCTAGACGAAGAACATGATTCCAGTCAATGATGTCCATTTCCATTAGTATGTTCTTGGCTGAGCTAGGTACCTTTGTAAATAGGGAATAGCCATTTAAATACTCATCATCAAGGTTATCTTCTCGTCCATCCTGCAATATTCAGCAGCTGTCTGGTTTGATTATATTACATTGTGATGCTACAGCAGTGTTCTATCATGATGATTATCTGTCCCTAATGCATTCCTCAAAAGGGTCTAAATTCATAATTCTTCCTTTCATAAAAATCAACCCATTTGGTTATAAATATAGGACAAAAAATGAATCAATATAAAATATATATAAAATATAAAAAGATCGCACTAAACTCTCTTCCAACTTTTCCCTGTGACTGTAAGTTCTCAAGTGCGACCAAAATCCTTTAGGAAGTTGAAATCAGGCCCCACTAATAAAGCCTTCTGTACAACTACTCATACACTGAAACTGTAATCCTTTTACAGGATATCCCTAAGATATAATATTGTCATATCATGGGTATAATTGGCTAGGCTTGTAAAGGCTCTTGTGCTATTAGTCTAGTAATCACCTAGGAACTAACTGCCACTGCACAAACAGCAGGGTCAGAAAATGTTAGGCTTATACACAGACAGAAAAGGCAAGTTTTAAACTAAGTATGCCTAAAGCCAACCAGGTAAGCAAACAAAAAGCTTTCTACCAGCAATTCCCAGCTCAGGTAGGTGAAATCAACCCTCTCATGTCACAAGAGTGCAGACTTTGAGCCTCTTCATGTAAAATGATTAGTTTGGAGCCCAAGAGTTAGGGAACCACAAAAATAAATGCCCCAAAGCACTGAAAGTAGCAAATATAATGCATTTAGAGTAGCACAATTGCAGAACAGCAGCCCTTACAGCAGTGGAAAAATGCATCTTAAAACTCTAAGCAAGTGCAGGAAAAACAATAAAAAGCACAAAAATATTTGGGAATGCAGTGAAAACAAGCAATACACATGCAAAATAACACTTAATTTCATTTTTCTTGAGTAGGATGGCTTCAGATTTGTAGTTATGGATCTCTGAGATACCTCAAGTTAAGTGATATGTTTACATAAAACATGCCAAATGGGGTATTATATTCAGCCATGGGTCTGATGAGATATGAGTAAAGGGGTATTAAGATTTCAGTGGATCTAGGGAAGATGCTTTTGGAAAGTAGATGAGCCAGATAGAAGGCTTAACAAACTACTGGAGAGATATTATGTTCAAAAGATAATGAATAATCAAAAAGAGTGCCTAGAACCCTTACAACAGTGTCTGACTGGAGGGGATGTATCAGCTATATGATATGTAAAAATGTTTTGTTTATCAAAATGAACTAAATTTTATCATGTATAATTTGAGACCACTGTCCTTGCACCAATTGTTAACATAATCTAACCCATGCTGGAGCAATTGTGCCATTGGATGATTAAATAACAACACTCAATTTACAGTTGTCTGCAAATTTAGAGGACTAAAGACTAACTGCGTTGATCCGAATGTCTGAAAAATAGATGCCAGAAAGGAGAGGGCCCAGCACTAAAACATAAGTTACGCCACTGTTAATTTTTTGTTTCCATAAGTAGCACTCCTGACTCCTAATTTTTTGTTTCCATAAGCAGCACTTCTGACTCCAGCAGACAACCAGTTAGCTATTCACTGTATATCATAACAATATATATTCAGATTTACAAGTTTATCACTAATGCCTGCATTGGGAATAGAGTCAAATACCTTGGCCAGGTCCAGATATGCTGTTAGTACTGTGTGACCACTATCTACTGCTTCAGAGACGTTTTCAAAGAAATCAGTGATGTCAAAGAGGCAGGTCCTTCCTTGAGAAAGCTGAATTAATAAGGGTCTAAGATCAAGAGCGCTTCAGTTTCTAAATTAATGATATCTGGAATATTACATTCCTTAGCTTTACATAGCAGGCTAGCAGGGCTAGTGGGTCTATAGTTACCAGGGTCTGGGGTCAGTCAAGAGAGACTAAGGTTAAAAAGGTTAAGTACAGATTCAGAAAGGCCATAGTTGGTACTGATACTCAGGCAACCTGGTATCCAGGCCACAGATGAGATGTTTTAGTATTTTTGAGAGGACTGACAGGACTTATTCCATAATAATTATGAATCAAAAACACATTTTGCAGCAGGCTAATCTAGAGAAAGTACTGCTTCTTTACTGTTACTGGATCCGAATACCTGCAAAATGCCAACACATGCAGATATCTGTCTGCCCATTCATATGCTCATAATGGCAAGTGACCATTAAAGAAAGTGCACTTTTAGAAACTGAATTCATTAATACTCCTTCCTTGAAAAGGACCTTGTTTCATAACTAGGAAACAGCTCCTATACTGAAGACAGCAGTAAGAATGGTGTGAACTTTGTAACTTATTATACTACTAAACATAAAAATGAAAAACATGAGTCAATCTTCCTACAAATAAAATAAATCTGGCAAGCATTTAGAGTTACAGAATTTGAATATCTCATCATGTAAACCACATTCCATTACTCTATTGAACTCGTGACAATCCAAGTTGCTGGGGCATTTGACAGCTCATTGTATGTATATTTAATATGCACCATAAATCAGCCAGACACCATGCAGAAAAATCAGATCAAATAAAGTTAAAAGTGGTAAGACTGTGGGTCATCACAATACATTCTGAATATGCACAGAAAGAGAGCCAGGTCATCTGCTATATGAAACATTTATGAAAATAAATTGGTTCTGCTGTGTACAGTAAAGTCTTACCTAGACATGATTGGCATGCTAAAAACTTTTCAGAAAACAGTAATGAAATGGCAGAGAGGGTATGCCAAAGTTTCTGTGAGAAGATGCCGAAGGAACTACATGTATGCACCTGATAAACACCTGAGCAGATGCAGAGGGATGAGTGTTTTTCATTAGAAAGGGAAAACAGATGCAAATTTTATTGATATGTATTGTAGGCATGACATCTTAGCCATGATGAAAACAGCAGGAGAAAGCAAAACATCTTTTTTTTGTCAGCCTACAGGCTGCTACTTGCTGTTAGATTGCATTTCTAATTCCATTTTATTTATCATAAGCTGGTATTATGCTGTTTATGAGAAAGTAATAATATCTGGTAAGCTAATGCCTAAATAGGCATGAGAAGTACTAGAAGTCCAGTTCAAATCAAAACTATTACACAACTTAAAAAGAAATGTTATGACTCAATATGTGGAATTAATCATAAAGTATGAGAGACCAAGATTTTTTCGATCCTCTCTTTGATATTCTGAGTCATGATCTGTTATTCTCCTACTTGAAAATACACTGCATCTCGTATTTGTCATTGTGTTTGCAAGCATAATATAATTACTTAACACAGTTATTTGACTCTGCCTGGCCTTGCGTTAAATCAGAGCTGTCTTTCTCATCTTACTGTTATCAGATGTTGAACACAAATGCTGACTAACATGCAACTCATTAGTACAGCACTGCTGGTTTAGATTTTACAGTGCCATAATATTTATTATAACATTATTAATCTCTCGTTAATCACGATGAAAAGAGCTTGGCATAAATTAACTACATTTTCTGATTCTGACTCTGAGGAACTCAAGTTAATAACAAGGTCTGCAACAATTAAATGTTGTCATGTCTGAAATTATCTGCTTCACTAAAAACTTAACAGCAAAACCCGTATTTTTTGATGAAAGCAGCCCACTATGTCACATGTTTCTACATTTCAAGTCTTCTGCTGTTTTTGTATTTATTTCTTTATTTCTGAGCCCTGCACATATAGATGGTTATCACAAAACATATGAAGTTGAAAGCAACATTAGATTCTTTTGAACTGAAAACATACTTGGCTACCTTGATAAAAAAACTGCAAAGATATCTGGCACTCGGGAGGTTAACAGAGCTTCAGTATTATCCATCATACACTGTCTACTAAGCTACAGTTTTGAGATGCTAGGTTTACTTTTGCTACTGCTGCATATTGGAAAGTAATATGACAGGACAAGTGGGGTTTGATGGCCATACAGAATGGCACCGCTTCTGAATATCTCGGAAAACACATGCATCTCTTTATTCTGCTACGGTTTCCGGAATATCTGGTCTAGTTTGGCTTCAGAAAATAATATCACACTTGAAAACAACGAAGCATTTCTTAAAAAATGAGTTGGAAGAGTAAGATGGGGGCTGAATTTGCAGCTGTACTTACATCCAATGAGAAATTTAGGCTTACTGCATGCAGTGCTTAAAAAATTTCATATCTAGAAGAGTCTTTGGAGAAATGGTTCATTTAGGTGCTGTATAAAAGAAGCAGATTTTGTGTTGCCAGATCCATGATAAATGAGATGGAATGTTTTTTAAGCAGCTGATAATTGACGTGTAGAGGCAGCATATCTGACAGGTGAAATTCTCCAGAAGATATTATCACCACAGGATCTAATCATTGCCAAGGCAGTCATATTGATTTGTTCAACTCCTGCAAGAAGTACAATTCAGAATAATCATTTCTGGCACAAATGTCTGCATTCTATCTGAGTGGTAGGGAACAGTGCAAAACATGGTTTACATTGCTAATAGTAGTGGTCTTGACAGCTTATTAAAACAGCTGAAGTGTCCATAACAGATCTATTATAAATAGGTATACAGCAACTATGTATACAACTATGAAATCCACCAAGTTAAAGGTAAGTGAAAAAAAGCAAATGGTAGTATGGAAAGGAGGAGTCCATGTCCACATTATGATTAAATGTTATTCCAAGAGTGCTTCAACAAGCCTATACCTTGTGATTAGTAATCACCAACTGCTGTTAACATTATGTGGTCACAAATAGTCAAAATAATACTGCCAACAAGTAATGTCACTTGTGTACTGCATACTTTTTGTTGAACTGTAATCTTTAGAAAGAAACATAAACAAACTAATGCAGGAGATCACAAGAATAGTAGTTCTTCTATTCATTGTTTCTTCACATATAGTCGCCCTTTGGTTACACCCTAGACGTTATTATCATAGAAGACTGAAGCCCAGAGTCAGAACATTATTCTGAGTGCTTATTGTATCTAAGTCAGCACCATTTCATACAGTGATAAAGTCCTGACTAGGACCCAGGAGACCCAGGTTTGATTAGTGGCCAGGGCAGCTGAAGAGCTGGAAAGGGGAGGAATGACATGCTCATGCTGGGGGAGATGACATGTCTGTAGCTGCACCTCACAACTGATCCCTAGTGGTGGCTGGAGACAAACTGAAAGCATTGCCCACAGGATGGCAGGGACAGTGGCTGAGCCACTGCAGAGATGGAATGATATGCCAGCATGTACATTTACGTGGCTGGCCCTAGATATGTATGTGCATGCAAAAAGGAGAAGGGAAAAGTTAAGGCATTGAAACACAAGTCTTTGCAACAATATGATGCTGCCCCAGGTGCCTTGCTCTTCTCACTGGCTCTGAGCATGGGTCAGGGTCACTCTGGTGGATGAAGGAGAGCACTGTAGACTCAGTACATGAGGAGAAGCCCTGGGGGCAACCAGTGGTCAGCTCTGAGGTGCAGAAAATACAATAAAATAGTTTACTGTACCTGAGAGTCCTTGTAGTCACAGTATTGATCCCGTCTCATTTGTCCTCACTGCACTAAAATCTATTTTTGCATTACCAACCACAAGTTCAGCATGTGTGTTATGCAAGTTTAAATCTTGAAGTTTACAACTGGTAGATTATACTTCGACTTCACATTATGGATCCATATTCTGCCACCTATAGCCAGGCGAGAGTAAGTAACAGAAAATAAAATCTAACAAAGAAGCTAACGAATATTCACTTTTAAAAAGATCACTCATAGCCAGCATGTAAATCATAGCTCTCAAGTGTCCAGATTTTTGCAGAATGCCAAGATTACTGCCTCATATTTTTGGTCTTTTCCTCATAAAATCTGTGCTTTTCTGACAAATCACTGGGATGATCCAAGGATTGAAGTCACTAAATAATGACATACATTTGAGTTTCAGACTTCATATCCATCAGCAAATGCATGGTAATACAAATCCTGTTATTCTAACTACTTTCAACGCTCATTAGAGCAATATTTAAAAGCTATCTCTAATTTTTGGGTCTTTGATCCCCAACTATATCAGGCTTTGTCTAGATTTCTTGCACTAAGAGGTTGAGAGGTATGATGTAAATACAAAAATATACAGAAATGCCAAGAAAAAGTGAAGGTGCTGGTGTTAAGTAACAACATTAATGCTACAGGAGACTTTGTGAATTTAATGGAGTCCTATGGAATCTATTTTAAAGGTTTTGTTAACAAAAAAAAAGTAAAAGTGACAAAGTGGGAGAATGAGCTCTAAAAGGTGCAAAAAGGTGCACGGTAGTATATCGTTTTTCTTTCAGTGTTAATATATTAGACTGTTGATCAGCTACTCAGAAAAGCTTGTAAATAATTAATTTGAGAAACATCTGGGCAATCTAGTTTGCACTACTTTGCAAATATTTGCACATTTTCTTCAAGTAACTTAGAAACAGAGTTTGATGGCCGATAATGACTATGCACAGCATCTTGTCTACATATTTTCCTACCAACTGAACAAGCTGCAGATTTTACTCAAAAACGTCCTTCTTCTGTCTCCGCAGTTATAAAAATATTTATGTTTCAAATCCTTAACTTTTTTCCTTTCTCTGTTTATTGTGTTGAGAACCCGTTTATGTCATACACTACTCTTTTAGTGTGATTAAACTTCCAACTTCCTCATTTCTAGCTTGCGCTATGTTATATCTTCAAACGGCGACCTATTGTTCTCATTCAACTCTTTATCTAAATAATGGCAGCTATGTATCCTCTGTGTAAATCCCAGAGGTGTGTAACCTGCCTTATTGACTATATGCTCGTTAAACTCTTACACTGTCTCTTTATGTGGTTACTGGTAGTTCATTTTTGTTCTCGCCTCCCAGAACTGCATGCAATGCCCACCAATGGACCCTTACCAATAAGTTTTTTCTACTCCTGATGCTTTGCTCTGCATCAGCATATTGCCTCCCTTCTTCAATATGCTCTAACGGTGCTTGTTTATTACCTAGTAATGATATGATAAGAGCAGGTCTCTTTCCTTATTTATTTGTGATACTGTTCCACTTCCACTGTGTATTCCTTCCCTGAATATTTAATCTTCAGGTGCATTATTATACACTGCATTTTATCATACATCTTTTAGATCACACATTATCTGATTCTGTCACAGAGAGCTTCTTTCAGACCACAAACAAATCACTGGGCCTCCTCTACATATGAAAAACGTACCTTGGGCTACTCCATAAAGAAAAAAAAATAATATGTAGTCCACTGACCAGAAGCAGGAAGCTGCCCTCTCCAAACAAAATACAAATAGACATACAGATACACAGATGAAATAATCAAGATTTTTCTTAAGAGGTTATTCTTTTGCTAGTGACCTGCAAACACATGCACAAATGTAGTAACTACTGTCCTTTGTTAGACATTATGGGTAGCACGCTTGAGCAAGAAGGAGTGTATAAAAATTTGGGAATTGATGAAGGATCAACAATAAAACATGAACAAATGTGAATAAAACTTAGTAAGGAATACTTCATAAGACTTAAATTAATCCCGAAAACAGCACTGATATCTAGGAACAAAATCCAAGCTAAAAAACAATTTGTTCTTCCTGTCCTAACTTACGGTTTTGGAGTGGTTGACTGGCCCCAAAATGTGTTGGATAGATTAGATAGGAAAACAAGAAGGATGCTTCATACTCACCAAATGATTTATAAAAATCAGTGCATACCAAGATTATATATTCTTCATTCCGAAGGAGGGATGGGCCTCCTTGAAATTGATTATATGTACAGATCTGCAATTGTGGGACTCCACACATATCTGCTGAGCTCACAAGACCCAAACGTAGTGAAAGCTTTGAAACATGAGGATAATAAATCTAAGATAACTTCTCCGTTTAATCTAGCAGAAGCTTATCAGTGTCAAGCCAGAATGGAAATCAAACGAGAAGGAGGTAAAATCAGGCAGCAACTCAATGTGCCAAAAAAACAAACGAAAGAATATAAGGTGAAGGATCAGATGAGAAGGCAAGAAATGCGAAAAAAGCATAAATATAGTTGAAAGTATAGAAAACTTCTAGAAGACCCCCATGTTGATCAGGAATGAACACAGGAATGGTTAAGGAGAGACAAATTCAAACAAAGAGATGAAAGGTTAATATTGGCGGCCCAAGATAGTGGGCTGCGTACACAATGGTTTATAAAGTCCATTGAGCATGTGGGAGAAACAGACAAATGTGGGTTTTGTAAAACTGAATTGGAAACAGTTGCACACCTCATTGCTGGTTGTGAGATACTAACAGTAGAAGGACTGTATAATGAAAGGCATAATAATGTGGCAAGACTGTTGCACTGGAGATTGTGCAAACATTGTGGTACTGCAGCGGCCAAAAAACAATGGAAACATGAGCCACAAAGCATCATAGAAAATGAGGAAGTCTACATCACTTGGGATCATCCATTACCAACAGTTCAAAAGACAGATGCTAGAAAACCAGATATAGTGGTCCAAGAAAACAAGACAAGAGTAGCATTGATCATTGAAATTGCAACACCCAGTGACTACAGTGTCTTGCGTACAGAGAGACACAAAGTCATAAAATATCAGGATCTGCAGACAGAAACAAGAGCAATGTGGAAGAAAGATACCCAGACAGTCCCAACAGTAGTACGAGCAATGAGTCTTATAAAAAAGAATTTAAAACCGTATTTAGATATGTTACCAATACATGTAACTATGTAACTCCATATGAACTGCAGAAGGAGTAATTACTGGGCACATTGCGGGTGCTGCAAAGAGCACTACTGGCTGACATCAAAGACTGAAATTATACTAATTTCATGAACTTTAATCGTACTTTGACTTAGGAATGGGGTCCATTCCCATCATGGTATTAGAAACCCAAAAGACTTGGAGAAATTAAAAAAGAATAAAGCCATAATTATAACCTAGGTGACCTGAGCTTGATTAGTAACAGACACTTGATGATGCTGGCTGGGGAGAATTAGCAGAAAAGGGGCACAAACTACCACAGACCCTCAGAGAGAGGCTGCATTGCAAACAGCATCCGTGTTTGTGGGGTTGGGTCTTTCAGGGGTAACCTGCACTTGTAAAGAGGGTGGCATAGTGAGTTGCTTGGTAACTTGTCTCTCTCACCCACTAGGAGGTTAGGATTAAGCAAGAATGCCTTCAGTTGCTGGAATATTGGCAAGTGCGCAAACAACCACCATGGCTGGCTGTATGATTGCTCCCCTGAATGGTGTCATCCTGTACATTACTGGGGTATGGTCCGTCATACAGAGGAATGAATGGATGGAGTCTGATTAGAACTGGCTTGATGGCTGGCAGACACAGGGGCAAAAATGACCTAGAAAAAAAGTATTGCCCTTTGTATTTATAGCATGATCCCATATAAAATAATACTTATTACTTAAACATTTTAAGCAAACAAAATTTACTTGCCTGGACCTCTTCTTATATAGACTCATACCTTCCCAGTGAGGCTGATCGCCTCATTTGAGGAATACTTGTTTTAGACCATTCCGTATAACTCATTAAGCCTCCTCTTATTTTATCAACACCTTCAAGTGTATCAGGCTCAGCCCTTTTGTAGCACTTCATGTTATCAGCAAAAACACAACCTTTTTCTTAAAGTCTTTCAATGTTACCTATAAAGTGAACAGAGCCATAGGTTAGTACTAGGCTAATTGCCCTTGTGAGCCATTTTAAGTCTAGCCAATTATCCCTTGTGAGACTCAAACCCTGCCCCTTGTGTTTGTAAGGCAAATACTTAACCGTTAGGCCACCCTCCTAACCTCTAGCTCTGCAGATCTCTTATACTAGCTTACTGCTCATCATTCATTCATCTGACTAAAACTCCATGTTTTATAATCCTCTGTTTCCTACTTTCTAACTAGCATTTTTTCTGCAATGCTGCCTAAAGACGCACTTGCAATTTATTACTTAATCTAGTCTCTAGTGTTAAGTCAGTGCTTTACTAAAGTATAAGTAGGTACGTCTACAGCCTCCTTCTTATCCATGAATCCAGTTACTCCGACAAAGAACTCTATGTTATTCATTATTAACCCAGCATTAATCTGGGCTTTTCTATAGCCTTACACAAAATCATAAACAAATGACATTCAAAAATGAAAAAAGGAAGATCAGATTCAATTTTATGGCACCTTTTTTATTAAAATACCTTTACTGATTTATCAGTAATTCAGTATTGCCTTGTGACATAGGCAAATCTACATTTGTATAGAACTAATCAAACTATATTAATAAGATCATGTTTACAAACATTGTACTTCACCTATATTGCTATATATCATATAACTTAAGCAGCATTACATACATTATTCAATTCCAGCCCTTTTTAAACAAGAAACATCTTTATTAAACCATCACTTATAACACTGGCAATCATACATTTATATAAATGAAAACAAACCACACCCACACAATCCTAGTAAGCATTTTGCATCACAAACCATACTCCCAGTTGCAAACATTATACATCACTGATTATCTACCCAATCATTTTCAGTCAAACATTACATAGCTTGTTTAAGTTTTGCTGCCTTTTAAACCTCATTCCTCCCTTAATAGCCGCAGCTATCAAGCTATCCCCAACTTTATAGCATGGTTTAGCAACTGCACAGTTGCTGAGAAAAAGAATCGACAGAGAATGGTGAGGGTGGTTGAGAAAATCTTGGGCACAAACCTTTGTTCTATTCAGGAGCTTTTCTTTACAAGAGCTACAAAGACAACATATAAAATGCTTGCTGATTCCACCCATTCGGCCCACAACTGGTTCTCACAACTTGCGTCTGGAAGGAGGTACCGCAGTTTCCACTGTAGGACTACCAGATTCAGGAACAGTTTGTATCCTGCAGCTGTGAGACTTATTAATACGGACACCAACCATAATACGTGATACATTGAAACCTCTTTTTTTCATTTAATCCTGCTGCTCTGAGCTATTACCGCTAGCATTACTATTATGCAATATGATGACTATACTGAGTCACATCTAAGGTTAACAAGTGCAATATGGTAACTAAGCAACTGCTATTCACTAGTCTCTATTTATTCTCTCTCTTAACAGTGTAGGGGTTTGGTGGTGGGTATTTATTTATTATTTGTCACTGGATAATGGGTATTGAATGTGTTTATGTAATGTGAACTACCTCGTGCATGCCATATGTGTTATTTTCTTTCTTATGTTATTCTTTCATATCGCTGTATCTGTGTTATTTGCACTGCATTTCTCTCGTGAGCTGACATTTGTAATTTTGTTTAGGCTGCACTTGTGTGGCCCTAAATGACAATAACGTTTCTTTGAATCTTTGAATCTTCTATGTATTCCCATTTTTTCTATGTAGTTTGCTCCTACCCTTTTCTAAAAACCTCAATTCCGGTTGTTTTATCTCTGTTACTATATTCACTACTTCTACTGTAGTTGGTTTACGTTTTGATTGCCTGTTTCTAGTAATTGCTTTTTTTGGCAGCCACCATACTTAGACACAGCAAGGTCTTACCATGTCTAAGCAATACATTTATGGCACCTTTACCTCATGTCTTCATGAGAATATGTCTGCCTGACATATTTCTGCTTTAAATTCATACTGATGTCTGTCTGTTTCAGAACTGTGGAAATCATAGGGGCACAATTTTCCTTAACAATGACTGGGTGATTTTCCAGTGACCAAATTCA
Organism: Protopterus annectens; assembly: GCF_019279795.1. NCBI lineage: Eukaryota > Metazoa > Chordata > Ceratodontiformes > Protopteridae > Protopterus > Protopterus annectens. The sequence goes on from NC_056742.1 coordinate 374,693,899, forward strand.
GACTGACTAGTCAGTAGTTTCCAAAGACTGTCTTGCTCACAGTTTGTTAAACCGAATCACATCAGGGAAGTACACAATTAATATAATAATCACTTGTATAAACATCACCTAGTTTGAAAGTGCCCCCGAGAGTTTAGCTGAATGGGGGTTGTGGAAAATTGACCTTAACTTGGGGGGTGAGCTGTCTTAGACCCCATCGTGGGGGGGATAATTTTATCCTAGTTTTCTCCTGTTTCCTGTGTAGTTTGTGTTCTAGTAAGTTCTGAACAGTCGAGGAAGTCTTCTGATAAAAAAATGGAGTTGTGTGCATCAAAACCAGATGAATATTTCTAAGAATGAATCTTCTATGAAAGATGTTATGGACAAAATGTTAAAAGCACTGGAATTAGTATCTCAAGACTTGTAAAAGTGGTTGAATAAACAGGAGCAGCTGTTGATTGTTGAAAATAAGGCTGCTGAATTATAGGATCAACTCAGAGAGCAACAGAAAAGTGTCTTCTTACACAAAAGTCAGATTCCTCAAAGAAAATCAAAACTATTAACTGCTAAGGTCAATATTGATGATACGGAAAATAGAGACGCGGAAGAATCTAAGACTAACAGGTGTTTGGGATGAAGTCCGACCACAGTATCTCATTACTTTTATTCTGTCTACGCTAATGCCTGTTGTTTATGTGCCAACAATGATGGAATGGGAGATCAACTGCATATATCATGAGGGAAAACTAATCACTGGCTCTAACAGGTATAGAGAGGTGATATGACAGCTTCAGTCCTATTCAGAATTGATTATATGGTGGTACAGATATATCAGAGCTTTTCAAAAAAAATCTGTTTGAATCCTGTGAAGATTACATACCAATTCACCAACTGTGTATGTAATGCTCTAAAATGTCCTAGGTAACTTAGTCTGCTGTCTTGGCAGTAGTGATTTGAGGACTGAAGAGCTACTTCCATTGCCTGAAGGGGTCATGATCCTGGATTGAACAGTCTCAGACCAAGGAGGTACTATTCTGGACCAACCCGCAGCAAGATACTAGAGGAATCATCTGTTAGTGATACTGCTAGACAAATGCAAGATGGAGGCATGGAAAATATGGGTTGCTCAGTAAACAGAAGACGTTGACAACAAGGAGGAGACATTAGTACGGAAATCATAGTATCACAAGTAAAGAAGTTTAGACAAGAAGGATATTCAGAGGGTCCCAAGGATTTGTTTAAACAGATGACTTGGGTCATGAACATAGACACTGTTGTTAAGATAAAGGGATCTGGGGATAATCAGAACAAAAGGAATTTAGCAAAAGAGGCAGAGAACTGAAAATATTGGGTATTAAAGGAAATATTGCAGTTGCAAGAAGCTTTGGCCATCCAAACAGGAATACCAAGTTAGCTTTTTCCTTTAGTAAGAAAGGCCTCCCCTCTGGTCACGCAAGGGGTTTTTGAGATTTGAAAGATGTCTATCTATTGATAACAGAGTTACAGCCATGAAAGACAAACTTGTAATACCCAGAAGAGGTTTAGCTACTATGCCAGGCTGGTTGGAAAAGACTGAATTTCTCTTTTCCTGCTTCTGTTAGACTACAGGCTAAGGATTTACAGCTTTGTACTTACTGCATGTTCTGATTTGAGTATTCATAGAATGTACGTGTCTTACGAGACTGACAGACGTATAAGTGTTTATACCTGCTGATGCGTAAGAAGCAGTTTTATATAGTAAGGATCTGTACCTCAGTGTTTTTCTCTCTTTTGATGAGGAAGGGGCCTAGAATTACAATGCACCTGGTTGTATGCATTAGTCCACTTTTTCGTCAGGGAAAATGAGCTCTATAGATGACTGCATATTTCTTTTTTAACTTGTTCTTTTATTAATTTGAGGGTCTCATGCTTTGTTACTTTATACCATGATCCCCTTTTGGAGTTTAGATTTAAAGTTATAGGATGTTATCCTCTTCTAAGATGTAAATGTAATTGATTGATAAACTGCTTTGACAAGCTGTATGCTATTTTATTTGTCCTTTTCCAATATATTTCTTCTCTAGGCTGTTTTGGTGGATGCATTTTTTCTTTTGTAGTGAATGGGGGAGGGGAGCAGTTAGGTTGACTAAAATAGAACCCCAGTAGGCCAGGCACAGACTAGTTATAGTCCATGGACGGTTTGAGTCTAGCTCAGGATGAAGGGAGGTTGGGGGTTGCATGGTGGTGATGTTTTCCTGGGGGGGGGGGGGGGGTGAATGTCTTTGAAGTTTAAAACTTGGAATTTGAGCAGGATCAGCCATCCAGTTAAGCAAGGGAAATTATTTAGAACAGTTAGCTGGAGAGAAGGGTGATATATTTCTCCAAAACACCAAGTTAACTAAGAAGTAAGCAGTGAAAATGAAAAAAGGGACAGAAAAAGTTATGGAAGTCAGTTCAACTAAAGGAAGTAGAAAAGATAAGTAGTGATTATAATTAGGAAGTCACCACATGTAGTACTGGAATTTTTTAGGCAGGACAAAATAGAGAGACAGTTAACTGAGGGAGTGCCACTTTGCTGCTGCTTGAAGGAAATGTAGATATATTTATAGACCGAGTCAAGATGACCACACTTTTTATGGGTTTCTATCATCAATGTCAGTGGAATACTCCCTAAATTGAAAGTGTTTTTCTGTGTGTGTGGGTGTGGACCACATAACACACAATGTTTTAATAATACAAGAATACATTTTAGTATACATGACTTTCGGTTCACTGGATAATATAAACAGTGAAATGATTGATTAAAAGAGAAAAAAGAAAGAAAATGAAAAAAGGGACAGAAAAAGTTATGGAAGTCAGTTCAACTAAAGGAAGTAGAAAAGATAAGTAGTGATTATAATTAGGAAGTCACCACATGTAGTACTGGAATTTTTTAGGCAGGACAAAATAGAGAGACAGTTAACTGAGGGAGTGCCACTTTGCTGCTGCTTGAAGGAAATGTAGATATATTTATAGACCGAGTCAAGATGACCACACTTTTTATAGGTTTCTATCATCAGTGTCAGTGGAATACTCCCTAAATTGAAAGTGTTTTTTTGTATGTGTGGGTGTGGACCACATAACACACAATGTTTTAATAATACAAGAATACATTTTAGTATACATGACTTTCGGTACACTGGATAATATAAACAGTGAAATGATTGATTAAAAGAGAAAAAAGAAAGAGAAGAGAGAAAAAAAATAGCTCATATTGATATGGCAGATGATTCACATTGGAAATTTGGTAGAAGGGAAACTAATGTTAGCACTAGGGCCATGCTACTTGAGTGGGAAATTCATGAAGGATGGGTGGATGTTTGGAGGAGGAGGAATGGCTCTCCAAGAGAGTGTACATTTTCTAGGGATGAGTTGAGGTACGTCAGCAGTTCGGATAGGATTTGAGTAAGAATGTAGAAGATAAGTTTGTTGCTGAAAGGAATTTGTATGATCATGCTCATGTGGTCAAGGGTTACTTGGAGAATTTGTAATTAATGATGGTGAAGATGGAAGCCTTAGTTATGGGGTATAAAAGAGAAATTTAAAAGAGGAGTGGCATTAATAGAGAATTTATGGCTTTATAATATAAGGGAAATGGATACATGTGGCTTCCTGGGTGGGATCCCATGAAATGTACACTTAAAGTTGGCATAATGGGGGGAGGATTGGAGGTGGCAAGAGAAATATGATTTGTGTAGCTTATAAAGTAGATTGTAGGCGATACAATGTAATTGCTAGACTACAGTGTAATTATTAGGCTTCCCTGGTAAAAGAGCAAAATTGCAAGAATTGGAAGCCACAGCGATAGAGAGCTTTAATGACCAACCAGAATTTTGCAGGGGCAAGAGGTAAAAAAAACTGGGAAGTATTTGATTTGGAAGCACAGAAAACAAAGGAGAAAAATGGAGAGAAAAGATGATTTATAAGCAAAGTGGCAAAGGTGAAAATGTGGCCAAACCTAGAGAGGAAATTAAGAAGATATAGAAAGATTTATGTTTTCAGTTTTATTGCTCTAAGAGTTGTTACCTTACAAATGGTCCTGTGGACAATTAGGGAAAGGGTAGGTTATGCATGGGGCCTCAGCTAACAATGAATCATGTAGCAGGACATGAAAAGGACAGTAGTCTGGATGAGTGTTGAGTAGTGATGCAAAGAGTATAGACAGACTCTAGGGGACGTTCATAGGTTATTACTAGAATAATGCTAAAACTACACTTACCACTAGTTATCTCCTCTCCACTCTTCTTTATGGTGCTCCCATCCTTACTAACCTTCAGGTGTCACAAAAATTAAAACTTGAACAATGCTATAACAAAGTTGTTAAATTTGCTGCAAATACCCTTTTCAGAACCTATCACTGTATAGCACTAAAAAGCCTAAATAGGTTACAACTGTCTCATCAACTAAAATACACATAACTCTTTACCACCTATAAAATTACCCAGCATTCATCTGCCTAACCAGCACTAAACATTCTACACAACAATGTTCCCAGTCTGTCATTGCGATCCAGTGACCAAAAACTCCTGTCTGTCTACAAACCTATCAAATCTGCTGGGCATTGTCTGTACTCATACAAGACTGCTAAGGCCTGGAACTACTTACCTGTATCCATCTGGTCAATACCCTCCCTCCTATCTTTCAAAATCACTCAAAGATTTCCTAGCTAAAATCTGGCTCTGTCCTTACTCAAAACCAGGATCAACTATTTCCCTAAATGTGAACAAGTACCTTTTCATTCCTTATACCTCCTTACTCTCTCTTCTTCACTTACTTCCTTATGTCTATCAAATTCTCTTCCCTGTCTTTTCCTCTAGATATATCTTAAGGCTATTTTTCTGTCACATCATATTGCAATTCCTGTTTGTATTAGACTAACTTACCTTTAATTTCTAATAAATTAAAATAATGCAAATACCAGCTAAAAACAAAGAACGAAGGCAAAGATTCTCCAAATCAATTTATGTACAAAATAATCCAATTTAGCTATTTTGTCCACAGCTAATGCATGAACTTCATCAGACAAATCAGCAAATACAAATCAACATTTAAATAAGTCAAATCATTATGCCATCACACAGCACATAAACATTTTTAAAGGTACATATTTCTAACAAGGTTCTATAAAATCAAATAATAAAACAAGTCCACTTGTGTGAAACACTAAAACTGTTACTATTTACATTAATATTAAACCACCATCATCTTTCCAGAGATTTTAATCTAAGAAAAATTTTAGGGAGTATCGGTCATTTAAACCAGGGTGGACATATGCATTAACTTTAAGTTGCCAAAAAAGTCCTCTTTCCTCTAACTAGAGAGACCAAGGTCCACCCCTAATATTTTTGCTCACATTGTCAATAACTGAACAGTGGAAATGATGTCCAGGATTTTCCATGACTGTTTAGCCAAAGCGTTTGTGACATTCTGTTTGCCTGTGTTATATTGGTGTTCATGTACTCTTTGTTTAAAGTGCCTCTCTGTTTTTTCCAATATAAAATCCCGTACAAAATTTGCACTGGGCAAGGTAAATGACACCAGAACTTTCACAATTAAATTTACCTCTAATATATATGTAACAAGGTTAATACAAAATCAATTTGATACGTTCATAAATTTACAAACATTACATCTTCTACACTTAACCATACCAGTATTGGAAGTATTCACATATGTTTTATTTTCGAGGATGCTCTTTAAATTCCAACCTCGTTTAAAAATTACTCCAGGTCTATCAGTAATTTTCTGCCTAATAAAAGGTCTTCCAATAGGATCACCCAATTTTTTAACAGAATGTCCCTCAGATGGCTAGCATCAAATGAATAAGGTGTAATAAATTTTAAAGAATAAATAACGTCATTATTTTAAGGTATAAAGGTCCATTACCAAGTTCGAAATTTTGATTGACTACTTCTCCATCATAAATGGATTCAGTAGATTGTCTAGATGTTTCATTCAGGATAGGTTTAAACCACCCAGAATCTCTTTTTCTCACTACTTCGACAATAATTTAATAGAGCAAGTAAGGGGGATAGGATCTTTTGAGAAATATTCTCTTTAAATTATCACATTCCAATAAAACATCACTATCCAATGAGGTCATTCTAGCAGCTCTTACCAGTTGGCCTTTGATAACTGCCTTTTTTTGATGAAATGGATGAGAACTGTTGAAGTGCAAAAATGTGTTAGAATACGTGGGCTTATGGAAGATCTTAGCTAGGTATCTCTTATTTATTCTATCTTTCGTCAATTGAATATCTAAGTAAGAAATATTATCAGTGTTAAACTCAAAAGTAAATTTGAGAAATGATGTAAAATCAGAAACTGATCCCACAAAGGAGGAAGCCCACTGGTCTTGTCTACAACTCCCCTTTCTATCATGAACTTATCCAACTGTTTGACTTACAGGATTGCGAATTCCTCAAATTGCTTATTAAGAATTACAATGAGGAAATATCCATGCTCAAAAATTATCTTCTGGCCTTGGAAACAATTATTAAAGAAGACGAGGATTTTCCTCGTTACAAATAGGACTATGATCGTATTTTTTGGCAGCATTGAAAGCACTTTAACTAAATTAAGACTAACTAAAATGAAAAAAACTGGAGCAGGATAGGAGGGACTATTCTAATGGGTCAGCATACCTGCCTCCACCTGTCTCCAATATACATGAGGTGTCAGCCAATGATGTGAGGAACTCACCTGGTCATTTAAATAACAATACGTGTGATGCTGATAGCAACACCCAGATCTCCTGTGAAGCCCAAGATAATAATTATGATAATGGTAATGAGCCGGTAAGATGCACTGAGCATTTAAAACAGTGTCCGATAATGCCACCCATTCAAAGAATCAGGTTTTTCAAGCAGGCAGGAAGGGGAACAAACCACAGTCGAGGGGTGCCACAAGAAAGCCAACAGACTTCAGAGTTAACAAATGGACTTAATGGACTGAATTTCCCTTGTAACACAGCCTTACCTACTAACAACAACTTATGCATCCTTTTGAACTCAGCTGGTGACTTTAGAATATACAACTATTTGTATTTTGATCCCCCCATTGAACTTGTGGATTTACTTTCTAAAGGGCTGTCATTTGTACTTAGCAAATGAGCGGATTTGGCCAGCACCCTATTAGATTTAAAAATGTTCACGCGGAAGTTAAATCTAAACATTGTATTGGGATCTGATACTAGTTCGAATGATGATTTACGAATCTTTAGTGTATTTAACCCCCCCCCCTTAACAGCGCTCTTTCGTTTTTTGAAAAACTATGTGACTTGATATCAGGTGTTTATTGAGCAAACGTAATAAAATAGGGAAATCTAACATCTCTGTGGCTGAAAGAAATTTTTTAGATTTACTAAAAACTCAGAAAATACGAATTTTAAAGCCTGACAAAGGGGGTGTTTTAACTTTTTATGAACAAATATGACTATGTGAATAAAATGTTTTTGTATTCTTAATACTGAAACATACTCACTGAATGAGTTTAATGGTGCTTGCCAATGAGTAAGGTCTCTAATTTATGATTTATTCATTGACAACAGTATTGATTTGAATACATTGTATTACTTAAATATGGAAACAGCAAATACAAATCAACATTTAAATGTCATATCATTATGACATCACACAGCACATAAACATTTTTAAAGGTACATACTACTAACAAGGTTCTATAAAATCAATCCTTTTAAATAATAAAACAAGTCCACTGGTGGTGCTGCAGTAGCATTGTCGCCTCACAGTATGACGTTGTCCTGTTCAATTCTCAGCTAGAGCATCTTCTGTGTGGAGACATACGTGAATGGATGTACCTTCATTGAAGGTTGTGCGTCAGAGCTGGCAACTCGGCACATAAAAATCTACTGCCAATCATTAGCGGATCGGAGTTCTGCTGTGGTGACCCCTAACCGGGTAAAGCCAAAAGACACAACAACAACTAGTGTGAAACACTAAAACTGTTACTATTTGCATTAATATTAAACCACCATCATCTTTCCAGAGATTTTAATCTAAGAAAACATTTTAGGGAGTATTGGTCGTTTAAACCAGGGTGGACATATGCATTAACTTTAAGTTGCCAAAAAAGTGCTTTTTCCTCTAACCGGAGAGGACAAGGTCCACCCCTAATATTTTTGCTCACATTGTCAATAACTGAATAGTGGAAATGATGTCCAGGATTTTCCATGACATGTTTAGCCAAAGCATTTGTGACATTCTGTTTGCCTGTGTTATATTGGTGTTCATATACTCTTTGTTTAAAGTGCCTCTCTGTTTTTCCAATATAAAACCCTGTGCAAAATTTGCACTGGACAAGGTAAATGACACCAGAACTTTCACAATTAAATTTGCCTCTAATTCTATATGTATCAAGGTTAATACAAAATCTGTGTGATACGTTCATAAATTTACAAACATTGCATCTTCCACACTTAACCATACTGTATTGGAGGTATTCACATATGTTTTATTTTTGAGGATGCTCTTTAAATTACAACCTTGTTTAAAAATTATTCCAGGTCTATCAGTAATTTTCTGTCTAATAAAGGGGTCTTCCAATAGGATCACCCAATTTTTTAACAGAATGTCCCTCAGATGGCTAGCATCAAGTGAATAAGGTGTAATAAATTTTAAAGAATAAATGACGTCATTATTTGTAAGGGATAAAGGTCCATTACTAAATTCGAAATTTTGATTGACTACCTTTCCATCATAAATGGATTCAGTAGATTGTCTAGATGTTCCATTCAGGATAGGTTTAAACCACCCAGAATCCCTTTTTCTCACTAATTTGACAATAATTTCATCGAGTAAGTAAGGGGGATAGGATCTTTTGAGAAACATTCTCTTTAAATTATCATATTCCAATAAAAAAAATCACTATCCAATGAGGTCATTTTAGCAGCTCTTACCAGTTGACCTTTGATAACTGCCTTTTTTGATGAAATGGATGAGAACTGTTGAAGTGCAAAAATGTGCTAGAATACGTGGGCTTATGGAAGATCTTAGCTAGGTATCTCTTATTTAATTTATCTTTCGTCAATTGAACATCTAAGTAAGAAATATTATCAGTGTTAAACTCAAAAGTAAATTGTAGCTAGCCATGATATGAAGGACTTTATTTATGTTGACTTGCATTTAGATGAGATCCATGGTATCATCCTGTTTAACCAAGTAGAGGTATGTTTGCTGCTAATATAGATCAAAATACCTCCACCTTTAGCCTCAGTTTGTACTGTTGTTGGTCTAAATGTGTGGAAAGCACTATAGTCTGGCACTTCTGGGGTAGGTTCTATGGCTTGTAATCAAGTCTTGGTGAGAGCATAGATGTCTATCTTCTCCAGAGTGAGGAGGGATTGAAGGGTGTGAATTTGTGAGGAGGCATTGAAGGGTGTGAATTTTGATGTTTAGGCTCTAAGCACTCAGCAGGAGCACCTTAAGGTTGCTTGTAGACTTTTTCACTATTTTGATAGTTTTGTCTTTTTGGCATACCCTGAAAGAAAGGCTATAAGGGAGTGGATAAAATTGTATCCAATATCCAAAAGCCTAGGGGGAATAGGTCCAACCCATACTTGGCAAAGCAACATGGTCCTTTGACCGTGTTTTCCCATTCTAACAGATATTGGACCCCCTGGAGTGATACCAGAAACTAAGCCAATTATTAAAATCAATCATTTTATGTTCATAATGTGAAATCATCCTTGGTGAAGGTAGAATGCTGCTCAGTGTAAGGCTCATACCTATGTGTGACACATATTCCAACAGATACACTATGTCTCTTTTCATATAGTCCAGTAAAGTATGTCTCACATCATTTACACCCACATGGACTCCCACATGGACTATGATAGAATTATATTGGTACCTGGGGTGCAGTAACACGAGTGCATGCATGCATGAGATTGTAGATCCTGGCTCCAGATAGGCAAATAACCATTATCTTCTCCTTGACCAGCTTGGCCAGTGGGGCATCATGTGTCACACAAAGACAACAGTATTAAGTAAAGTGTATGCCTGCCTTATGGGCTTTGCACTTGGGGGAACCATTAGGTGCAGGCTTATGCGAGATGTTTGGGGTTGCTTTTGTTGTGTGCTTTAGTGATTGCTGAAGAGCAGTGCTGCCGTTAGGTAGTTTTGGAGGTTCTTGAGATTTGGGAAGGTTTATTTTAAGCACTTCAGCATAAGACAATCTGTGTGTTTTTGTGTGTTTTGTGTGTGTGTGTGTGTGTGTGTGTGTGTGTGTGTGTGTGTGTGTGTGTGTGTGTGTGTGTGTGTGTGTGTGTGTGTGTGTGTGTGTGTGTGTGTGTGTGTTTGCGCGTGTGTGTGTGTGTGTGTGTGTGTGTGTGTGTGTGTGTGTGTGTGTGTGTGTGTGTGTGTGTGTGTGTGTGTGTGTGTGTGTGTGTGTGTGTGTGTGTGTGTGTGTGTGTGTGTGTATGTGTGTGTGTCATTAACGATATATGTGAGAGATGTAGTGTGGGTATTCCTGACAACCTTGCTTGTATGCAAGATTTTTGCCTCCAAGGAAGATTTTTTCATTTTTTGCAGGCTTTTATAAATGGGCTGGTCAGGTTTTCTTACAGGATTTGCATAAGGTTTTGAATGAGGGAGTATTAACAAGTGCTTTCTATCCCCTGGAATGTATAGAGAGCAACCCCCCTGATCATACAAATTCAAAAATATTAGTCTCTCTTCTCCAGCTAAACACTAACAAAAACATAATCATCATAGCAGCTTATATCCCCCCTGGTAACAGTACCTTTATAATCAAAAACCTTCTTTGCTAGGCTGCCTCCACATTTAACCAAGAAACATCTCAGAAGATTTTAACCTGGACTGGTCCACCTTCAGCTCTGATAACCCAACCAATGTCATTAACCTCTTTTGTTCCTCTCAAGTAATCTGCTCCCCAACCAAAACTGACAAGCACAGAAACAAGCATTCCATCTGAACTGGACACTTACAAACAGGCCCTCCCAAAGTCATGACTCTGGCTGTCTCCCAGTGACTCTTAGTGATCATATGGCCACCTATTTTCTACCCTACTAAAACACCACATATAAATAAATCCACAGCAAAAGAAAAATTTCCACTGAAATCTTTAACTCCCTCCTAAAACAATGTGAAATGACCCCTCTCCAAACATCTCTAGTTAGGCAATGCAGTCCAATACTTTAATAATAAATTCCTTGACTCCCTAAACAGCCTGGCACCCCTTAGAAAAAATTGTGTAAAATTAAAACCAATTATATGGCTAAACAAAGATACTAAACTACTCACGTAACAGTGAGATAGAGCCTGGTCATATTATCAAATAACCAAAAAACAAACTTCCCTTCTAAAACATCACCAATTAAGAAATTAGCAAAAAAAATCATACAATACAATAATTCAACAAAAACGTCAAAACAACCCACAACAATTCTGGGGCACTATAAAACAACTCTTAAACCCAGGAGAATGCACTTCCCCAGCCCCCAACTCCCCAAATAGCACAGAGACCATAGCTACCCAATTTAACTCACACTTCATAAGTTCAGTCTTGTCCCTAGTAAAAAATGACTGCAATACCCTACCAATTGTTCCCACCAGTTCTACTTCTTAACTCGCCTTTTTCCTAGTAGACCCATTCAAACTAGCTCCAGAAATAAACTTCTACACAAACTAAAACATACATCAATTGCTGCAGACCTACTTCCCAATGAATTTCTTAAGTTGGCAGTAGTCTCCATGTCATATCCTGTCTCCATACTAATCAAACATTCAATCTCTGAACAATATGTTCCCAAAGTTTGGAAAATTTCTCATATCTTTGCATAAAGGAGGCTTACCTACAGAATCATCAAAACTATAGGCCAATTGCAATACTCTCCCCCATAGGCAAAATTCTCAAAAAATCCATACATTCACAACTCCAGCCCTATCTACTAAACAATAACCTTCTCTCCAACTCCCAGTATGGTTTTAGATCAAAACACAGTACCACAACTGCTGTTATAAACTTGATTATTTATGGATCAGTTGAAAGGGCAGGTTTACAATCTATTAGACTTTTTATTATTAATGCACTAATGGGACTTTTAGTACATTGGATTTGAGTATGTATAATGTAACACTTTGGTAACATGTAGGTTGTATCTTTTTAAATCTTTTTAAATGTTTTTTCTGTTGTGGCACCAAAAAAAGCATAAATTAGCCTTTGGTAATTGTATTATTGATTCTGATGAAGTCCACATGCTGGGTGGATGAAAGTGCTTGATCTGTTTGTCATTTAGATCTGTCCGTCTGTTGGAGTGTTATTGCCTATTAAAACAGGTCGTATTATAGCTTACTGAGTGTGTGTCTTTCTCCAGGCACCAAATAGTGTTTATTTTATATTCATTGTCGCTATTATAAACTTCACAGGCACAGTCAACCAGCTTAGAAACAGTGGTCAATTTGTAACATCTATATTCCTTGACATGTCCAAGGTTTTTGATATGGTATCCCATTAAAAACTTCTCTACAAACTAACCGACTCAAACCTCCCCCATTCAGCCATATCATGGTTTCACAGCTACTTGTCTGAATGCTACCAAGCAGTCAAGTGGCAACATGAGATCTTGTCTCTACTACCAATCTCAGTGTCCTAGAAGGTTCTAGTCTTGGGCCACTACACTTTACTACTGTCACCAATAAACTCAGTACCGCCACCCACCTAACTACCATGGTACAATATGCAGATGACTCCTCCCTCATCTGCACAGCTCCCTACCTTCCTGAGCTACTATCTAGAACCAAGAAATCCTTTACAAACATAGAACAGTATGTTTCTGAAAACCAACCCGTACTTAACCACCCTACTAACCACCCTAATAGATCACACCACTGCTCAGCTCCCTACCAGCTAAAGTGGATCATATTACCAAATCATCTATCTCTCAATCAATTTACAACTGACAACACCATTATTCACCAACCAGACAACTGCCCTGCTCTCAAAAACCTAGTTCAACCTAACTTGAATTGTAGATCACTGTGGTCATCCAACAAACTTCTACTAAAGGGCACTAAAGCCAACAATAGTTTTGGGGATTCTGTGTTCTCCGATCAAATATCAAAGACCCAAAACTCCATTCCCAGCACATAGTTAACACTGTTGTTGTTGTGTATTTCGGCTTATCCCGGTTAGGGGTCGCCACAGCGGAAGTCCGGTCTGCTAATGTTTGGTAGTGGATTTTTACGTGCCGAGTTACCAGCCCTGACGCACAACCTTCAATGAAGGTATGCCCATTCACGCATGTCTCCACACAGAAGACGCTCTAACTGAGAATTGAATGGAACAACGTCTTGCTGTGAGGCGACAATGCTACCGCAGCACCACTACCACGGGTTACATAGTTAACACTGTTAACTCTACCAAATTCATACTGCTCCTCAAGGAACACCTAACCAATAAGTGGCTCTGCTCCTGCACTACCCCAGCATGACCTTTTCTTGCTCTGTATAGCACCACACTCACCTAGCTTCTAAGCTTTTATTTTTCCCATTAGTATAACCCACATTTGGTCTCTCTCATTACTACCTTCCTATATACATATTTACATAAAAACTCAATGACTGTTAATTAAGCAGTACAGATGTCTGATCTGTGACTTTATTCATGCTAATCAAATTACCATGTTGTATGTAAGTCTATTCTTACTTCAACTTCTATGTTAACTTCTTTACTTGTACCTTATATATTTTCTCTATTTCTGATATTGTATAACAAGCATTGATATAAGATAGCTCATATTAGTGACTTGTTATGTGTTACTTTTCTACGTGTGATTTAAAATTTATTTTTGCAATGAGCTTTTCTCCCCAGGCCTCTGCTAAAAACACGTTTTTGGCCCAAACTGAGACTACTGGCAAACAAATGTAAAATAAAATAAATAAAAATAAATAAACAATTGATTCCTTTTCTAAGGCTGAGGTGGTTCTGATACCAAAGAATGGTTATGTTGTGATGGATTGGGTAGTTCTAGGCCTGCTTCTTTACTAACTGTGGACACCACGATTCTAGCTAGGAGGCTGGAGGACTTAGCCATTTTTCCTTCATGAAAATCAAAGAGGTTTTGTTAAAAAGAAGACAGCAGAGGGTAGTTTGAGGTTATTGGGGCAATTTCTGAGTAGAACAGAAGGGGAATTGTTGAGAAGGCAGGGGCTATTTTATATATTAAGAAGGCTTCTGCCTCTTTGAAGTGGAAGATTTTATTTCAGATTTTAAAAGAAATCAGTATTGGGTCACAGTTCTGTTAATGAGTTATATAAAAGAGGCCCCCATTAGGTTGTTAGTAAAGTGAGATTTATCCCATAAAGGTCTAGTTAGTAGAGAAATGAGGCAAAGATGCCCTCTGTCTAGAGATCAGGGTCCTCACTCAAAGAATTAAAAACCTTCTGGGATTCTTCACAAGATGCTTTTTTTAATTATTATTTTTATTTTTTATTTCTTTTACATTTCTGGGGATTACTGTATGTCAATGATGCATAGATGGGATGTATTGGTACAAGAAATTTGAAGGATTTTTGAATAATTCGAGAAGGAATCTGGCAATGAGTGTATGTAGCAAAAAACTGTTATTCTTAGAGTGGGTAGGGTGCAGGCTCCCATAGGTGCAGAGCTGATTAGAAGAAATGATGGTATGAACTATTTGGGGATACAGGTAGATGAACTATTTGGGGATATAGGTAGATAAAACTGAGGAAGATTCAAATTAATATAATTATAGAAAGCTATTGGTTCAACTATCTGAAAAGATGGGTAAGTGAAGTTGCAGAGTCTCCATTTTAATGAGTCAGGTAAATATATTTCAAATGATGGTTCCTCCTAAAGATCTTTATGTGTTTAAGTATCTGTTGATGTACAGAAATGGGAGTTGGATTCAGCAGATTCAAACCTTTTTAAACAAGAAACATCTTTATTAAATTATCAATTATGATGTAGGCAATCATACATTTATATAAATCAAAACAAACCATATGGACATGTTTTTAGTTGCAAACATTATACACCACTTATAATCTATCCAGTCAATCAAACATAGCATAGCATAACTCATTCAAATGCTTCCTTCTTTTAAACCTCATTCCTCCTCCAACATTATTCTGCATGTATTGTTCCCACAATTCTCATTTTTTCTATGTAATTTGCTCCTACCCTTTTCTAAAGATCCTATTTCCAGTTGTTTTATCTCTGTTACTATATTCACTACTTCCAGTACAGTTGGTTAAGACTTTGATTTCCATTTTCTAGTAATTGCTTTTTTTTCTTCATAATTAGACTTAGCAAGGCCTTATTATGTCTAGGTAATTCCAGTCCTATATCATAGGTCAAAAATTATTTCCTTAATTATACCAATGTGCTCACCCAGTATTTCTGATTCTGATAGAGTAGTCTGCAGGGACTTTTTATAGTCTGCCAACTCATTACACTCCCAAAAAATCTGTTCCCAATTAACCTCTTTCTTCCCCATCGCACCTCCAACATTTGCTATCTACCTGAGGAAAAATTATTTGGAGTCTACTTGGGATTAGAATGCCAGTACAGAAAGAAGACTGCAGGAATGGCACTTCAGGATTACATCCTCTAAGACACCTTGCGCCCAGAGAACATTTCTCATTCACCCCACCCTTGCTATGTTGGATATTGCCATAGCATTTCCTGAACTAGATGAGTTATAGAGTAGGAAATGGCTGGCAAAAACAATGACAGGTTCATAGTTACTAGGCATGCAGCCCATGAGACCATTAAAAAGCTTAGCCCAAATTGCCAATTACTCAAAGCACTGTTTGGTTAAATGACTTGCTCAAGGTCACATAATAGTTAAATGAAGGTTGAAAGATTCAAACCTTGTGCCCTTGGCTCATGAAGCAGCTTATTAACAAGTCAAAGCTTTAGACAACTGCACTAACTTCTAGACAGTATAATAGCTTTTAACTAAATGCATAAATCCTTTACAATACTGTCTTGTAGAGAAGACTGTTCCACATTAATATGGAACAATGACCGCAGAATGGATGCTGAAGTAAGAGGGGTCTGATCATTACTCCAAATAATGCAGACTATATGACCTGACAAATCTCAACCCTCTTACTGTTGCTGGAGGCTGTAAAGCTACTGCCAAAATAAATGCAGTATGTTTAGACTATATTACACAATCTAGGACTATTAATGAATTAATCCATTCTTTAGTGCAATGAATAATGTAAAACCAAGACAATACAGATGTTGCAGTAGCTTTTGTACAACAGCCCACAAGTCATTCAAACAGTAAAATTAATACTTCATACAACATACTGTTTTTTTGGAATGGGGGCGGGCTGACACTCTTGGAGGACACCTACATCTAATTTTTGACCTCCTTATGCCTTCCCTGTAATCAAGAATAGCTATCTTCTCTTACATCATTCATTATTGGTCTGACCCACCTGAATGGCTGATAATGTCATATTGTCCCAGCATACATCTCCAGAGTCAACAGAGCCTAACTGTGGTCAAATGGGCCCCAATGCAAGTTAATGAACCTGGATACTACCATCTGTACTAATATCCCCTTATCTGGCTATCTCTCCCTAGTTACCATTAAACACTGTTCAATCCTGTTAGCTTGCATGTATTTTCTTCTAAACTTTTACAGTTATCACAGAGATTTTGATTCTATTTAAAACTTTTATTTTAAATGGTAGAGCAAAAACACTGTCAGCCATTTTCTGAACAAAACATTCTTACATTGAAAACATGCTCAGCATGAGAAATTGCAAACTCCTCTTGTCTTGAAACTCACATTTGGTGAAAATGCATCTGAAAACCCATTAAATTACAAGAGGTGTACTGGAATTCACAATCAAATAGCAAATTAGTGCTTCAATACATGCTATGTGAAGGGTCCAGGAATTCAAACGACCAATGGGTAGCACATTTAATAACAGCCCAGGGTGGCCCACTAGACACGTGTCACTTTTCAGGAGTTGTCCGAGAGTGCTGCCTATTGATGTAAGTTGGTCAGACTCACACAGAAGACAGAGGCTGAGGAATTAAAATACTGAACTACAGGAAGTGGCTCTTTAACAGCTCATAGCTGTACTCATCTACACTAAGTGCCAACCAAACTGTTGTAGCCCAAACATAGTAATTTCCACCTGTGTGCCTGCAAAAATTAAGCTAAATTAAAAATGTAAAAATGTATATACAGTTAAAATGTTAACTCATAGACTTCATGCTATCCAATATATTCATAGCTAAATAATAAATACAGCATCAACATAACAAGGAAATCAATGATTATATTATGAAGCTCCTGTTTACTGCAATCAATTTCCTTCTTTTACACCGTAATTACTCTGGTTTATAGTTAGTTTCTAGGCTTGCAGCCCAGGGGACCATTGAGGAGCCTAGCCCAAATTTCCAGTTACCCCAAAGGACTGTCTGGTTAAGTGACTTGCTCAAGATAATGCAGTAAGCAAACGAGGGCTAAAGGAATCAGGAAGTGTAGCTCAAAGTCTCAACTCTGTTCCAAATGCCAGAATAAAGTAAAAAGAAAGGAATAGTGTTCAAACCCCAAATCCCTGACATAGGAAACAGTAGCATTAACCCACTACACTAATTTGTAAGTTACATGTGGAATAGTGGGATGCAGGAACCAAATAGTTACACAGGCACACACAAACATTAAGTACAGCTTGCTCAAAGTCAGACATTAAAATGGAGGTGAAAAGGTTCACACCCTGTACTTTTGACTAGTACTGAATTAACATTGCACAGAACTCTGTTGACTGGCATTACTGACTGCACAGTGACTTTTAATTTTCAGCAATTTATCAGAAAATGAAGAAGAGTGAGTATCTACCAGTTAGTGCAGAAGATTAAGAACTGAATGTCTTAATGAGCTCCTGAATGCAGAATTTGATTCTTTCTACCAACATTTCCCTACTAAGTGACTCTGAGCAAGTCACTTAACCAGACATTGTGCCATTCTAACTTAAAAATATGGGTGATTTTACACACATATCTATGTCTCACTTACTTGCTCGGTTCAATTTCCAGCCTCTGACTCATAACTTTCTAGCAACTGCATTAAGAAATTGCAGTATATGCCTCCAATAAATGATAAAGAAATGTCAGCCTGCCCTACCTTCTATTACAACACAAAAGATCAGGAGCATGCTCATTTCTGTGCTGGGCTTCCTATTGAACAGCTATTGGCTGGTTATAGGATAAGTGGAACATGCCAATACAAGAGATTGGCTGCATTTTGGGAACCTTCTACTTCCTGTACTGGTAGTGAAAAACAAGAGAGACTGTTGTGTTCTGCAGGTTGCATGTGGGAGTGAATTAAATTGTTTTGTGGCTGGGCTTTGGGCCTTACACAGCTGCCTATTTCACCCTTATTATAATCTGCCAGTAGGTGGAAGATATTGTAAAAGCCACCAAAATGGGGTGGCTCTCTACCCTACTATGTTAAAGAAACAGATGCACTTATCCACATGTGGCAGCAATTTCTCAGGGAATGTGCTGAGTGTTTCATAGACCAATGACTGTGATATACCTAGTGTGCCCCCAGTTTGTCTCTGGAATGTCCCTGTAACTAGAATCGCAAATGCTACACATACCTTGGTATCCAATGGTACAGGAAGTCTACGCATTTATCCATTTTCAGTTAGTGGGCCATACAGGTCAAACCAATGCCTGTTTAATTTTTCTGTGCACTCAAAAGCAGTGGATCTACTGATCTGTCAGCTCATATGGTGTAAGTCTCTGGTGTCATCACTTTTGATTACGCTATGTATGTATGACCTCATCAGTCCCCCAAGAGAACACTATCTGTACTAAGTAAATGCTGTTGATGAATAGCTGTAGCAGCTAAAGCAAAAAGCAGATTCACTATTTCAGTCCTATAAAGGTTGGTACACTTTTTACATTTATCCTCAAGCACAAGCACCTCTGCCACTATGACGCAATGACTACATCATGATCTCATTTCCCAGTTTCTCATTTGCATGTTGTTTAATACCTATTAGACTGTGCTTCATTTGCATATCATTATACAGTTATTTGCATCTATCTTTTTGTAAGCCTTTTATGTCATTACCCTGTAGTGTTAAGTGGTTCTATGAATCACAGTCTAGTTGCATGTTCTAGATTTCAGCACAGGAAAGCACTGCACTTCACAATTTGGCTACAACTACTAGCCTCTATGTTTGTATGTAACTCAATTATTTTGCTTTACAAAACGATTTACTTCCTCACTGAGTTCACATTCCTATATCACTATAGCTTTTGTCAATAGTGCAGAATCTATGATGTGGATATTGCTAGCTAGCTGACATGTTTCAGAATACTATCCATCAATTACAGGAAAAAATGAATATTCTCAAAACAGTGAGACTGTTAATACCGGTGTTGATTCAACAGTCAGAGGGCATATAAAATATTTAAATTGTACAGTGAGTTTGGAACCCTTACATATAAGATGTCTGCTTTGTAAGCATATCACAAAAATTAGTATCTGTAAAGCAATTAAAAAAACATTACATCTTTGAACAGTTTTCAAAGCATGGGTATTGCATTACTACATTATAACAACTTGGTCTCAGTTTAGTGAAATAAAAACAGCTAATTTTAAGGTAGAAGGAATATTTCTTTTACAAAACTAAGTAATACTGGCGAAATCTCCTTCCCATGTATGGCTCACTGTGGTCCTACATGTAAGGCTTTTTAGGATATTGTTTTAATGGAGTCAAATGATACAATTACCATCAAAGCAAGTCCTAAAACCTACAAAGAAAGAGAAAAGAATGTGCTTGCAAAAAGGTATCCCAAGCAACAGGAAAACAAATAGATAGAGGCTACTAGTATTATTCAAACAAAAGAATATAAAGAATTATATTATTTTAACAAAAAACTAATCAACATAAATAATTATATAGGTTATAAATAAGCATGATTCACTTTAAAAGACTAGCAGACTTCTGTTCAGTGCTCTGCCCTTGGTATTATCACAAGTCGTTTAGCTCCCTGGGGAAACGGAGAGAGTTCATTTCTTTCCGCTGGAACTGTTTCATGAAGGCTATTTAAGGAAACTCAAAGTGAATTCCCAGTGAGATGTTTGTACCATAAGTAAAAATAACACTGAAATGTGCAGTTTCCTTTTACTGTGAAATATACAAGGAATCCAACCGTTTCTAAACAGTGACCTACTTCTCCATAAGATCTAACCAACAGACAAGCTTTTGTTTATCTGATATGGATACTAGCATATTGCCTACATCATTTGGAAAACAGAGAGTTTGTTACAGCAAGAACAAGGCATGTTTAATCAGCAATCTGTTGTAAAAGAAGCAATAATTCCCCGTCTTCACAAAAAGTCCATTTCAATAAATTACTCAGACTGCATGTCACATGTATTAGGGAATATAGATTCATAACTTCTACTGCGTAGATTTCAGCAGACAGTACAGCTGCCAGCTCTGACCCACTGCACGTCCACAGAATTTTAATGGGAATATCAAAGGACAGCAATTAATTTTACTGAATGAGCACTACATCATTAGATGGCACCTTAATTAATGAAGTTTGCTGACCTCAGATGGTTGATAAATAATTCAGAAACTCTAAACATCAAATTATATTCATATGCATAAGCACACACACACACACACACACACACACACACACACACACACACACACATATATTGGTCAATTTAATACTGCCACCTCTATAGTAGGTCACCATCTGTTTAATCAATACATTTTGGTCAACTAAATGGAGGACAGGTATGTGAGACTGCACAATGTTTGAGAAAGGGGAATATGCCTTTTTCCTGATATTATGCAATCTCGTAGTTAGTGTATATAGGGTGTGGGGTAAACAGTCCCACACATGGGGGGATGCAGGGGTCTTGCCCCCCAGCAAAAATTATGTTTTATTACTTCATGTTTTGCAAGCACCATAATTGTTGCTCAGTGCATAAGTAGTAGCATGTCAACGTTTGCAAAATCGATGTTTTCAGGTTAACTTTGAACATCGATGTTTAGATGTATCAATAAATTTCAGTATACACACACAAACACACATACACACACACACACACACACACACACACACACACACACACACACACATATATATATATATATATATATATATATATATATATATATATATATATATGTATAGGTGTGTAGTTTATATATATATATATATATATATATATATATATATATATATATATATATATATGGTTCCCCTTCACAAAGTCGAATGGCCACAATCTCAAAAGTCATATGGTCGAGACCATATGCTCGAAAATGTGGAAGCTCAACTCTGTGAATGGGGAATGGCATACAGAGCAGAACGGGAGATTTCCCTTTCTGTGCTGTAGTGCGATCTCGGAGTTGGAATAAATAAGTAGTGGGGGGTGTGGGGGGTGCAAGGGGGCTTGCCCCCCTGCAGAAACACTTTGTTGTGTTATGTTTTTCTGTTTTTCAGCTCCCTTTCACGAAGTCGAGCTTCAGAAATTCGAGCATATGGCTTTGGCCATATGCATTTCAAGTTATATATATATATATATATATATATATATATATATATATATATATGTGTGTGTGTGTGTGTGTGTGTGTGTGTGTGTGTGTATAGGGGCACCAAATGTGTTTAGTCAACACAATTTAGTCAAGTAAGCAGATGGTAAACAGGTGTGCAAGATCATACAGTTCCTGGGTTTGTGAATTATGCCCTTTCCCCAGTATCACGCAATCTCAGAGGTAGTGAATTTAATTATCAGGGGGTGTGGGGCCTTACCATTTTGCAAAAATTATATTTGGTCTTTTTTTTAATTTTTGGGTTTGCATGCAACATATTTGTTTTTATGCGCATTTGTAGTAATGTGTGGATATTTGTGGTGTAGATGTTTTGTTTGGTACAAACTCATTACAGCCGAGTGCGCCTCCAGGCATTTCTGTAGTTACCTCCTACTGAGCCTCTAGGCGTCAATATTGCCTGTTCATATTTGCATTAATAATTCCAAAACTATGTTACATAGAAGGTATCAGAAAATTTTACCTTGAAGCATACATGATGGCAAACAAAACTGTATTTATATTTGACCTCTGTTGATGAGTATTTGTTAGAACTGTAAGGGGATAATTCATTTTTTTAAAGACTCAAGCCACACCCACTGGGAGTTAAAGGTACACACTCAAAAGAGCTGTACTGGAGGGAATGATTTAAGGGCATTGACATTTGGGTCTGTTGCTCATATTCAGTAGACCCACATATAGCAAGAAGGATTGATAGATATACGTATAAATGTGAAAATATTTGTTTGGATGTTATTTAAAATTAACTTCCTTGAAACCTTACCTAGATATAACTCTGTATTTTTATGACAAACACTTACAACAACAAGTCCCTTTGTGAAATCAACACTAAAATGCTATAAACGTAGGGTGTCTAATCTATTTAATAACACAGTGTCATATACTTTGTCAAAGACAAGGAAGAAAATATATGCTAGTGCTGAATGTATGTTGGATTTAGGCTGTCTGAAAACATCATTAAACTGTAACATACTGGTCAAAACTTAAAAGTAGTCGTGTCCTTATATTGCTATGTGCACTAAGTGAAATGCAAATGCATTGTTTCAAAATTTTGAGGATGTGGTTTCAATAAACTTTTACTTTGTGTACATATTTATTTATTTTTATTTTGCTGAGTGGGAGAGTTCAAGTACACCAGATATCTTTTATAGAAGTAGTCAGTGGAACAAAGCTATTTACAAGAAATGTGCAAAAACCATTGGCAGTCAGAGAATGATAATGTTGCCATCATAGATCAAAACGAGAAACGTGTCACAATGGGTCTACTTTAAATTAATGACAGACCACTTACCCGAAAACAAAATCACCCAGATGGGATGTCTGAAACCTGATTTTTTTTTTTTTTTTATTATATAATTCTCTTTATTGAAACTTTTCAGTAAATAGATACATCACTGAACAGCAATTAAAATACAGAGAACAACAGAGATTACAATACAAATACATCAAAACTAAAACTATATACACATTCTACATTGCCCAAGGACTTGTTATATCAATTATTCACATTAAGATGGAGAGTACAAAGGATGTTGTCAAAGTACCAAAAAAAAAAAAGAAAATAAGATGAGTAACTCAAATAAGTACATTTCATCATCATTTGTCATTGAAGTATATATTCAGACATAAAGCCCCACCATTCTTTAGTAACTGGCTTGTGCTTAATATTGTGGAGCAAGTATTTGTGAGCCTTGAGAAATTTAATAGCTATGTGTTTAAAGCCCTCCCACAAGAGGGTGTGTCTACTTCTCCAATTTAGGGAAATGTAATATTTAATTAACATAAAAATAGGAATCAAAATCTTACATTTCCTTTCAGATAAGCCCGGTGGTGGGATGTGCAGAATGGTAAACTCCCATGAAAGGGTAGATTTTTCATAGCCAATTTTCTCAAGTATCACTCTCAGGGCACACCATAGCTTAAAGGAACATTTGCAACTCCAGAACGAATGGATGATATCATCAGTTTGATTCGAGCAATATCGGCAGTTAGGGGATAGATTGGGGTAGCGCTTACTTAGTACCTCAGGGGTAAAATATGCATTGTTCAAAATCATCAGCTGAGTATATTTCAACTTACTGAAAGGAATAGCTTTAGAGCTTCGTTTTATAGCCTGAGCTATTAAGCTTTGAGTTATGGCAGGGTTGATTTTTAACCAGAATTTTGAGATATTAAGTTCGTTCTGATACCTGATTGCCATGATAACCTTGTATGAAACCTGATTTTAACAAATGACCATATTGGTGAAACTTTTCTCAGGGTAGGTATCCAGTTGACCAACATTTCACAAAGAAACAAACCAGACTATCTCCAACCCACCCAGGTGGGATCTATGACCCCCCCACACCCATCCTAGCTCAATATACCAACTACGAGATCGCACTACAGTGGGAAAAAGGGCAAATTTCCCCATGTTGGCCAACTGGATACTTATTTACTTTTATTGATTTATTTATTTATTTATTTACATTAATACTTACCCTGAGAAATGTGTCGGCAATACAGTCGTTCATTAAACTCGGGTTTTGGACATCTTGTCTTGATGATTTTGTTTTCGGGTAAGTGAGATTTCATTAACTTGAAGTAGATCCATCACAATATACTACTAACAGCAGTAGAGACACAGGCAAACAATAATAAATAATACAGAATGTTACAATGTTATAAAGATCAGAGTACTTGGCATCTGATATCTACTACTAACAGCAGTAGAGACACAGGCAAACAATAGTAAATAATACAGAATGTTACAATATTATAAAGATCAGAGTACTTGGCATCTGATATCCATTGACTTATAGTTGATCTCCACAATTATATATTTATTTAGTTGATAAGCCTTGAAGTGTCCCCCCCCCCCATAATGTAATGTTAGACCCCCATCTCTTTTAACAAAAAAAAAAAAAATGGGTATTCTCTTCAAAGCAGTGCACCACTTATCAGACACCAGCAATGCTTTGAATGGTTGTACACCAGTATCTCTAGCTTCCATTTCTTCAATTTTTTAATTACTACTCACAAGATCTATTACTTATTTGACAAACCTACAAATACACCTCTTCAAATGCTCAGTATTCGACAACATCTGCTAAATTTATAAGTATCTTTTATGCTGTGCTCCAACAAAACTGGCTCAAATCATCACAGGAAAAAGTTTTATAAACAAACTTTCACAACAATGTTTCTTCAGGTTAAAAAAAAAAAACATATACAGTATTAGTTTCCTTCATTTCATGTGAATGTAACCTAATTAGCAAATTTATGTGCAATCAATACTATATTACTGAATGTTCTAATTGGTGTTTTTCAATTAAATAATAATGATGTATGAAAAGCAGATATATTTAAAGAGCTGCTATATGGTGTATAATTTATTCCTTGAAGTGAGTTTGGCCGAGGTACCAGAAGCACCAGTAAAGATTTGTTTCTAGCAGCTACTTACATCCCTGGCTCCATTTTTTCCATAATTCATTGCAGTCCCCTGTTTAACCTGTCCAATCACATGTGGCATCTCCATCCTTTATTTCCCACATAGACCCATTTTCCTCTACCTTACACAGAATAAGGACAAAGAGGAAGAGATGACTTACCCTATACCTCCTTGAGAACTCCCTCTACTTTCTTCTTCGTAAATCTCTTACATCATCACAATTCTTCACATACAAAAATGATCTGCCCCCCCCATCCCACATCTCTAGCAAGACCCTTCCTAAGCATATTCCAGCTTTTTATCTTTTACTGATAATGTACTTCCTATGCACAAGTCTAATGTGCAAATAAGAAGCCACATCTACTTTCCTCAGCTTCTATCACATTACCCATGACTCATCCCCAGCCTTTTCTTTTTTTAATTTCTTCAGCCACTTGCTACTCCTTTCATCTTCCGTGGACTAATAAATACTGCATATCATTCCTTTCTCTTTCTCCATCCAAATAACAAATCCACATCTCTTCACTTTTGCAGTTTCACTTTTTTATCTCTTCTTGTATCTGCATTACTTCAACCAAGTTCAAGTCCTTCATATTCAAACCACACCCCCTTGGCCTCCATTTCTCTACCCCACATCCTTTGAACTGCTCTCATGCCTCATTTTATCCCATAACCTGCTCGCCCAGATGTTTTCCTTTCTTCAAGCTCTCGTAGGTCCACAGGTATGTACTAGGCTAACAACCACAATGCCTTTCTTAAGTCTAGCCATGCATCCCAAATCTCTTTCAAGTTCTAGAACCCTTGAAAAGTGTAAGCAGAGATTTGGGAGATGAACCATTTACAGGTTGTTTGTATCCATTACAGACATACAAGCCAAAACAGGGATGAGTTTCCTGCTCCCCATCCAACTGGAAAGTTACACATGAATTGAGTATCTGCCTCCTAACATCCTTTTCACCATCCCACATGCCTTCTCCAAGTTTGTTTGATCCTTCCATTTTCCCCTAGCTCTACCTTTGTTCGTCTACAGAATATATCTACTGAAAATCCCATCCTTCCCAAGTTCAAAACAACTGAGATTTTTATCAGTATGGAAAACGACATACCTGACCTTAGTGACAGTTTGACTTGTGCACCCTACCCAGTTAATATATATATATATATATATATATATATATATACATATATATATATATATATTAACTGGGTAGGGTGCACAGTTAATATATATATATATATATATATATATATATATATATATATATATATATATATATATATATATATATATATATATATATATATATATATATATATTAATTATATGGATTTGTCTTCAGAGAGTGGTTTGTTCACATATGTAATGCACTTTATTTTCCTAATACCACAGAATACCATGGAAGAGTTCACTGCTCATTAGTCATCTGTTCAAACATTTTAAAGACATCTTGTAGCTTTGTTTGAGCTACCTGTATGTACTTAAATCCAAGTCAGACCAGAAAGCACATTCATTGGCTTCTCACATACCATTCCCAAATATTCTGAACGGAAGGGGACATTCAAACATGCCTTGAAAACATTTATAGTTAACTACTTTCTTACCATTAGATTGTTGGTAACTATACTTCAGACTGTCCTTTACCCACTCTGTGTATCTTTTACCCTGATTTCAGTGAGATGGTGTAACAGTAGCCCTTGGTAAATGAAGTGAAGTGCCTTAAACAGATTAAGATCAGAGTGAGATACAAGGATGCCACCATATCCAGGATGTGGACACACAGCATTTTCTAGTGCACAAACATATCATGGTCTTTCTAAATCCATATAATGCATCTATAGGGATGATTCATTGATCAAGATACTTAGATATAGTTCTGTCTACTTTTTAGTAGGGACAGTAAAAAGCCTGAGAAAGATTATAGTACTTCATCCCTTACAGAGACAGAGTAAGATTCACTCTTCAAAATTCAGAAATTTCTTTCCTTCAGAAATCTACTGAAAAGAAAGATTTTTCAGGCTGCTAGGTGGTGAGATGTTATCCTGTGGTGCATTTGGTTGGGGACACATGGCTGTTGCAAGTCATAGAGAAGCATGCAGCATCATGTCCACAGCTTCAATTATCGAGTGCATGGAGGGGCAGAGGAAGTAACGTGCATTGTGCCTGGTGCACAGTGCATGCTTATGTTACTACAAGCAGCAGATGTCTGCTACAGCATGGAGGAAATCTTGCAGGCCGCTGCTGTTGTTGTAGTCAAACTTATGCTCCAATAGAAGGTATATTTTCTCAAGTTGTCAGACTGGTTACCTGTGGCATTATGGAATGCCCAGGCTTTGATTTTTAATATATTTTATGTATGGTTACAATGGTAACTTTCTCTGCAAAGTGTTCTTGGTCAGGAGCAAACATGCATAAGACATGTACAGTAGAATTTATACTTATGTGTGACCACTCAATAGTTTTTGTTAAATCACACACAAGATCATCATTTAAATTTGAATGATTTCTTGAGGACATTTGATGTGGTGATTTTCTAAAGTTGCTAGCTAGTCTATAACTAAAATGTATGGTATAGCTGCTGCTGCTGTTTGCTACTGTACTGCTAATATTAATTTGAGATGAATCAGTGCAGAGAACTATTCAGTGGAACAGATTTTTCAATAGGTAATATTGACTTTTGTGGTTGAAATGACAGTATTCTGAGGAGTTCAGAGATGTGGTTTTATGGCACATCCCTAATACCTGGATTTAGCTGAGTTAGATGGATATCTTCTGTAGTAGGGTTTCATTACTAATATTGGGTTTAAACCAGCTTAATATATTGAATAATGATCACATTCTGATTCTGCAGATACATACACTTGACTGGTTCACTTCAAAACCAGTACTGAGTTGCTAATTCTATTTTAATTATTTATTTATTTTATTTTTTATTTATTTGCAGTTGGTTTACAAGGATAGTCCATTGGGCCAAAATGAACCCGTTTTCAATGGAGTCCTTGGGAGAAAAGCTCCAAAACTAAATAGGTTACAGTAGGTTATTCATAGTAGTTATACAAATTATACTATTATACAAAAGTTAAAGATACAAGAAAAACAATTTCAAATAATACAGCAAAACTAGAATTAATACAGACTAGTGATGAAATTAATAGATAATACAGACTAAAAGGAATATTGCATGAAAGTACTGAGAAATAATAAGATATTAGGAAGCATTGCATGAAAGTACTGAGAAATAATAACATATTAGGAAGCAAACACTTAGGAGGTGTGGCCTAGTGCATTCTTTCCAAATATCATAGGAATAATAATATGTATGAGTTAGGGGTAAATAATAAGAAAAAAATGCAGGAGGAAAACAGGGTAAAGAAGGAAGATGGAAATTGCAAGTGTTAGTTATGTGGGGTGGGAGCAGGAGCATTCCCACTGGGATACTAGATGTGAATGAAGAGATCTTTTAAAAATAAAATGGTTGGGGGTGGTGTGAATGGATGGTAGTAGGGAGTTCCAAAGGCATGCAAGGCCATAAGACAGAAGATTTTTGCCTGGGGGACGAGTTGGTTTATATACTTCTAATAGATTTTGATTGTTGGACCATAATACTCTATCAGGAAGGTGCATTTTAAAGGCTGATGAAAGGGAGGGACAGAGGGAGGGGGTTGAAAATGAGCTTGTGTGCAAGAGTTAGTTGAGTGTATGTGAGATAACTGGGTAGCTCTAGCCATTTTAGTTTTTGGAGAGAGGAACAGTGGTGGGTGGAGGACTTGTGGTTGGTAGCGAACTTGGCGATTTTATTGTAGCAAGAGGAAAGTTGTGTTTTTAGAGAGGACTGTAGATTAGTTAGGAGTGGAGCTCCGTAGAGAAGGGAGGGGATAAGAAATGAGGTAGAGAGAGTGATTTTCGTAGCAGGTGTAAGGTAATGATTTTGTCGGTAGAGCATACCTAGTTTTTGATGTTTTTTTTGATATTTAGCTGTAGGTGAGAGTTGAATTTGAGCTAGCTATCAATTTGGACCCAAAGTAACTTGGTCTCTGACACCAGTTCCAGAGGTGAGTTATTTTGACTAGTGATAGAGAATGTGTTTTTATCGAAAGAGGTTACTTTGGAGGGGGTAAATAACATTAATTTGGTTTTAGAGGCATTGAGTGCTAGGTGATTTCTTTTCATCCATTGCTCAGTGGTTGTAAAAGCATCTTGAGTCAGTTTTAGGAGTGAGGGGATAGAAGTGGCAGAGCATATAACAGTAGAATCATCTGCGTATTGGATGATGTCTGAGAATGGGATAGAGTTGCGGAAATCATTTATAAATATATTAAAGAGAAGGGGACCCAGTATGGAGCCCTGGGGTACTCCAGTAGGGGTATTTAGAAATGAGGAGGTGGCCTTTTTCCATTTTACTGCTTGATATCTGTTAGATAAGTAGCTGGAGAACCAGTTCAAAGAGGAGGGAGATAGGTTAAGTTTTGAGAGTTTAGTTAGTAGCAGGCTGTGAGAGATAGTGTCAAAGGCCTTAGAGAGGTTGAGTAGTAGGGTAGAAACAATTTGGCCAGAGTCATGGGCTTTATTTACAGTTTCAAGGAAGGAGAGGAGGGTGGTCATAGTGCTATGATTTGGTCTGAATCCATGTTGTGTGGGAGTTAGTAGGTGTTTATCTAAGAAATGTGGAAGGAGTTGTAGTTGAATACACTTTTCTAGGAGTTTAGAGATGGGGGACAGGATAGCGATGGGGTGGAAATTAGTAACATTGTTATTGTTGCCACCTTTATGTAAAGGTATGATAAAGGCCTTTTTCCAGATTTGGGGTACTATACATTCTTGGATAGAGTGGTTGATTAAGATGCTAATGGGGTAGGCGATTGCTTCAGCAGCTTTGCTAAGAAAGTAGGAAGGGATGTTATCAGGAGCATTAGTGCATGGCTTCAGTTTCAGAAGGAGTTTCTTTATAGTAGAAGTGGGTATAGGTTTTAATGAGAGAAAAGGAGAGTGTGAAGAGGGGGAATTAGGGGCAGATGAAGATAATGAAGTAGTTAGAGTAGGAGAAGGAGTGGAGGGACGAGAGTTAGTAGATGGGAATCAGGAAGTAGTAGCAGTGCAGGGTAGAGTGTTGGTAGGGGAGGGTGGGGGAGTATTGGAGAATGTAGTGGTGTTAGAGAAAGATGATGTTAATTTGGAAATAGATTCAATAAAAAAAAGAGTTAAATTGGGTAGCCAAATCTAGGTCAGGAACATTTGGGTCTGGGGTAGGGGTGTCTTGTTTGCTGGGGTTAAGGAGAGTAGAGATACCTTTCCAGAATTTCTGAGGGTTTGATTTATTATTGTTTTGGAGTGTGGAGAAGTAATTTTGTCAATCAGAGATTATGAGCTTTTTTACCTTATTTCGAAGTATTTTATATT
Organism: Protopterus annectens; assembly: GCF_019279795.1. NCBI lineage: Eukaryota > Metazoa > Chordata > Ceratodontiformes > Protopteridae > Protopterus > Protopterus annectens. Next base: position 374,724,347 of record NC_056742.1, read on the forward strand.
CATTATGGACTAGGGGGATTTGTTTTTCTGGTAGTGTGTCCAGACTTTATCTCTGTGCCGCATAGTTGCTAGTGTGTTTTTGGTTAGCCAAGGGGCTGTTTTAATTTTAATTCTCTTAGTCCTTAAGGGTGCATGTGAGTCAAGTAGTTTTAGGAATATTGAGTTGAAGTGGGCAACTGCGTTATCTAGAGGTAGTGTTTTTAGACAATTCCAGTTAATTGTTTTTAGAGAGTTTGAAAAGGTCGTTGGGTTAAAGATTTTTCGGTTACGGATAGTAATATAATTATGGGTGCGATGCAGGAGTGATGGGAGTCGATGAGTGAAGATGGGTATGTGGTCACTGAGGGGATCAGAAAGAGTGCCACTGTCAGAGAAATAATGGGGATGAGAGACTAGAATCCAGTCTAGAATACTGCCGCTAGAGAGGTTTTTTGAGGGGTGTGTTACAGAGTTGATTAGCTGTGAAAAATTGTAGAGGTTGATATTAAGAGGGTTTTTAGGAGACTGAATGGAGGCCCAGTTAATATTCATGTCTCCTAAGATTATTGTTTCATTGCTAATATTGTTGGGGAGCCAGGAGAGGATATCTTCAAGTGTAAAAATATTGTCCCCTGGGGGGATGTAGAGTGAGGCTATACATATGTGTTTATGTAGGTTAACTTGGAGTAATGTGAGGAGTAGTTCAGCGTTTTTAAAGTGTGGAATAGGTTTGTTATAGGGGGTAACTGACAATGAGGATGAGTATAGGAGAGCTACTCCACCCCTTTTTTATGGGACCTGTCTTTTCTTATGATAGAGCAGTTTGGTGGAATAATTTCAGAGTCTTTTATATGGGGTTTTAACCATGTTTCAGAGATGGTTAGGATGCCAGGTTTATTATGTATGAGCCAAGCATAGAGGTTTGGGACTTTGTTTACTATACTTTGGGAGTTAAAAGAAGTAAATAAAATGGACTTGTCTGTAGTGGAAGATGTGGAGGGGCCTGTGTTGGGATGGATGTCACCTGATAATAGACTGGAAATTAGATGTAAGAGTGGATTAGTGAGGTAGTTGGACAGTTTAGTAAGTAGATTGGGTTCTATTGTGAATCTGAAGCATTTGCTAGTTACTATAGGGGTAAAATGTTTATGAGAGGTGAAAAGTTTGTATGGGAAAAGTAGAAGGTTATTTATAGGATACAGATGTGGAGAAATAGGAGTGTGTGAGTATGGTAGAGGGGAGTTAAGGTGGTTGGTAACATGGAGGGATTGTGAGTGGTACGAGTTAAGGGGTTGTGTGAGGTAGTAAAGATAGGATAAATTAAGAAGTAGTAGAAGTAAAAGGGAGATGAAAGAGGGTTTTGAAAGCATGATGAAATGGGGAGTATGTAGAGTTGAAATGTTGTTGATGAATTATATGTGGATATAAGGGAGATTTATGTATATAGGAGCTGGTAAGAATTGAAATAATAGTACAGAAGAAAGATTATAGTACTTCATCTCTTACAGAGACAGAGTAAGATTCACTCTTCCAAATTCAGAAATTTCTTTCCTTCAGAAATCTACTTAAAAGAAAGATTTTTAAGTGGGTTCAGGCTGCTAGGTGGTGAGATGTTATCCTGTGGTGCATTTGGTTGGGGACACATGGCTGTTGCAAGTCATAGAGAAGCATGCAGCATCATGCCCACAGCTTCAATTATCGAGTGCATCAGAGAATGAATGATGCAGTCAGGTGTAAATTAGAACATCGAAGTTTCAGGTCTTCAAATGTTCTAATATCGACACCTAGTAACCAAAAACCGATAAGACTAAAAATTTAGAACATCAAATCTTTTCCTAGGGAAAAAATTTGCTGTTCAAAAACACATACACACAACACAAACACACCAAACACACAGCAATCCACACACATACACCTAAAATCTTACATCTAAACCTACATTAAACTGTACATACACCACTATCTACCCACTTACCTTAACCCAAACCCTAACCCTAAGGTCCGTCACTATCGCACACACACCTCACCCATGCCCTAACCCTAACTCACCTTTCCCAACCTAACCCTTGAGTCCAAACATTCGCACACTTACCTGACCCGTGCCCTAACCCTAACTCACCTATCCCACCCTAACCCTCACGTCCACGCAATCGCACCTGAACCCGACCGTAACTTTCCACCACAGAGCTGAAAATAGCGAAGCGACAATAATGGACAACCAAATTCTTTCCCTAGGAAAGAATTTGGTTATCTAAAAATTCGCTATTTTCAACTTTCAGTTACTAGGTGTCGATATTAGAACATTCGAAGACCTAACACTTCGATGTTCTAATATAGATCCATGCAGTCCACTCCCACCACTAATGACATTCAGCATTGTAAATGCTCATTTTAATATTTGCCATGGAACTTAACATAGGTCATGTATCTTTTTTTTTTTGTAAATTTTTAGTGATTTTCATAAGACATAAGAAAGAAACATTTTTTTACATAATATGTATCTTTTAAACATCATAAAATAAACAACTATATACAGTGTCCATAACAGATACAATTTCATTGTTATAATTATATCTTATCGAATAGTGTTTTGAGTTTTAACCAAGAAATTTGCTTATGTGTCACTTTTATAGATCTTAAAGTTGCAGTTTGTAGTTCCCTGCTATATACAATTTTAGTTAATAAGAGAAAATCTGTGAATGAGATGATTTTTTTACACTTCCAATTTAAAGTAATAATTTTTCTTGCAATTGCAAGCAAAGACCAGAGAAGATGCACTTGTATTTTGGAATATGTGCTGGCATCGGCGCATTAAATAATAACGAGTCTGGCACTTCACATTTATCCGACCACAATGGTTTTATGAAATTTCTAAACTCTAACCAAAATGGAGTTACAATTTTACATTTAAGGAACATATGTACCCAGTCTGCGCATAGCATTTCATATCTCCAACATTTATTATTGTCATTTTTTGATATCAATACAATTTTGTGTGGAGTAATAAAACTCCTATATGTAAATTTCCATGTGAAAATTTTCTAAAAAGCAGATGATGTTGTATTAATAATTGATTTGAGTATTAGTGTTTTCTCACTCTCTGAAAAGCTGGATTTATTTATTGTTTCTGTGTAATTCCATAAAGAATCCTCTGTGATTTCTAGATCAGCTCTTAGGGTTTTATATATGTTTGACAATGAAATATCATTATTATTATTCAAGGTACTTATTTTACAGAAGACAGAAAGTATTTTCGGTAGAGATCTAGTGTTAGCCATTTGATATATTTTAAATTCATTAACTATGTATTCTCTGAATATTTGTACGTTTAGCCAATTGTTATGGTTTATGATGTAGCTGGCTATAAGGGAATTTACTTAATGTATGTTATTATTACCTAGGAATTGGTGCCAGAATAATAATCCATTTTCTTTCATGTCTTTTATTTTACTCATATTGAAAGAATCTAGGCACGTCTTTGTGCACGCTATGGGAAACATTAAAAATATAAGATTTTTTATCATATATTTCCTGTTCATTATCTTTTTAAAGTTATTTAATATATAGTTAACAGATAAAAGTTTTCATTTCTATTGGTATTATAAACAAAATCCTTTAGAACTATAAAGATTTTGTTAGTTTCTGAGAACATATCATTCTCTATTATTGTATCAATGTTAGAAAGTAGAATGCTTTTATGAAAGTATTTCCAATTAGATATGTATTTAGGGTTAAACCATTGACTTATCACGTTAAGGATGACTGATTCCACATAAAGCTGTAAGTTTGGAAATGCTATTCCAACATCATCCCAGCTTCTGTAGTGCAATGCATAACCAGTTCTTGGCTTTTGAGGAAACCATAGGAATTTTATTAACATGGAGTTTAGTTGTTTCATTAATTTTTTAGTAGGAGAGGCAATTAAGGTTTGGAAAAAGAAAGAGATATTTGGTAGTATGATCATTTTTATTAACGATAGCATTTTTTCTATAGACAAAAACATTTTGTTCCATTTATTTAAATATTTATTGACCATGGATATTAGATTGTTATAGTTTGTTTTTTATAGAATCCTTCCAGTTCGGTTTTATGTATACTCCTATGTATTTAAGTGTGTTATTTGTCCAGTTAAATTTGCCACGTTTTCTCAAAACAGTACTTTTTTTATTTAATAGTATGGTTTCTGTTTTTTTATGATTAAAGCTCAAGCCTGAAATCTCTTCAAAAACTTGTAGGGATTTTATAATGTAGTCAATAGAAGAATATATACATCCAATTGTTAAAAAAATACCGTCTGCAAAAAGTTGTATTTTGGAACTGTAATTTGAGTTAACAGAAAAACTACTTATATTGGGATTTGCTCTAATGTAATTAACCAATAGTTCCACCAATAAAGCAAACAATAAGGGTGATAATGGGCAACCTTGCTTAGTACCCTTTAGGATTTTGAGTGGACCCGATAAGAAAGCACCAATTTTGATGTATGATATCAAGTTTTCATGTAATCTATTTAATAGTTCTATAAACTCAGGGGAAAAGTTATATATTTACAATACATTAAATAGGACCAATTTATGGAAGCACATGCTTTGTCAAGGTCTAGGCTAATGATTGACAGTTCTTTTTTTTCCTGTTTGCATAATCTATTAAAGATAGGAGTCTGATAACATTATCTTGAATTTTCCTATTTAGAACGAAGCCTGCTGGTCATCTACTGTTAATTTGGGCATTAATTGATTTAGTCTGCTAGCAAGAATTGATGTGAAAATGTTATAGTCCACATTCAATAATGATACAAGATGCTAAGAGGTTACTAGCTTAGGATCTTTGTCACATTTTAGAATAGGTGATATTATGGCATATTTTCAGGAGGGGAATGTGCTTCCATGCTTTCTAAATTCTTCAAAAGCTTCTACTAATATCTTTAATGCCTCATCTGGAAGTAATTTATATATTTCGCCTATTACCTGTCTTATCCTGGTGCTTTATTATTTTTGAGACTTTGAATTATTTTCTTTAGTTCTTTTAATGTTATTGGTTTGAACAAATTAGCATTTTGTTCTTTTGTTAATTTTTTGCTTTTTCTCTTTTAAGAAGTTGTCTTTAAAGACATTGCTAACATTTGAATTCATATTATTTATTATTTCATGATGTTTTCTAAATATCTCTAGAATTTCTTTTAAATCTGTCACATATTAATATTTGCTTTTAGATTTATCAATAATCTCTCTTACGTGTTTAACATTTAAGTTGTTTGATTTTACTGCTAATCTGTGCATATTTTTAGGATTAACTGAATAAGATTGTAGATTAATTCTCTCTAGATTTATTGCAGCTTTATGATTCAAAATTTCTTTATATGCTAAATTTCGTTGTTTCAGTTCTTAATTTGAGTTTATGTCTTTAGTATTTAAGTTATTTTTAATGTGACAAATTTATCTGTATTTTTATTAATTCACTTTCCCATTCTTTTCTTTTGTTTCAATTTTAATGTGTCCCAAACAATAACTTTAGAGGTTTTATTGTTGTCATTAATGTCAAGGAATGATTTTCTTTTCTTTCAAAAGCCATTCTCTAAACCCACTTAATTTAATGATGTATGCTGGTATTCTCTGAAAGAAGATCAAATCACTTGGTTTAATGTTAATTTTAAAGAAAATAGCATTGTGGTCAGACAGTGGACAGGAACTAATTAAAACTTCTTGTATTTTAGAGAATAGATTATCAGTAACAAATATCTTATCAATAGTTATTTGTGTACCAAATCTATATGAGTAGTGTGTGTATTTTAGGGATTTTGATTCTTTTATTTCATAAATATCTCTCAAATTTGAAAGAGCGATGAAGTTATTCAGCTTTTTAGCTGGTGCAGACATTTTAAATTTGCCACTTTTAGTAGTGTCATTCATGGAAAGGATACAATTGAAGTCACCTGCATAAATTATATCTCCCTTAGATCTAATTGAAATCAATTCTAGGTATTTGTTCGCTGTTTCAGCACCGATACCAGGTATCCAGTATGTATTAGCCAATGTGACATGTTTTTATTTATCTCTAGGATACCTAACATAACATACCGTTTTTATCTGAGTACGACTCAATTACTTTAGGTATTGGCAATGATTTCCTCCATAATATCATAGTGCCTCTTCTCTTAGTCTGAGAGTGAGATTCCACAAGTATTGGGTAACCATTAAAAGACATTTTATCTAAGTTACTTTATATTATATGAGTTTCTTGTAAAAAAGCAATATCTACTTTATTTGTTTTCAAATATTTGATTAGGCTTCCTCTCTCTATAGGGTTGTTAAGACCGTTAACATTTAGTGGTATACATTTATAAGAAGACATTTTTATATATACATTTAGATACCAAAGATTCTGTTATGGACATATAATTTAAACTAAACATAACTAATATACATTTGAAACTATATACAATTCTAAACATGGAATATTTGATTCCTGGTTTGATGAACAAATTATCAGAACCACCTTCATCCATCCTTAGAACACTAGCCTACATCTATCAAGTGCTTCTGCCTTTGTTCCAGTAAATATACAGAATGAGATGATAGAAAACAACTCTTCAAAGATGCTTAATGACATAAATAGTATAATTTCTAACAGTGTATAATTAATTATAAATTATTATGAATAGTTAACTATGTATATAAAATGTAATGATTTATAATCAGTACTACATAGATCTTCTTAAACTCATTAATGTATGTATATTTCTGTAGATTTTTAAAAACAAATATCTTGTGTTATCAATAGCAGTATAAGTGAACTATGGGATTTGTATACTGTGAAAAATTCTGTTTAGTTGTCCTATACATGTGATTCAGAATGTTTTTATCTAGTAATGTGATTGTGTAGTATATACAATAATATGTTTAATAAATAGAAATGCATGCATATTATCAAAACAAAACATTATTATTTAGTTGTATATAGTGCGAGGTGTACAGGTCTCCTATAAACGACCTTTGCACTATCTTCTCATTTTTGCAAAAGCGTGAGACTTGATGTTACTTATTATCTTAATCACTATATTAATATCATCTTGTATGTCTTAAATTTGCCAGTTATTATCTCAGCTGATAATATGTTTTACATATGAAGCAACTACTGTAGTTATTATCTAATAGCAGTTTTAAACTAGCTTCACAAAAAATATCTTGGAAAATAAAGACATCCTTTGGAACTGGCAAAACATAAGAACATTAGATCTGAACACTCTGCAACAAACTTGTCAGTCCAAAGGCATACTCAGAACCCTCTAGAGCACAAAAACTGGATCATATCTAATAAAGTATGAATGAATATTGAGAAAATATAAACATATCTCCAATGCTGTAGTAATTAAGCTGGTATAGAAGTTGAGGTAACACTGTATATTTCATTATTTATATTATATATAACGATATACGTTCAACACACATCTACTTCTCATTAATTAGTGACTCACGTCCTCACATCATTCCACTGGTTAGCCAGAAATACACAGCATTTATAGGGGTCCTACAAGTATCTGGATTTAGCATAATATTATGAAGACTACGCTAATCTACTAAGCATTTCTCCTGTGCCACTCAATCTACTCCACTATTCTGGATCCACTGTGGAAAATTGCACATATATTTGCAAATGCACCAGACACTGCAGGGGTGTATCAACAATCAGAAACCAAGGCCAGTGTAAAAGTACTTTTCTACATTCAATGTCCCCACAGTTATGATGCTATATATGCAACAAAGTATGGGGAGAGGAAAAAAAAACATATAAGTTTACTGGTCTATGACATTTTGTTTCAACATTTCCCTGTTAAAGTCAATGAAAATGTTTCTTTGTCATTCTAATTATTAAGTGGTTCGTTATCAATTCTATTCAATGGATAGCCTTGTCACTACAGCATTTACAGTATAGTATTTAGTGCAAGTGAAAAGATTCACAGATTGATGAAGCATGCAACAAAAAACATATATCTGCTACTCACTTGTTTCTGTTATACCATTTTCTTACTAATTGTTGTTATTTAAAGTTTTTCAAAAGCTGCTTGCAGTTTAAGTTCGTTGTATTTAGTAGAGCAGCTGCTCAGTTACATAAAAGTCACGCTGCTAAGATTTGTTAAAAGTGCCAAACATTTGCAGCAGCATTTAGTGATTAATGTAATATTCTAGCTATGTACATTTTCATTTTTAAAGACTCACATAATGTATGTCAAAAAGAGTCCAATCATCTTCATATTCAAGTGATGTAGCTGGATTTCTTCATTTGTTTTCGTCACATATGTTCATCATGGAGCAATGAGGGTTCAAAGGTCACACTGTTTGTTTATGCAAGCTGCTACTCTTGTGAATTATCTACTATGCACAGGGAGATTGCAATATATGCTTGAGACATAGTTCTAATGAAGCTTTTAGAGATTCTGGTGGCAAAGTGCATCACAAAGGTACTGTATTTAAGACTTTTTAAGCTTAAAATGTCATGAAGCACTCAAACATCATGGAAAGAAAACAAAATTAAGTGGTTAAAAATCTACATGTAAATTACAGTTATCCAGACAGTATAAAGCATAAAAATTCATTCACTAGTTCTCTTTTTCTCTAATACTATAACACAAGCTTCTAATCTAATGTCAGATCTGTTTATTAATTAACGAAGACCCCTTTTTCTGCATATATTATATAGTATTCAAAACTTTCTGTAAAAAAAACAGGGTGACTTTCCCATTACATAGCAATCACATATCCTACTCCGATCTCTGTAAAGCTTTCCTCATTAAGCTCTGAATAGTACCAGTAATAACTATGTTACCTAGGAGTCTATTTCAGTTGAGTACTGTGTGTTATATTTACTTAAGAGCTTTGTTCTATCTAGAGACATTGTAAATCACAGATCAGAAGCTTCTGTCTCCCATTATAGCTGCAAAACTATCAGTATCTCTTTTTCAATAGTCAGTAAATTAGTACTTTATACTAAGGTACTTTTATGTTAATATATTTTTATACTTAAAAACACACACACACACACACACACACACACACACATATATATATATATATATATATATATATATATATATATATATATATAGATGTTCACATATGTATAATATGAAATGTTTTACCTTAAGCTTTTGCATATTTGTTTCCTGGGATTTACAGGTGTTATGACTGTTGGAAAATTTTAAATGTTAATGTTTTCCAGTTTATTTTCCTTTGAGCTTTTTGCTGGTTTGGTCATTTGTGGATAATTTGCCATTAGTAGCTTGTCTTTTCAGACTTGGTTGAGAAAGATCCATTTCTTCTACTTTATCTAGTAGATTATTTTTCTTCACAGAGTCTGTTGCCTCTTCAAGGTTGTTGAAAATCTTCTGACCATCCGAACGGGTAATCTTGATTCTGGCTGGGAACATGATTTGGGCTTTTATATCAGCTTTTTTAAGTTTTTGATAAGGGGAACACATGCTTTTCTCTTTGTTATTACTGTGGATGTGTAGTCATTGTCAAATCTTATATTTTTTCCATCAACTTGGATTGGATTTCCCGACCAGGCTGTTCTCAATATTAAGTCTTTGTTCTGTGTTGACAAGAATTTTACAATAATAGATCTCACAGAAGTTGGATTTTTTGATAAATATATATTTGATAAGGACCTGTGAGCTCTTTCAATCCCTAATGATAAGGATTCAGGAAGATTTAGTATCTTTGGTAACCATTCATTTAGGAAAAGAACCATATTATTTTCTTCCATTTTTTCTGGGACTCTGTCTATTCTGATATTGTTCCTTCTTGATCTACATTCCAGGTCTTCCACTTTTTCTAGCAGTTGATTGTTTTGTTTTAACAGGAAATCTAGCTGGTTGTAATTTTCCATTTGTCTTCCATCTATTTTATTCACAGATTCTTCTATAGCTGCTATTTGGTCAGAGTGCTTTGCAATTATTTCTTTCAAATCATATGTTTCTTACTTTCTTTTTTTCATGTTTTCCATAATTTTCTCTAGGTTATCCAGTTTCATAGAAAGATCTTGAATGCTGGTAATTATTGTTTGAAGTTCCTTTTTCATGGAACTTTCTTGAAGAGAAGCTTTTGAATGACTCATAGTTGTTTTAGTCAGTAACAAGCAGCAGATCTTCTGACTGGAAATTTCTTGGTAAAATATCAATAAAATTTAAATTTCTTCTGAATAAGTTGTGCAGAATATTAAGATGAATAACTATGAGAAAATTCTTTGATTTTTTTTAAGTTAAAATAATAAAATCCTGTCAGAAAAAATCTTTTAAGGCAGAGCGTCAAGAAAGTGTTGTTATCTCCTTGGCATCTTGGCCATGCTCTCCCAGGTCATGTGTCTTAATCACCTTGATGACTTGGATTATCTCACTCCCAGTGACTGTGGTTAACAGGCTGCTTCTGTGAGCTGTTGTTAGCTGGGAGAAGGGCACACTCCCAAGAAATGTCTTCTATTTAACCTTGGGACCTCAAAGTTCTTCACTTTAAAGAATTAAGTTAATTGTGGTAATGAGACTGTGATCTCTGGAGCATGTGGCTTGGGGGGATTGGGATTTCTTTAGGTATAGCATTTCAAGTAGGGCTGGGTCAGACATGCCTTTGTAAGTCAAGCAGAGATCACCTCTAAGTAGATGGTAAGAGACTGAGAACAGCTGAAGTTTTTTGAGTCTGTTCATGTCAGCAGGGATAGTCCAAAACTTTATGGATTCTTAAGCCACACCTCCCATCAAAGAGCCCAGTGGGCTGGAAATCATTATTTCAGTGCATTCCTATAACTGTATACCTTATTCATAACTAGAAGTAGTTGTTAAGATGTCCTAACCTCATGCAAGCTAGATTTAGGAAATGTATAAAATGAAACGGCATTGCTGTGCATTCCATCCTCTCTTAAAGGCATTTAAGCATGCCCTGACCCAACAAATCATTCCTAAGGGAATGACTCCTTCAGATTTCAAACGTTGCCTGCCAAGCCACTAAAACTATCCTTTGCTGAGTTCCTGATGGGTGGTAGAAGTTCCTGGGTAGCATCCCAGTCTACCAAGATTTAAATGTTTTCTGTCAAATAAGTGAGTCTTCCAAAAGTATATGCTTCCTGATGCTTTCAATGATTTACGTTTGAAAGTCTGGTTAATCTTTTTCAGATCCCATGAAAATATTCAGTACTATCTTATTATAATGGCCCTGGTGATAGCAGTCATTACATTCCCCATTAAGTAGAATGTGCATATATGGTTTTCCTGAGTAACTAGTGTGAACTAGTCTGTTATTGCTTACATTTCAGGAAAAACAAAAATTGGAATGTCCCGATTCATCAGCAGTTGGTTATTAGCTATGTTATTAATCAGCACACACCTCTCAACATCTTAGCGTAAGAATTTTGTATGAAGCCAATAACTATGATAGAGGACAAAGGCCGAAAATCAGGGATAGCTTTTAAATATTGTTCTTATAACTTAGAAAGTTGCTAGAATAACGGGTTTTGAATTGGCATGAATTTTATGGTCTGAAATACAAAAGCAGCTTTTCTGTCTGTATGGATTGCTGTTTGAACATGGGAAACCTCTTACTAGCGCAGAAATCTAAACCAAAAACTCCTGTATTTTCCTGTTTATTTTTGATTATGGACTCAATTAACTTTATTTGAAACTTGAAGCATCCCAGCATGTTTAAAAGAGCTGTCTGTTATCTACAGCCCTTTAATGTTTTTAGTGTCTTAGTTCATTGGTACATAGCTATATAGTAGGCTAACAACCACTGGAGCCTTTCTGGTACCCTTGGTCATAATACATAATCCCTGAACTGCATCACCCAAAGCTGCTATCATTGGGGCCGCTATAATATTCTAGTTATATGAAATATTTCAAAAACTTTGCACCTCATATTCAGAATTCACACCCTAATACTCTGCAAAGATTTGCTTACTACAACTTCTAGATCACCTAAGAGCACAGCAAAATGTATGCATCTCAAGCCAGTTTTATGTAGCTCAAGCCAGTTCACACACAGCAACTGTAGTTGCATTCAGACACACATCCTAGCACTTTAATTACTCTGAACAATTATAGATTAAAAGATACAAGGACAATGGAGTGAACACTAACTCAGTAGCAGCAAAACATAGATACAAATACAAAATTTGCATGTAAAGCCACATAAATCTATCAGTCTTTTAAACCCTGATAGAAGTCATTACATGTTGATACAATCTGTATGCTTCATAATATGTACAAACTGCTTGTAAATCTTAACTGCACATTGAGGCATTATTAGGCAAATATTTAATGACTCATAGTGCTACAACAGTTTATCTGTATTTGTCAGATATTATATGCACCTGGGTCACAACTCACCATGTTTAAAAGTGTGATTGTTGTGGTATAAATATTACGTCTCGTGTATCGTACAAATACAGGTCACTGTTGAAAGGAGTCACTAGACCAGCCCACCTGCCAGACTGACAAATGTGAATGAACAAACACAAATAAATGTTCAAAGGCTGGCTGAGCATGCCCATTTAAGGGGGAAAAGTTACTTATTATGCCTCATTCAGCTACTATCTGCAGGTTGTTTCATAGCTTTGCTGGTTCATAGGTTCAAAGGTATATAATGACTAATAACCACCTGGGCCTTTATAAGCCTAGATATGCAACGCAACCCAATTGTGCCCCTATGTATCATGGGTGTTTATTAGGAGGAGGTATGTTAGTTATGAAATTTCTAAAGGTTATGTGAAGGGGTATGTTAGTTTGGGCATGGTTATTGTCTGCCTCTGTTCATCAAAGATATGGGGGACAAACCCAGGGAGGATTTCCAATTTCCCATTCACTGACCAAGGTTAATCTTAAAGAGGGTTAGGGATAGAGTCTGCTTCACATAGATTGGTAGCCTGATCCAGAGCATGGGGATCCTCTGAAACACAAATGTGTCTCACCAATATGTCTTGTTTATGTTGCAAGCAAAATTTAAATCCATGTATCTATTGGATCTGATGCTGTTCATTTTAGATCCAATGATGCCTTGCATGTCAGTCAAAGATCACCTCTTTAAAACCTGTAGGAAACTGTGTGCAGAGATAGGGCTTTAAGGCAATACATATAAGATAATGTGTTTATGCCCTGAATTCAACTGAAATGGAACTTTTGTGCATTCCAGCTGTTGCATATGTCTGTTCAGGTAAATGCTGAAGGGGGCGTTATCCTCAATGATGGGTCTGATAAGGGCCAAATAAAGTGGCACTATGACTTCCTTGGACTGGGATGCCATGCTCTTACTTATAAGTTAAGTGACATAGAATGATTTTCTTACTGCCTTGGTCACACATTGGTCAAAGGCTAGATTACTGTCTATATATGTTCCTAGATCCCTGACTACCGGGTCATCTCTTAGAGGTGTCTTATCAGTAGAGAAATTAGCCTGGGTAGGAGTTTTCCCAAAAGGCACTATAATGCATTTCTTGGCATTGAGTTTTAGTCTGTGACTTTGGCACCAGTCATTTGTCTGTGTTAGACCCTGTTCTAAGATGTTTGTGTTATAGGAGGAATGAATGATAGCTCAAAATTTGCAGTCATCTGCAAATTTGGGCAACCAAAGTCCAGTGACAATAGCCATTACCTCTGAGAAGTAGATGCCAAATAGGAGCTGTCCCAGCACTGAGCCCTGAGGTGTCCCACTGGTGACTGGCCTCTTAGTGGAGATGGTCTCACCAATCCTGACTTGGATCCTGCCTGTGAGCCAGCTGACAATCTGGTGAGTTATGTAGGTTCTTATGCCCAGTTCAGGGAGTTTGTCAACTATACCAGTAGCCAGGCCCAAGTGGTGGAAGTACAACAGAGCTTCTCTAATGTATTCCTCAACTTCACAGCCCCTTTTCCTCCCTATTTAAATTGTCCTCTGTAAAGCAACAACAATAAAGTATTTACAATTTTTATAATTTTCCTTACTTCTGTAACAGAAACCTACCTTCTCATACTGTGATGGTGATGGTTTCACTTACAAAATGATTCTCACGCTTAAAGCCATGGTTGAGTCGCCCGCGTTTGAATAAAACGCTGGAGTACTTCAAATTACTGACATCATCGAGGCCAGGCAGTGCAGGTACTTTTTTTTTAATCAGTTCCCTCCCCCAAAGGTGGCATCACTACAGCCGTCATCTGATTCTAACTAAAATAATAAGACCCACCCATTTCTGAGATAACAAGCTCCATCCTTCCTCCACTCTGAGTGCTGTTCATTGTATTCAGTATTAGTGCTTAAATAACACCGATGTTTGGAAACACAGAAATTTGGTATACATACTTATACCATTCTGCCACGTAGGCCAATTAGCCCAGGTGGTGTAATAAGCACATATACTTCTCTGTTGTATTTTGCAGATGCACTTTAGTGTGCAGTGCGGGGAATAGAAAGATTAAAACATACCCTGGTATCAGAGGTGGCAGTGCAACATGTTCATGAGTGGCTTAACATGAGGTATCTAAGCAAGCTGCCTTGTGAAACCTGAACAAGCACCTAGAATTATTCAGTACAGCTTCCTGTAAGTCTGAAAATGAATTCACGTACTCACATGAACAGGAGTATCTGCATATTGATGGCTAAAGGTGTATGGGCATGACGGGTGGTTACTACACTGCAAAAGTAGTATGTAATGGTGGGGATATTTGAAGGCATGAGCAACACTACTAGTATACAAAAGCCATAGCCAATTGAACTGAGGAGGTTGGCAAATAGATTTTAGTAAATTTTTTTTTGTCCATGCACAAATATTTCAAATAGCTATTCTTGTAGTGGCATCCATTGATCTAAGTTCAAGGCAAGTTAACCTTGATGTTAAAAAAATTAAAAAAAAATCAATAAAAAATTTACTTTCTTATAAGTGACTTCTGCACACAAGAAAACAAACGGGAAAATATAGCAATGTCGTTTGTATGTACAAAGTCAAATCCACGCACACTCCAAAAGTTTTTTGCAAACCAACCAGTGGAGTAAAAACATATGAAGGCAAACACTGCATACCAACACACTTTGCACATGTAAATCTCAATTTTTAACAAGGTGGAAGCATGAAGTGATACCTTAACACTTAAATTAATAAAGATCTAAACTGGTTAATAGTATAAATGTTTTATTCTTTAACTCCTTGGTGCAAGACCTTACTGGATGTGATTGCAGTCAAGTAAGGCCATGGCTATAGTGCAGCAAAAAAATGTCCCCTCTAACAAAGGAAATGCTAGAGCAAAGATTAAATTACATGAGTCAAGCACCCTGCTGAGATCTGCCAATCAATTGAATTACCAGGTCAAATTACCCTCAAGACTTTGACAGCTAGGGAAGCTAAGTGTTATGGGGGAGGGGAGAAGTAAATGGACTGGAATTCATTGTCTCACAAATTAGTGCCATTTAAACTAAATTAGAAAAAAGGCAGCAGTAAACAGCACTTTCAGTGTGTTCTGTGGCATTTGCACTGTTTCTGTTTTAAATAGTCATCCAGCAGCAGGGAATGTCACTTACACTGTTCTATTTTACTCAGTGCTTTGTACGCATGCAACATCTATGAAATGACAGGAACTTTAGGCAAACGGAGGCCTGCATGATGTAACATTTTTGAACCAAACAATGATTTCTGGGATACTGGATGGCAACCTGATTTATCCAAACCACGTCAATATGCCCACCTCCAGGTGGTCAGAGTCTGGAATTACATATAAAAATATTTAAAATCCTGTAAATAATCCCAGAGTGCTGTTAAAGTGTAGGAAACATCATGCCATGATGTTTTAAATGTTTTTTGAGTCTGTGGGTGCGGTACTCCTTTAAGGCAATACATATAAGATAATGTGTTTATGCCCTGAATTCAACTGAAATGGAACTTTTGTGCATTCCAGCTGTTGCATATGTCTGTTCAGGTACATGCTGAAGGGGGCGTTATCCTCAATGATGGGTCTAATAAGGGCCAAATAAAGTGGCACTATGACTTCCTTGGACTGGGATGCCATGCTCTTACTTATAAGTTAAGTGACATAGAATGATTTTCTTACTGCCTTGGTCACACATTGGTCAAAGGCTAGATTACTGTCTATATATGTTCCTAGATCCCTGACTACCGGGTCATCTCTTAGAGGTGTCTTATCAGTAGAGAAATTAGCCTGGGTAGGAGTTTTCCCAAAAGGCACTATAATGCATTTCTTGGCATTGAGTTTTAGTCTGTGACTTTGGCACCAGTCATTTGTCTGTGTTAGCTCAAAATTTGCAGTCATCTGCAAATTTGGGCAACCAAAGTCCAGTGACAATAGCCATTACCTCTGAGAAGTAGATGCCAAATAGGAGCTGTCCCAGCACTGAGCTCTGAGGTGTCCCACTGGTGACTGGCCTCTTAGTGGAGATGGTCTCACCAATCCTGACTTGGATCCTGCCTGTGAGCCAGCTGACAATCCAGTGAGTTATGTAGGTTCTTATGCCCAGTTCAGGGAGTTTGTCAACTATACCAGAGTGGGGGACTGTAGGGAATGCCTTAGCCAGGCCCAAGTAGGTGGTATGCACCATTGTCTTGGTGTCCTTCTCAAAGCAGTCTACCAGGTTTACTAGGCATGACCTTCCCTTGACAAACCCAAACTAGATTGTGTACAGTGTTGGAAGGTGAAGGTTGCATATGTCTTTGTTGATCATTTCCATGATAATTCGTTCCATGGCTTTGTGTATTAGACTAGTCAGACTAATAGGTCTATAGTTTCCAGGGTCTTTTGATGGTCTGTCCTTATGAAGTGGGATAACTGTTATAGTTATCCCACTTAATATTGGGGAGTGGTGCTGATAGGTATTGAATGGGGGTGGGCAGGGGGAGAGTGGGGGGTGGGGAGATTTGAGCTGAATTTATCCATCAGCAGATTTGCTATGTTGTTCTGCTCAGTGAAAGTGACACCATTGACCACCAGTTCTGCAGACTGCTTTGTGCTGCCTTTAAGGTTATGGACATAGTTGTAGAAGGCATTGTTGTTGTCTTTAGCTTATGAAGTTATCTTGACTTCTTAATTGGCCTTGTTGGCTTTAATTAGTCCTCTCAGTTTCCTGCTTAGTTTAATTAGAGAGCTTTTATTATGGGAGTTGCTCTTCCTGATGATGCCATCTGTTCATCCTGTAACATTATAGGATCCTCTGTAGTGGAGGATGAAGTGACCCCTCCCCCTGAGGTGTTGCAGACAGTCTCATTGTGTCATCAGACTGTGCCACTTGCATGTTGCTATCAGATACAGGTGCCCTGCTGATGTCAAGCCTCTGTTGGCTTGGGGTGCAGGATCCTCCACCAGTGGAATCTGCAAAATCAGGAGGCCATGACTCCATTGTCTGCCCACCCACACATCCACCTCCATATCTCACTGTGGCATGTATAGTGGTACTCATTAAATACAGTTGTAGCATACATTGACAGACTTATCTTGTCATGCAGGTTGCTGCAGCTGCACACCAGAGGTGCCTGTAAGGAAGAATATGCCAGTGGTTCTGGGACAATCATTCCCTTCAAACATGCAGTAAATTATACTGTACTGTTATGGGCATGACTCAAGGGTGGTTGTGTTAGATTTGACATTCAATTCAGTCCCAGGTATGAGGAGAACTCCTCCCCTGTTCATTGATTGACACCACAAACTCTTCATCGTCCATGAGAGGCTGCAATGTTTGTGGCCCCCTCTGTGGTTTATCCACCTCTTGCAATGCCCCTTGCCTTGTATTTTACACAAAGTATCATATCAGAAGCTCTATCACACCTGTTATAGACACTTATTATGGCTACCCATCTTCTTCCATATGTAAGCCTGACAATGCCTGTCTGTGGCATTTTTATCCAGAAGGTGCCATGTGGACAGAGGGCTAGTTTTTTTTCAGCTAGATTATCAGCTAATGCCATCCTCATATGTCCATGCTAGTACCTGTACATGTTTGGGTGATACACATCAGTCAGTGCAGTATGCTGTGGGATGCACATTCCTTTAGCCACAGCTAGCCACCATTCATGCTGCTGGTTATCTGCTGCAGTTAGTATTATGCACAGGTCCTTGCCCATTTATGGAGCATAGCTATGTCCACAGTGCCCCCACTCTTTATGCATCTAGGGTGAGGGGGACCATGGGAGGAAAAACTAGTCATTGGGACAGATATGGGGACTGTCATGTATGTGCATGCGTGTTTGTGTTTGAATGTTATACTTGTGTGTGTAGAAGAGTGCCTATATGAGCAGCAGTTTGCTACTGCAGTGTGCAGATCAGTAATTATCAATATGTCATGGTAGTAACTGTGATTCAGAGACATGCAAATTAGTTGATAGTGAGGTCTTACCTTGTTGTGACTTCTTCTTCTTCTTGCAGTGGAGTTTTTACAGTGTCGAGTTGCCAGCCCGGCCCAACCTTCCACAATCCACCTGCAGCATGTCTTTGGGATGTGGGAGTTGCTGTGAGGCAGCAATGCTAACCACTGCACCACCGTGGCCGCAATGTCTCTAAATTGCATATTACCTCATCATGAAATTAGGACAAGTCATATGGCTCATGCTAGGCCCTTTATGATAATATATAATAAATATGCATATTTGGCCAAGTCATCTTCTTTCTGAAAATATGTAATTAATTAATTAATCAACTGATCAATCAAACAAATGAATAAATAAAAGCAGACTTCTACTACTAAATGTGACTCCAAAAAAACCAAATATGAGGTGAAGGTGAAAAGCAAAATAACATCTTTATTTTAGAAAAATAACTAAATATGCTGTATGCTTTCATTCTCTGTCAGGGTTCATCAGACCATAAAGAAATATAGCATGACAAAATGTATTCAGAAGTTGGAAAATATGTGGTCAATAACCTTCCCCCAACCTGTAACTAATAAGGAAGGCCCTCCTCACAACCACTGCAAAATAATTAGGCCCCAAAGGCTGGAAACAATAACAAGGCCCTTTCAGCATGAGAAATTGTTATACCTTGTGATGATGTGAGGTAGTGCTAGCTGTGCCAGGTGGAGTCAGGCAGTTAATGTGTGACATATGCCAGCATAACTAGCTGGATTTTTATAAAGAATTATATGTCATTTGAATATCAAACTGATTTATACAGACGCTTGTGTTAAAAAGGTATTTGTAAAGTTACTTCCGTTAAAACTGTATCAACAGTGGGTCCTGCTGGACAGAGAAAAAATATGCATGTATGTCAGACTGCATTATTGTAACTGATGAAATGTATATATTTTAACACAGCGTACTACAAAGGAAGGGGTTACGCTCAATGCAGTTAACCTTAAGAAAAATAGCCTGAAATTAAATTACTTAGTTTAGGCCATAAAGATTTTATTTCACAGGTCTGAATGCAGCCAGAGACACAATGTCTGTGAAAAGCATGGGTTGGGATCCTGCTCTATTGTCCCTAATGGTGAACTAATTGCTACCCTGGGGTGCCAGAGAATGCCTTGTTAGTTTCTGCAGGAAGGCTTGAACTGTTGGAATTGTTTTACGGTTTCCATATGTTGTAATAAACGTTAGCTAAAGTTCTATGTATGTATTTTGACACATCAGTGCCAGACCCTGGCTCAGTTTCTAGTGAGGGGTAGTGTGGGAACCACATAGTCAGGCAAACAGATGTGATCTCATTTTGTAGCCAGCACTGAAATTGTTTTTGAATACTAGTGAAAGATGTGAGGGGTGCGCACTGTTTTTGGACCTGACAAGGCACTCATCCACGCTTCCTCTTGCCTTGCTTATGTAAGTAACTAGGAAACAGTGATCCTTCAGTTAATTAAAGAAATATAGTGAGATTAGCTAAATATTTTTTTTCTGTATCTGCCTGAGTCTTTCCATGTGTGTTGTTTTTGTATCTCCTGTGATTGAAATTCTGCTGTTTATTATAAATAGATATCCAGTATCTTCATGTTTTCTTGTTTTACTATTTATTATAAATATATTTATACCTTTCATTATGGCTGGTCTTTCAGAAAATATTTAGCTTTGAGAGTACTTGCATTTATTTAGTGGTACTGTAGCTCCATGCTCCTGAAAGTCTTGGTGCTTGGTTAACACTGCCATTTATTTAAGTATTAATTTTAATAAGTATAATTAGATACCCTGGTAAGATGTTTAAAGTAGCTGGCTTCAGGTGTTCTGGTGACAGCAAATCTACCTTATAGTCTTGGTGGAGGTGGCACAGCCTTTCCCAAGTGTGTGTGTGTGTGTGTGTGTGTGTGTGTGTGTGTGTGTGTGTGTGTAATTTAAATCTCAGAGAGAGTATGTTTGACAGCTACTTTGAACAGGGACACTGAGAGCACAAATTTCACAGAGAGGTTGGTGGAGGACTTAGCTTGGAACACCTGGCTAACAACTTGGCTCTATAGTGGTCAGTGGGGAGTCTTATTTGTGGCCTGGAGAGGAAGCCCAGCCCCAGGACTAAAGTGTACAGTCACTGTGTGCTCTTAAGGGAAATTGTACTTGGTCCAGAGGGCTGCATCTGGAAATACTGTGTGTGTCTATTTTTCTCACAGTGACCATTCCCTGCTGGTGACAATGGTGAGAATTGAGGATCCTTGATCACTGGCCCAGAGGAGGGACGTGACACACCCCAAATATAGAAATGTAGCCAATCAGGGGACAGCTATAGGAGATCAGTGGTTAGAGTGTGTCAGTCAATTAAAAGCAGAAATGTAATCCTATCTTGTTAACCACACAGGATAATGAATAGAACCCTATTCTGCCTTGGAGTCTAAAACATTGAATTTCCTATACTTAAAATGTATTATCGTTACTCCTAAATATCACAGTATGGCTATGGCACCAAGATTTGCTTAAGCTGTGCTGTCCTGCTGAGAAAATACTTACCTTTTTTGTTTCTATTTTCACTAAAGAGCTATGGCAACTTTATAGATGATATTTTCCTTATCTGGCAAGGTGTCAGAAAGAGATTTTGAATCTTTGTTGATTATATCAGTGTCTCCATGGAATTCCTTAAACTTATGATTCATGATGATATTGGAAGAGTAGTTGTCATCAACATGGTTGTAAACAAAGATCCATGCACCCTGCTCTTTCTCACTGTCCTCTGCTGGAAGCCTATATGAAGCAACAGCTGTCTTCAAGCCTGTAAAATGGAACGCAAGTACACAAGGTTAATGCCATCAAGGCCCCAGGGGTTCAGGAATGTTTGGATTCCTAGTGAATTACTTTTCTTTACAAGGAACATCTGCAAAAGCAAGTATAACATCATCATGAGGTGTTAGAAAAAGAACTTTGCAGAGAGTACCCTCAATCTTACTAAGGCCATCAAAGCTAAAGAAGCCATGGAGCTTCTCAACTCAGTCTTGTCCAACTAAGTCATTAATGATGAGGTGGACCTAGACAGTAAGACAGACCATGGTATAAGAGAAACCTAATTCAGATGAAGGGTCACATTGATGGCCCACAGTTTAGACTCACAACGCATCAAATACATCCTTTAAACAAACTAGAAAGGTATTCTGGGGAAACAAATCCCTCCATAGCAATCTTGGGATAAACCACTGCTCATCAATATTAGATCCATGGACATCAGAGACTGTCTGAAGCAAGGGAATTCCCACAACAGCTTGACACCAGAGACAAACCAAACTTAGCCTCTGCTCCCATTGTTCTTGTTTAGCAGCAACACATATAAGGTCCTGACATGAAGTGATTGCCACTCCAGATGAGCAGTGCATGTGGCTTATTGTCCCCATTGCCAGAACTTCTATGTTAGCAAGACCAATAGAAAGCTCTGCAGCAAGAGCTACAAGCTTCTATTATCTAATAAGCTTCCACACAATACCTTCTAAGACTTCAGCCAAGCATGAAGATCCTTTGAGCTGTTCAACTTCCATGTCCTCACACAGTCCCTCAGAATCTCAGAATCTACTAGATCCACACAATAAAAAATATTGTGTGGAAGATCTGACTAGATGCCTATCAGAACACAGGGTATAATGAAAACATGTCAGTCAAGTGTATCACCAAATTCAGTAAGCTGAATCACTGGTGAAACTGCAAAAAATTAATCAGTTCCCTTACCCCCCCAGACTTGGAGAAAGGATTTATTTTATGTTCTTGTTCTGCTGCATGGGTTTGCATCACAACTTCTTTGCTGTTTTAATTCTTTTAGTTTTTTTGGTAGTAACGTTGGGATTTTTAGTTTTCAAAATTCGGTGTTATGGTTGTTGCTCCTTTGTCTGCATTTCTTTTGCTTGTTTCATCATTCATGTTACTGCTATGCTGTTATGGGCTCATAGTACTATTTTCACATAGAAAATTCAGTGCTTTATTCTCCATGCCATACTAGGATACCATTCCTCACCTCATTTGGCTGACATAATATACCTGCTGCACTCCTTTGGATGCTACCTAATTGGTTAAAATCTCTATGCCCTGTAAGTAGCAATTGTTTGAGATGAGAGGGTCTTAAAGCTGGTTTCACTCATTAAGGTCTGACTCTTTCCTGTCTCTTGTCATGTGAACCTTCCAGACTCGTTAGCCCACAGGATAAGTGGAAGCTTAGTAAACAGTTTTTTTTTTTAATTTTAGATATAGTTTATTGGTAATTACCCAATGCATATACCATCAAGGTCATGCTTCCTTGTACTTATTGTCAGATGAAGTCAGGCAGTGTGAATGAAAGTCCTCAACAGGTTTAGACATTTTACCTATAATAAAGATGACCGCTTGTTCTTAACCTGCACCTTGTGATAATTAGGAGACTGGCTGCAGACTGTACTTACAAGTAATAAAATACAACTTTTTTATTTTTTCAGTTCATTAATAAATATGAGACAAAGTGCAATTGTTATAACCTTGAAAACACTGGGAATATCTGCAGGACAAGCAAGTTGTTTGAAGACGGCATCAAAAAATCAGAGGTACTATATTACATTTGTCCTGAGATGCTTCTCAGGGTTAACAGTTATTTGTGTATAGCATAACAACATAAGTGTGGGACAGCTTTCTTCATTTCAGGTATTTTGTAGGGGCTGATCATATCACCAACATGCTAGTAAAGCTGAAGGACCGATGACGTCATTGTGGTTTGGTATTATATGTGCTACTAGGATAAGTGCAAAGGCAAAGGTAGAGGAAAAAAGACAAGGGACCTGGGGACAGCATAGCTAGTAGTGAGTGGCTGGATCATAAACTTAGGCATTCCATCTGACATAGAATGAGGCTACAACCACTTTCCTATTAGTTATACTATATATGTTTTTATTTGGCAACTGCATTATTTTTGTGTTATTAAGGAATTTTTCTGTATATGGCAGAAAGCAAATGGGGAAAAATCATTATTTTGTTAGAAGATCGTTTTTTTAGTTTATGTTTAATGAATCAGACATATATAGCCATTAAACCTCATATTTGCAAATAAATATTTCACTTTGTATGTGGTTATCCTTTGAGAAACATAACACATTTTTCAACAGCATTGACCCAGACATATTTCTTTTTAACTGATGAAAAAGCCATCAGTCATGTTGTCTTTCCTGAGAGCATTAAAAGCAAGAAGTATACCAGTTACTGGCATAACACTGTTAGGAAGACCAGTGTTGTGTTACCATGACAATTATCTGTTACTCAGTTACTACACTGATTACCAGGGATGGAAGAAGGCAAAGGATTCTGGACTGCAGTTTTTCTGCAGAAAAGAAAGTTAATGCACAATCCATGTGTTCTCTTTCATTTACATTCTTTGATTGAACTTCCTATACCTTTAATGTCTGATGTATTTTTTTTAAAGTATGTTTTGTTATGATTTCCATTACTCCACCTTTCTCTATTTCAGTTGCTATGCATGCTATTATTTCAATTTACTTCTAATGCAGATTATGCTAAATATTATTCCATAACTTATTCTATGTTTCATCTAATAAATTGTTTAAAACTAGTTAACTAATTTTGTTTTTATTAAACCCGTCATAATACTACATCCTTTTAAATTATTTTAGCATTATTGTTTTTATCTGTACAGTGATGCTACTTATATGTTATCTGTCTTTTTTAATATTTTATTTTTAAAGTGCTTACATTGGGGTAGTTAAACAAACTTGATAATCTTCTCTAACATAGATTGTAATTCTCTTCATCTCTTACCCACCTGATCTCTCTTAAAGACTACATGTCACATGACTGTTATGTCCACTTCCCGCTCATTCATAGTCCATATTTCTCTGAAAGACAGCTGAAGTAGTGCAAAAATAGTACTTACCAAAATGGCACAGAGACAGTCCCCAAAACTGTCCAAGCATTTGGCTAAGAGCCAAAATAAACTCCCTCCTTTTCTGGACCGAAAAAGATCTCCCCCTTTCTATCCCAGCCAGAACAGCCATCGACAAAGGAATACTCCTTTCTCAACTTGAATATGGGTTCCCAGTTTTTGCTTCTGTCTCCAAGAAAAACATTGGCACACTCCAGACTATATCTAACAGCATCTGCCAATACATTACAGACTCACCTCTCTGCGAGCATTGCTGTATCCCACTGGAAAAAGACAAATGGCTACCCATAAAATGAAGAACTAGCATATTTCATGATCCCAATTCTTCAAATTACTCCATCTCTTCACATTCACTTTCCTTGCAGCTAGAGTTCACATAAAAACACCTCCTCATGCAACCTGAGACACCATTCACAAGCCACATCAACTCTCATTACCCCTAGAGCCAAACTCCACAGCAATGCACATGCTTTCGACTCTCAGGCACCTACTCTTTGGCAAACTCTCCCAATCAACATTAAGGAAATCAACACTTATTCCAAATTCAGAATGCAACTCAAAAAGCGCTTTGTCTGAGCCAAATGCTTCTGCTTCACCACAGGACACGTCAGCTGACCTATCTCCTTTCTGAGTCTCTTCTCCGCAGGACAGGTCACCTAACCGATCTCCTTTCTGAGTCTCTTCACCACAGGACAAGTCACCTAACCTGTCTCCTTTCTGAGTCTCTTTTCCGCAGGGCATATCACCTAACCTGTCTCCTTTCTGAGTCTCTTCTCCTCTCTCAAAATTCACTGAAGACTAGCCCACTTTAGAAACTAATGTAAATATTGTACATTATATTCTGCTTGATTGTACATTGCATTGTTCTTGTTTAGTAAAATATATATATACACTTTTTTTATATAATTAGTCTGAACTACTGTGTTATTGCTTACATTTCTGAATTTTTTGTTTGTGAAATGTTCTGTATTTCACCCAGGCTGAGCCTGGAATTGATCAATATGGACCAATGTACTACTCCAGTAAGTAAGTATATATATATATATATATATATATATATATATATATATATAGACAGACAATAAATAAACATTGAAACAGATATCTAGTTCATGTTAAGAAGGGAAATAATGCAGTTGCAGAGCAGTAATAATAAAGTGGTAACAACTTTAAAGAAGAAAGGATCACCATGAAAGCAAAGGTGCTATCGGTTACTTTGTTCAATAATCCTAAAGGAAGAGGATGTCTAGATATTAACTCTGGTCAGCCAAACTTCCCAGGATAAGTAGTTGGGCCAATATTTTCACTGAATAATTGGCTGTAGAAAAACTTCAAAAACTAAAGCTGAAGATCGCAACGGGGTCTAATGAGGTTCAATTTATAATTATTAAATCAGTGAAAAAAGGTAAACTTCCTGAAGAATGAGGAGAGTAGTTGTGTTATCTGTTCCCATCTAGAGTGAGAAAAGAACCATGTCTTGGAAAAAAATGAGCTACTAGTTTCTTCTCTGTGGAAAGGAGAATAACGGAATGAGCGGTGTAATTAAGAACGATGGCGTATTCTAAGTTTGAAGTATAACACTAGCATGAAGGCCAACTCAGTCCTATCCAATAGACTACTGTGATTGGGTAACTATGGCAACATAAGGAAATATGACGATGCAGTGCGCTTCCACTTAGCAACTATCGAATCACTTGAGCTGGCGCCACATAAAAGGTTTGTGAAAATAATTAGCACTACAGTAGGCCATGAATGGCCATGTATCTACAACAGTTTCCTGGCGAAAGGAAACCGCTTGTTACAATGAAAGTATATAAATCCACGAGAAAGAAAATAATACTTTACTAGGTCTAGCCTTGGCCAATATTAACAGAGGAGAAATTAGGTTTTACATAGCATTAAAAATAAAAATGAAAAATTGCTCATCACTGCCCAACTAGTCTCCTCACCTGTAATAGTCAAGACCAGGTAAAATGGTGAATGAAAGATGCAGTGGAGTAGTGGGATGAGTTAGATGGTCAGGCATAGATGATCTAAAATAAGAACACGTAAATATGGAGGGATACACAAGTATTAGCAAATAATAACAATAATAATAATAATACAAAAAAGAGACTAGGATAGCCATACCAAATTATCTAAATTCCTAAATGGAAATGAACAGGGTAGAAAGGCAATATGAAAGGCTGTTCATATTTTTTTTAATGCATCAGCTAATACGGTCCCATTAAAAGCAAAAAAATGAAATAACCTATCATTACACAATTTGGTGTTTTCTCATCTAGATGGGTTTCTACAGTGTAGGAAATCCTGCATCCAAAAGAACATGGGTAAGGTGGATTTTTTTTTAATTACCCACCACAGACATCTGCCGACAGCTGCATCACAGAACCTCATCTCAATCTTCTGGTCTAACATTCTTGGCAGTTGTGTGTCTTCTCACAGTATGTTGACCTGCAAACAGGGAAAACCTATGTGTAAATGTCCACAGATAAGAACATGTTGGTCCAGTGTGGTGTGAAACTGGCACCCCCACAGGGCGTTTATGTTATACCATATCATCTGTTTCACCCAAGCCCAATATGCAACGATATTTTTTTCAGAATTTATTCTGCAGAACTAGAGTCAATGGTGTCCACCACGGTCTGTAGCCCTGAGTGGAAATCTCCATTCTCTGCTGGGGAGGTGAGCCTAAAAAAATGTCACTCAGTCCCTAGCAGCCTAATCAACTCCTTGGAGACTGGATCCACTAATCAAATGCAGGTCACCTAGGTCAGAAGTAAAAAGAAATAGTATAGGGTTTGTCTCAAAGTAAATATTGCAATTACTGAAAAGGATGCTATCTTGTAGGAAAAGAAATGTAAGGATAAAGGGGAAAGAGAAGACAAAAGATGGGCATTGCAATGGAAATCTGAGCCACGTTTTGTTATTCATAGTGAAGTTTTTGTAGGTTCTTAACCAAGCCTGCATGAGTCTACTTTGGCATTAGAAGTAATGTGTAAATTCAAACATGCAAGCAGTTACGAAGGATCTGCAGATCTTATAGAAAAGGAAATGTACAGATTAGATGGGCTACAATGTCCTTGGCAGCTGTCATAGTCTACAATTTCTGTTTAATAAGAATTATTTGGAGACAGCTCACTAAATTGACTTGTCTTTTGATGTTACCACTCTGCCTTACTTTATTACCCCTACCCCTAGACCTAGTTTTTCACACCCTCTCACCTGCACCCCACAACTTATTGTCCCTATCTAATCTTCTCTCCCAGTACTGTGCCATGCTAAGCATTCAATGGTTTTGTGCACAAATATGGATTGTCAAATGAATCTGCAACTGTTCAAGGGGACATCAAATGTGGCTTTATAAATGAATATTGTCTAGCAGGAAACAAAAATTCATTAAGAAAAATGTGCCAGGCAGGTACTTTATAAACATTAAAAGAAACAACTACTATCTCTGTTTCTGTAAATTGGGGCAGCCAGAAAAAAAAGATCATAAAAAAGCAACATATTAGCTTAAATAATGCAACTTAATATATGTAACTCTGTTGATTATATCAGACCTGGCAGGAAATAAATGTGCCACCAATCTGTACTCGTTTTAAAAAGTTTATGACTATAATTCAGATGGAGAACAGGGATGGTAGGCAAGCATATGCAATCAGTTTAGGGAAGCGTGGGATTAGTTTTGCTCTGAAAGGAAAAAGGACAGGCTGTTCCTTTAGCACATAGTAGCTTTCAGAGTAAGAGCAAGGAGGTATGCAGTAACAACACATTTCTTGGTATCTGGTTTTACTAATCAGTTTACTAACTCATGGAGTCATAAGACTTATGTGACCTTTTTCATTGTAATCATCTGCTCCAACAAGTATCTCTCGTCTTTCTTGAACTGGTACAGGTTATTCTGTTCTGCTCCTCCAGTGGAGAATAACTATAACAAAGCAAATATCAGAAATCTTGTTCTGCATTAATTGCAAAATACCATGGCTTTAGTGTTTCTCAGTTCTGTTATATTTTCTGATAGCGTTTTTTAATTTTTCATTTAGAATGCCAGCTGTGGACTGACAGAAAGGTCTTAGAGCTTAAAGATCCTTAAAAATATTCAAATGTAATTGAAAACAATAAAAAAAAAAATTGAATTCGGAGGAAAATAAAATTATGCACACAGATTTACTTCTTGTCTGGGGCATATCTGTTTAGGAGTGATATTAATGGCATTATAAGCAGAGAGACAGTACTCAAAAGCTATATTTGCTGATAGCAGTTGCCTTAAAGTGACATGACTGAAATTGTTTTGCATCCTGTTTCCTTCATTCATTTTGTAATTATCTGCTTAACTCAGTTCAGGGTGAGTGGAAATCAGAAGTGTATCCTGATGTGGGCATAAGGCAGAAAAATGAATCCTGAATGGGAAAGGGGGATACAACTGCATAACATGTACGTGCACTCTCTCTCACACCTCTCTCTCACATTTCTCTCTCACACCTCTCTCTCTCACACCTCTCTCTCACACACCTCTCTCTCTCTCACACCTCTCTCTCACACCTCTCTCTCTCACACCTCTCTCTCTCACACCTCTCTCTCTCACACCTCTCTCTCACACCTCTCTCTCACACCTCTCTTTCTCACACATCTCTCACACACACATGGAATGCACGTCTATAGGCAATTAGTTGGACTGATATTTCCTCTCTGGTGCATCTATCTGCTATGGGAGTAAACTGGAGCACCCACTGTAAAGACACACAGACAGAGGAAGGATGTACAGATTTTGATTTCAACTAATAACTATGTTTTTTCTGCATATCAAGTCTGTACCTTTTTGCAATGAACAAGCCCATTTTGCATTCCTTGCACTGCAGACATCAGTATTCTAATTCCAAGGTCAAATGACTTACTTTTCCAAACAGACTGAACATTCTCCTTCCCCCTGGGATAGTACAGCCCCACAGTTACACGTCTCTCAACAATGTTATTCATTAACTGCACGGTCAGTGACTGGCAATATGTGTTGGCAGCTCCCAAAATAGAATTCTAGAAGTTGACTGACAACCTTTGGGAGTCAAAGTCAGTGAGGATTGATTCCCCATGCATGGTTCTGATGGTTGTCCTTGTGTTCCAAATACTATACCACGGCTTCTACTACTGCTATTACTACTGTTTTTACAGTCCTACTACCATAGTACTACTTTACTAAATATTACTACTGTTACTATTACCACTAAAAAAGTTATCAATACTATCAATGCTCCACCTCCAAAAAAAAGTTTTACTAATATATGGAAAGCTGTATCTCCTAGGTCTAGACGGATACAATGTCTAGCATATATTAATTTAACTTAAAGCTTTGACACAACATATGTGTACATGAAAATATGTCAATTACATGCTAAACCAAAGAAAGCAATGTATGATTCTTATGTTCAATGTTTGATATATGTATGGAGAATCCAGAATTAGAACTATAAAGTGAAGCTTGACACTTTGCACCCTGAGACATTGGTTTATCATCTGGCAAAGATTGCTTCATCAAAAAATAAATAAAATTGTGCCTCCATTTAAATAATAGGGACACATTTTTGGTGATTCAGTGACTTAAGGAAATATCCGACAACAACAACTTACTTGCTCCATGTACTAAACAAAACTTAAGAAATTATACTAGTTAACTACTGCATTTCCACAGCACCCACATTTTAGTAGAGGGTTTATATCACATCATCGAAAGCTGAAAACACCGAACACCATTTAATCAAACCTAAATAATCTAAAGTACACAATATCGACATTCAGAACAACAACTTTTTTCCCAGGGAAAAAAAATCGCTATTCTGAAACACATTCACACAACACAGGCACACCAAACAAACAGCAATCCACACACTTACACTTAAAATCATACATCTAACCCTACACTAAACTATACAAACACTACTATCTATCCACTTACCTTAACCCAACCCTAACCCTAAGGTCCGTCACTATCGCACACTCACCTTACCTGCACCCTAACCCTAACCCACTTAACCCACTCCTAACCCTAAACTCTGTCACTATCGCACACTCACCTCACCAGCGCCCTAACCCTAACTCACGTAACCCGCGCCCTAAACCTAACGTCCACACAATCACACACTTACCTGAACCCCTGTAACTTTCCACCTCAGTGCTAAATATAGCGAAGCCACAGAAACGGACAACCGAATTCTTTCCCTAGGAAAGAATTCAATGTTCTGCAGCTTCGCTATTTTTAGCGTTCGCTGCATAGGGTTTGACATTGTGGCATTCAACGTTATCGGCTTTCGATAACGTGATATGAACCCTTAGTAGAAGCTATACACAACTTTGATCACATTTTCGTATTACTAATTTATCCTAATATTATTCACATAATGGACTAATAAAGAAATTGGTAAATTAAAGTAAATTTGTTACAGTAATGAAGGAAGTTTTAAAATAATCAAACTGGCTGTAGAACTTAAACAATATGTATACAGCTGCACTGGATTCTCTAGAAAATATAGACTATTTATTTACTAATTTATTTATTTACAGTTTGTTCACCATGTAAGCTGGCTGGTCCATTGACCTTTTTCAGCCATGGCCCAGGCTTGTGAGCAGCAGTACACATTTAATATAAAATACAGAATAAGCATGGAAAATGTTTGCAATTAGGAAAAAGCAAGTCATGGCATACAAATTCTAAGTACTAGTACATCGGCAATAAACAAGAGTTATCAACAAGTACAAATACACTGGAAAGAACATTAAAAGTTATAAGCAAAAGTTATGGACATATATGCAATAAAGAAATATCAGGTAATAATTGCAGAAACACAAAGAGATTTGTATCAAAGGACATTAATATGTGGAGTACTGATAGCTTAAATTGTTACACGGTTTTAACCATTGTCATAGTTGCAGGTGCACTAGACTGCCTTAATAAGATCATCTTTGACAGCACGTTTAACTCATTACGGCCGAGTGACACCTCCAGGTGCATCTGCAGTTAACTCCTACTGATGTCTCTATGCATCAAATATTGCTTGTTCATATTTGCATCAATAATTCCAAAACCATGCTATGTACAAGGTTTTACAAGATTTCACCTTAAAGCTAACACAATAGCAAACTCAACTGCATTCATATTTGACTTCTGTCTAGTGCAGGTAAATAGATATTAACTGTTTTTTATTATATTAATTTATATATAAACAATTTTCACATTTTTCTAATTATATCAACAACCAGGTAACACAGGCATAACTCCTTAGCCTCAAATGAAAGTTCTCAGTTAGATGAATAAAATGCTGCTGACAGTATGTGTGTAATTTCAGTAGTTGCTGAGATACTGTAAATTGTTTACAAAATATTACAAATGTAATAGTTACTATGTTTACTGTGACTTATAAAATTCATTTTAAGACCTAGAACCTAAAGAATACTACCACTATAAAAATAACTTATGCTGAAGAGTTTGCCATGTATACTTCTTTCATAATTCCTATGGTTCCAGAGATATGAGCATTTATTTGAAATGTGAGAACATAATTTGATTCTGTCAAGAGGCCCATTGGAAGTTAATGTGCAAAATGTTATCTTGAATTTTTCCTTCCATGGGGAAGGGGTTACAAATGGCAGGACCTAGTCTAAAGAATACTCTTTCCCCAGTACAAGTTTTGAACTGTGGATGGTTGAGAGAAAAGTTTTCATTTCAGGAACTTCTCTGGGTGTCATTTTGGTGCCTAAATATTAATGTTAACTTCAGGGGGGCAGTAGCTAAAGTCTACATTTTTAGAAAGTAGAGTGCCCAGAAGAAAACTGGACCTATCTGTTATTGAAAACAATTTGGTGTTATTAAGTAAGGTGCAATGGAGTGCAAGAGGATCTGCTAGAAAAAATGAATCTTAAGATTTCATTTTAGGTGATTTGTAATCTACAAGTATTATAAGAGGAATGCAGAGCCAGCAAAGACAAACCATATTCAAACTTTTGGAAGTAGAACATCTTTGGCAATGGCAATCTGGGCAATTGGTAAAAATTAAAACGTGGCTGCCATTTTGTGGCAGACAGTTAGCTGTCCAAGAATTTGGTGAGCTTATCTGTCTGAGTGGATAAGCAGAGTTGTGTGTCAAGTGTCAATCCAAGGTATTTCTGCTCTGAAATATTCAGAATAGTGTTGCGTTGGTTGTCCTTCAAGAAAATGGGAGGCGGTTGAAGTCACTTTCTGGTAGTTCCAAAGAGGAGATGATTAAGAGTTTTGCCACAAACAGTAAAAGTTTATCCCCAAATCCTTAATGTACAGGAAATGCCATTGAATTAAAAGATTAAAAAAGACAAAACAAGGAATAACACAAATGACCAAAAATACACTTTTACTAAAGTAAAATAATAAAACCTAGTAAGCACAGTCATTTCAAAATCACAAAACATACTGCAGAATTCATCAAAATAAATTATTGTTATTGCAGTCTTTCATTAAATACTCTCTCAAATCTCATGATGTTATCAGGGCTGATATCTCTCCAATTCTGTACTTTTTAAATAATATTTAACATTCAATGATTCATTTAATCCAAGCTTTCTACAAGAATCAAGTCTTATTTGTCATTTATATTTCTAGTAATCTGAAAAAATCATCACAGTTCCCTCCCCCCACATTCACTGCTGCAAAGTCAAGTACTGCAAATGTAAACATTTAAATCCTTTAAATATTCTTGAGTATCTCTACAAAGCACTGAAGCTATTATTACTTTCTATTACATAAGTGTGCTCATACAGTCTGTTAGTTTCCCTTATATATTTTTGAAGTTTTTCTCTCCTGGCCTCTGCTGAAAATGGGCTCCTACCCATTAGGACTTTCACAATAATCAAATGTCAATAAATAAATAAATATAAATGATTCACATAAAGAACATGTTGCTATCTCTGTAGCTGATACACACTTCCAATTTGTACTTTTTCTTCCATATCAAAGTATCTAAGAATGTGTGCTTTTAAAATTTTCTCACACTTAAAATTATTAAAAATGGTGTCAGTTCTACTTTCTTTCTGAAATTTGGCCAACTCTTCTTTGAACCTACACCACAACAAAACATAACACAAAGAGATCATCAATAAATTTTGTGTACAGCCTGACATTCTCAAAGTTTCTTTTGGAATATAAGAATTGTTTTTTTTTTTCCATGACTAAATTTGTGAGATTTGGTGCCATATTTGAAACGCCCCTTGTTTGTTGGCAATATTTACCTTTAAACATAAAATAATTATAGTTCAATACATTGTCAATGCATTCTCTAATGAACTTGATGTAATTTACTGCCTGCTTGCTTTTGTAAAGTAATATGTTACATGCACACTGATTTCCTGTATTCTGGGGAATGACCTTGTATAATGATAATGTCATTCTCCTTCATATAAAGATCACTTACTTCTTTTTTAAAATGAAAAGAATCCTTGATATAAGAGGAACATTTCAATACCATTTCTTTAAGAGCCTGATCTATAACATTTGAACCAATTCTAATCTTGAACCCTTTGGTAAAACTATTTCTTAGATAGGGGATCTACCTCACTCTTAAACCTTAGCAGTAATGAAGATACTTTCAATGAATGGGATATTTTACTTAAAAAGAATTATTCATAGCGTCTGCTATTCTTCCTTGCAACAGATTTTCATACTGCCAACTGTATAATAATCTAAACCTTCTGTTAATTTCTGTTTTATTCACTTGTTTATAAAGTCCTTATTATCTAACAAGTGTAGCATCTTATTACCATACATAGCAGTACTCATTACCACTGGTACCCTTCCTATATCAGCTCTCATGGATGTTAAAGATTAGTTTCTTAGCATAATCCATGCAGCTTCACATTCACTTTTCACCAAGTTAAACAATTGTTTCCAAGTTACTTTCCTAACAACTCACAATTTTCTTCAAAGTTTGAACCACGGAATATAAGTTAGGATTGAATAAACATGTTTAAAGTTCTTTTTATTTGTAAATAAATAATTTTTATCACATTTACATGTAACCCTGACTCTCAGCTCCAGGCAGTTGGTCTCCAGCCTGCCAGTTCTCAGGAACTGAACACTTTTAACTGAGAGTTGGAAGGTTTGAATGAGTTAAAATGATATTTTATTGTCTGCTTGTTAATATGAATAGGTAATTCCTCAGAAATACTGGTGGTATAATGAATGAATGAATGAATCAGTGAATGGATGAATGAATGAACAAACACATTTCTAGTCCTTGGATGGGAGGCAACATACATGGTGTGAGAACTATCAAGGGAAATGAACTGACTATTGTTAAGAACTTTCTTTACATCATCTAATAAATTTACAGTAATTTACAAAACAGGTGGTCTTCTTTTCATTCCATTTCAGAAAGAAAACAAAACTTAAATCACTAAATGTAGCAGTTCTGTGTGCCATTTCATCAATGACAAACAGTACTGGCTGTGCAGGTTGCCATTTTGAAGATTTGTTTACCATCAGGGTTGGGTAGCCCATTTAGTTATACGGCATTTGTAGTTTTTTAAATGATAAATAATTTTTATTACAGTTACTTATCTGCTTTGTCTCTTCATGGTTGATGGAGGACACTGGCACCACTTTAGCAGGTTAGTATTTCCCCCATTTATGCACTGCATCACGTCCCTTTTGATTTTCCTTCCTCTTCACTTTCTTTCTTGTCACTATATAAAAGTTCATAGGGTAACAGGAAGTTACTATGCTATTGGCCCTGAGGCCCTTATAAGCATAGTCAAGAATTTATCCCATATTCTGACAAGATAAAGTAGTTAATAGATAAAACAGCAATATAATAATTTAATTACTATTAAATAATGTGATCAATGCATGGCTTTTTATGTGGCAGGTTTTTAGTCCCTGTTTTACACTGCATTTATAAAAAAAAATGGTGTCAATAAATTTATACATTTTTCTCTGTACAGGGTGGGAACCATTCACAATGCACTGCATGAGAACTCCATCCATTGGCAACAACAGACCTTTCAAAAATCACTGCATCATCACAAATATTCCTGGCCCCACTTCAGTGCACAGCAATTTTAAATTATTTAAATTAATAAGAGATAATTAATTTAATGATTTTAACATCAATTTAATCCCTCCACATTATATCAGCATTCTACAGATCGTAGTCAGGATAAAAAACAAAGAAAAAAGAAAAGAATACAAAGTGAACATTAAAAACAATCAGCATTAAATATATAGACAAAACTACTCCCACCATAGTTCATTAAGGTTATTTCCCAAGAAGAACACCAATTTTACATTATTGATTTACTTAATTCCTTGAATATTTATAGGTACAGTATGTTATATATTAAAAATCAATATATATGCACTCCTATGTTCATAGTTTAGTGGTTAGCGTAAGCACACCAACAAATCAATTACCAGTTATTGAATTTATAAAAAATGCTACACATATAAAAAACCCATAAAAATGTATTTATTGTGACATAGGGACAGGGGGGGTTCCTATTCCCTAATCGAACTTCCAGAAGGTCGAACACCAAAAGTTCGAACCTGGAAGTTCGAAAGGTAAAAATGTCGAAGCCGCAGAAGTCCGAATTCTTTCCCAGGGAAAGAATTCTGTTGGATGTTTCTGCGGCTTCAACATTTTCTCAACTGTGGTGCGGAGGTTACGGAATGGGTTAAGGTTAAGTCTGTGATTGTGATGGATATTGGGGATAGGGTGCAGGTAAGGTAAGTGTGTGATTGCGACAGATGTTGGGGTTAGGATGCGGGTAAGGTAAGTGTGCGATAGTGGCAGACTTTAGGGTTAGGGTGCAGATAAGGTACGTCTGCTATAGTGACGGACTTTAGGGTTAGGGCGCAGGTAAGGTAAGTGTGCAATAGTGACGGACTTTAGGGTTAGGGTGCGGGTAAGGTAAGTGTGCGATAGTGACGGACTTTAGGGTTAGGGCGCAGGTAAGTGTGCGATAGTGACGGACCTTAGGGTTAGGGTTTGGGCTAAGGTTAGTGCACAGGTAGTTGTGTATGTAAGGTTTAGTGTAGGTTTATAAGGTCTTTGGTGTGCTTGTGTTGTGTGTGTGTGTTTTTCAGAACAGCAAATTTTTTCCCCTGGGAAAAAATTTGCTGTTCTCATGTTTCTATGTTATTACATTTTGATCTTCCAAGTTCAAACATCTGGTGTTCAACCTTTTGGAATTTCAATAATGTAATATGAACCCGGGACAGGGCATCCAGGTATGCACATTAACAAATTATTTAGCATTTACTTACTTTTCATCAGGCAATTATCAAAAAAAAAAAGAAAAGAAAAAAGTGGGTATATGCATATATATGTTTTTAATCAAGTATCCATGTATTCATGCTGCAAAAGTTAAGACAATCTCACTACCAAGGGAACTTCTACAGCTGAATTTGACAACAGTTGTAAAAGCACAGAAGGAGAAATACCTTCAGTTAAAACCTATACAAGGCAGTTTCCAAGACTCAGATTTAACTTAAAGAAATATCTTGTTTTCACCCACTTCTGCATTAGTTTGTTTTGCACTATGCTGAATCTGCTGGAGAGTCACCTCCACTTCCACCCACACACAGGCCTTATACTGCTTATGGTGAAGCTAAATTAACAATTTAGCATCTTTTCTCTAGCAGTTTAAAATTTTCCTAGAAAAAGCAAACAAAGCCCATTACAATAAAAGTAAATGCTATATCCATGGTGGTGCAGCGGTAGAGTTGTTGCCTCACAGCAAGAGGTTCTCCCGTTCGATTCTCGGCTGGAGTGTGGGGAGTGACTTCTGTGTGGAGTCTGCATGTCCTCCCCATGGTTGGGTGGGCATTCGAAAGACATGCGTAAATGGGCGTGCCTTCGTTGAAGGTTGAACATCGAGCTGGCACCTCGGCGTTTGTAAAATTCTACTGCCAATCATTAGCAGACAGGAGTTCCACTGTGGCGACCCCTAACCGGGAAAAAGTTGAAAGACAAACAAACAAAAAACAATAAAAGTAAATGCTGGGACTCACCTTGGGTAGTTAGAGCTCTAAGACCTTGTCTTTGTATCCATAAATATTCTCCCTCACTGATTGTTTTTGGTGGAAAACCATCTGTGAGAGGGGAAATAAATGCATTCCATTGAAGTACCTGATTGGTCCTCCCCTCATCTCAGTTGTTCTGCAACTACTATAGCCTCATTTCAAGCCAAACTCACTACAATGCTGCCTGTTGCAGTTAACCTAGGGCCATTTTAACAATCTAGCAGCTTGTGTTACTGTCTTTAAAGTTATCAGGACTTGTCTTACCTCCTGTCTTGCTGCAGTTTTACAGGTGTTTTCCTGGTACTTACTCTATTGTGCGCCAACCTCTCTGATGCACACATTGACAACTCCACCCACTTTACCTTTCAACCTGTTTCTATAACTCTCATAAAAAAGCTTTTACATAAACTAAAGCCTTGTTCCTCCTCACCCAACAAAGTTCCCAAGGAATACTTAACTCTAGCTACAGTTGTAATAGCATATACAGTCAGCATTCTTATTAATAGGTCCATTACAAAATTACAGTTTTCCATCCCATAGCCATCCTGTCTCCCCTTTCTAAAATTCTTGAAAGATGTATACATCAGCAATTTCTCTACTATCTCTTACAAAATAAGCTAATCACCAATACGCAACATGGATTTCAGCCACAGCACGGCACTTCTACTGCATTACTATCATTTACAGATACTGTCAATAAAGCTCATAGCTATAATAAACTTGTATCTGCACTGTTTCTAGATCTATCAAAAGCCTTTGACATGGCCTCTCACACTAAACTCCTCAATCAGCTTTTCACGCTGGGTTAATCATCTCCATCTGTTCAATGGTTCTCTAACTACTTGCCAACTGGCAACAAGCTGTAAAATGGCAAGGGTTCTGCATACTTTGCCACTTCCACAAGTGTCCCACTAGGATCCATTCTTGGCCCTCTATTATTCGATATTTCTATCAATAGCCTACATTCATCTTCTTGTGAAGGCATCTTTTTTGAATATGCAGATGAGTCTACCATGATCTGCTTTTCAATGCCCTTAACTCACTACCAAGAAATTATTCAGCAAGCTGTCATCTCCATTGAAACCTGGCTTTCAAAAGCTCACTTCTTACTCAACCCCCCAAAAAACAAACTCCTCCTCTTCACCTCAAAAACTCACACACCTAACAAAGCATCTTTTAAAGTCTTTTCAGCAAATAGCACTGAAATTGCATTAGTTCACCATACCAAACTATTAGGAGGCATAATAGATGATAATCTTAAATTTGACCTCCACATCCAAAGCAATATCAAGAAAAAAAAACATCAAAACAAGGCCTGCTATACAGAAACAAACATTTTCTGAGCACATCCATAGAAATTAGTCTAGCCAAACTCTACTTTCTACCATCACTATTCTATGGAACCCCAGTTCTTACCAATTTATCATCATCCATAAAAACAGATTTGAAAGCTGCTAAAACAAAATTTCCAAGTTTGCTACTAATCCATCCTCCTTTATTCATCACTGTAAAGCTTTACATACCCTTAGCTGGCGAGAACTCCCCCTCCATGTCTCCTACATTCAGCTTATAACAATACATAAAATCATACGCAAACCATTAGCCTACGCAGTTCTTACCCCTTAAACTGATATATATATTTCTCTAAAAAACTCTCAGATCAGAAGACAAACAACTTCTCACCATAAATAAACCAAATAAATCCCCTAAACAAAGCCTATGCTCATACTCACTAGCAAAAAAAAAAAACACCAAAACTATTTCTAACCTACCAACTTTTAAATGATCCCTAAAATAATACTTTACACAATCTTGGACCTGCTCCTGTGCCACTCCTGGCTGAACTTACTTACTATACTTAATTCACCCACCTTCAACCTAAATCACATCTCACAACCCTCTCAAATCTCCTACTCCACTCTTTTTTTTATTTTTCCAGCTACTTTACCTTATCTACTTTCTCACCGTAGACCTTTCCTCTACCTCTTTCTCTTTCCTGCCTACTCACCTGAGCTACCTGAAGACACCCTACCTGCACTCATTTTATAATCTCCTTACATATCAGCAACTATGAAATATGGCAATCCACTTTGCAACTGAGTCATGATGAAGGGCAATTATTATCTCAGGGATTAAAGCAAGTACTAATTTAGATATTTTAAGAACAGCCTGGACACTTATGGGAACAAGTGGTTTGGTATATCGGCAGGCTAGAAGAGCATTAATGCCCATGTCTGAAATGTTCGTATGTGTATGTACATATGTAAAGGGAGATATTCCAGATTGATTCAATGTCACCACTGTTGCTCTGCCTTTCCCTTAATCCATTGAGCGGTTTGCTTAAGAGACTAGTATATGCTTACAGCTTACCTTTAAGAAACCAATGACATGTCATCTAATTTCTGGGGATGATTTAATATATAGCTCAAACAAGCACCTGAAACCATGAAATGTTCTCCATAGATAGAAAAATGACATTTAGCCTTGATAAATGTGAAAGCAACATTTATATCAGGAAAACAGAACATAAAAAAATATCAACATTGGCGTGGAATGCGATATAAAACAACATGAATAAGACAAAGGATATAAATACCTGGGCACAGATGAAGGGTCAACAATAAAGCAAAGTTTAATAAGGGATATTTTTAGAAGACTAATGCTAATATTGAAAACTGTCGCAACATCTAGGAATAAGCTGTGAATCAGCTTGCTCTTCCAGTTCTTAGTTATAATTTTGAAGTGATTGACTGGCCCCAAAAAAGCACCTGATTAATTAGACAAGAAAACAAGAAAACTGCTCCGTGCTTATAAAATGATATGTAAAAACACTGCATGGCAAGACTATATATATATCATTTCGTCTGACAGAGGTATGGGACTCCTAGAAATTCACTATATGTAAAGGTCAGCAGTCATACATACATACACGCTGACATCATCAGATCCAAATAATAGTGAAAGTTCTAAGCCATGAAAAAAAACAGTCGAAGATGACATCTTTGCTCAGATTAGCAGAAGCTTTTCAGAAAGGATTAGGAATGGAAACTAAATTAGGATATAAAAAAAAAAACAGGCTTTTGAAAGAAAAATATTAACAGAAGAAAAAATATAACATGAATGCAAGGAAAGGTAAGAAAAATAGAAAATCCAGAATTATAGAAGGATGAATAAAGAACTCTTGAAATAACCACATATTTATCAAAATATGATGTGTGAATGGCTAAACAAATACAAATTACCAAAAGATGAAAGGTTAATGGCTCAACATAAGATGAAATTCTTGGGAGCAATTAAAGCAGATTAATGTACAGAAAGAGGAGTCAGGTTTATGGGAAGGCTTATGTTGGTGTAAAAACTACTTGTTAAAATGAAAGAAAAAACATATTTAATGTAATGTATAATGCATAAAAATGAAAAATGTTATTTATTCCTTATTAACATATGTGTACCTATGTCTTAAGTGACAATTTAATAAAGATGTTTAAAAAGATTGCAAGCCAACATGTATGTAGTAGTTTGCTCAGTCTATAAAACGTGGGAGATATATACAAATACAGGCCATTTAGTACAGAACTAAAAACAGTTACACAACTTGTTGCTGGTTGCAATATACTCATGGCTGAGAGTCTGTATATTGAAATGCACAACACTATGGCAACCGTTTTGCAATGGGGACTATGCAAACACTAGATCATAGAAGTAGTTGTGAAGCATTGGAAACATGATGCAGAAAGAATTAATAAAACTGAAGATGTTATGATCACATAGGATCATCCAATACTCATAAAGTACAAGGCAGAAAACCA
Organism: Protopterus annectens; assembly: GCF_019279795.1. Classification (NCBI taxonomy): domain Eukaryota; kingdom Metazoa; phylum Chordata; order Ceratodontiformes; family Protopteridae; genus Protopterus; species Protopterus annectens. The sequence continues at coordinate 374,765,430 of NC_056742.1, forward strand.
GATAGCAGTCAAAGAGTACAGACAAAAACTCATGAACTATCAGGATAGGCATACAGTAACCAGAACAATGTGGAAAAAGACATACGTTTCAATAGTACTAGAAGCAATGGGGCTAATAAAAGAATTACAAACATGCTTGAATATGTTACTTATGTTACTTATGTGTAAAGCCATATGAAATGCAGTACTCAAATCTGGGTTCACTGCAGGTGCTGAGAAGAGCACTCTGGGATGAAGCTAGACAAACTTTGTGGCTATTGAACACAGGTCATCTAGAATATGCAGGTCTATTGTTAGAGCTCAGTTAAGACATGAGGAGGTTTGGTGGTGAGTTTGTTAAACCATGAATAAGAGATTTCATAACTGAGGTCATAACAGAAATGGCAGACCAGAAAAGAGTAATAAGTTAATCATATAAGGTGATTCTAGATTTGAGAAAACAATACACTATAAAGGTAAAAATACCAAGGAGTAAACAATTAAATAAAGATATTACAGATGATGAGTGGAGGGAAATGCAACTTAGCACTAGATATTCAACTATATCAAGAAAATTGCAAATTTTTGCATGAAAATGCCTATACAAGTACTTCTATACCCTTTTTAATTTCTTCAAATCTTTTGGGTCTCTAATATCATGATGGGAATGGACCTCATTCCTAAGTTAAAGTATGATTAAAGTACATAAAATTAGTATTGTTTCAATCCTTGATGTCAGCCAGAAGTGCTCTTCGCAACACCTGCAATTTGCCCAGTGATGACTTCTCTTGCAATTCATATGAAGCTACATATATTGGTAACATATCTAAATATGATTGTAGAGTCTTTTTTAGAAGACCCATTGCTCCTACTACTGTTGTATCTGGGTATCTTTCTTCCACATTGCTCTCATTTCTTCCTGCAAATCTTGATATTTTATGACGTTGCATCTCTCTGTACACAAGACACTGTAGTCACTGGGTGTAGCAATTTGAATGATCAATGCTACTTTTGTCTTCTTTTCATGGACCACTATATCTGTTTTTCTAGCATCTATCTTTTGAACTGTTGGTAATGGGTGATCCCATGTGATGTAGACTTCATCATTTTCTATGATGCTTTGTAGATCATTTCCAGTGTTTTTTAGCCACTTCAATACCATGTTTGCACAATCCGCAGTGCAAAAGCCTTGCCACATTATTATGCCTTTCAGTATACAATCCTGCCATTAGTATGTCGCAACCAGCATTGAAGTATGCAACTGTTTCCAGTTCTGTTTTACAAAACCTATTGTCTGTTTCTCCCACATGTTCAATGGACTTTGCAAACCAAGGTGTACATAGCCCACTATCTTGGGACGCCAATATTAACCTTTCATCTCTTGGTTTAAATTCACCTCAGGCATTTGTTCCTGATTAACATGAGTTTCTTCCAGAAGTTTTCTATACTTGCAAATACATTTATGCTTTTTTCCACATTTCTTGCCTTCTTATCTGGTCCTTCACCTTATGTTATTTCTTTTGTTTTTTGGCACATTCAGTTGCTGCCTGATTTTTATCTACTTGTGGTTTTATAAAAATTCCAGCTTAACACTGATATGCTTTTGCTAGCCTAAGCAGGTAAATCATCTTAGATTTATTCTCCGCGTATTTAAAACTTTCACTACATTTGGGTCTTGTGAGGTCAGCAGATATGTGTGGAGTCCACGATTGCATGTAATCAGTTTCAAGGAGGCCCATCTCTTCTTCAGAACGGGGAATATATAATCTTGGTATGCACTGATTTTTGTAAATAATTTAGTGAGCATGAAGCATCCTTCTTGTTTTCCTATCTAATCTATCCAGCACATTTTTGGGGCCAGTCAATCACTCCAAAACTGTAAGTTAGGACAGGAAAAACAAATTGGTTTATATCTTGGATTTTGTTCCTAGATGTCGAAGCTGTTTTCAGGATTAATTTAAGTCTTCTGAAGTACTCCTTACTAAATTTTATTCACATTTGTTCATGTTTTATTGTTGAGCCTTCATTAATTCCCAAATATTTATACACTCCCTCTTGCTCGAGTTCTTTTATATCACATTGTTGTCTCAAACTGATGTTTTCTTGGTGCTGCAGTTTTCCTGCTTTAAAGGTTGCTTTTGCACATTTATCAAGACCAAATGACATTCCTATATCATCTGAAAAGGTTTTGACAGCTTTCAGTTGTGCTTTCACTTCCTCATCTGATGAGCTATACAGTTTCAAATCTTCGACAAAGAGAAGATGAGAAGTCTTTGCACTTTGTTGTTTTCTAGGAGCAAATTATAGCCATGGCTTAAGCTGTTAAGTAGACAGCTTAATGGATTAAGGGCAAGGCAAAATAGCAGTGGTGACAGAGAGTCACTCTGGAATATCCCCCTTTGGATTTTTATCCCTGAAATAATAAGTTGCCTTTTATCATGGCTTAATTGCAAAGTGGTCTGCCACTGTTTCTTGGTCACTGTAATGTAATCAATCAGTGTAGGATGTATCTTATACATTTTTAAGCACTCTTTTATCCATGAATGTGGGATGCTACCAAATGCTTTTTTGTAGTCACTCCAGGCCATACTTAAATTCTTCCCTTTGTTACAGTTCTCCACTATGACTTTATTCAACAACACTATTGCCCACTCGGGCACAAGAGATAAACTCTCTCAACTAGGCATCACTCCATATGGTACCAGATGGATAGCAAACTGGATCACTGATAGAACTCACATAGTCAAAATAGGGGAAGCCACCTCAAGCAGTAGACCCGTAACAAGCAGTGTACCCCAGGGTTCGGTCTTGGGGCCTCTGTTATTTGGGATATACTTTTCTGAGGTGCAGGCTAAAACCAGTGGACTATGGCTGACCAAGTTTGTAGATGACTGCAAGCTGGGTGCTGTCATCAATTCCCTTAGTGATGTGGACATCCTCCAAGAGGGTCTCACTCAGACAAATGATTGGTGCCAGAAACATGGCCTCAAGCTGAATACCAAAAAATGCATCATCATCCCCTTTGGGGAGAGTGATGACCCCACAATTTATCACATTAATAACAATGTCCTAAACACTCAATTAGTCGTGAGGGATTTAGGCACCTAGATTGATAGCAACAAGACTACTGACCACCATGTTGCTTCCATGGTACGGAAAGCATTCTACATGGCCCACCTCATAAGTAAGGGCATCTCATCCAGGGACAAGGAGGTCATAACATCCCTGTATTCTTCCCTTATAAGGCCCATTATTGAGTACAACTCCCTGTTCAGCATGTACCTCGCAAAGCACATGCAGCAGGTGGAGAGACCACAAAAGTTCTTCACCAGGAGAATCCAAGGCTTCAAACATCTACCATACACAGATAGGCTAAAAGTCCTTTCCCTCTACGCAGTTTCATACAGACTCCTCGGAGGTGACCTCAGTCTGGCGTACAAGGTGATCATGGAACCCACCTTGATGGGACTGCTGCATATTCGCAAGTCAAGCTCCACTCGATTAACCCACATGCATGGCCTCAACCTGGTCTGTGACATCAACAAGACTTGTTGGCGGGACAGATTTGTGTCCCAGAGACTCCCCATCTATGGAATAGACTCCCTCTCCACATCAAGCAGAGTACCTCTTTACCCCTTTTTAAGCACAACCTGGATAACTGAATGGGAAACAGAAAATATACCCCTGGGATTCCACCCATGTCATTGCTGGACAGGGGCATTGGGTGCTGATCTGTCTAAACATGGGCTAAACTCTTGGCTAGGCTTATAAGGGCCTCAGGGCTAATAGCCTAGTAACCTCCCATGATCCTATGATCCTATAAAAAACAGAATCCCATGGTTAAAAAAATGGGCTCTATGGGATTTTAAGGTAGAGACTGAGTTTGAAGATAGCATAGACATGGGCCAAACTACCAAGATGTAAAACAATATAGTCATCCCCCCACACCCCTCCTTGAAGTAACCTCTACCTTCTATGACGATTCTACTTTGAAACTTAAAAGTTCACGTTTATGCAAAAATCAAATTGAATGTAATATGTTCACAGTCTAATTTTCAAAAAATTTTTTGGGGGACTGATCAAGGACCTAAACATAATGCTAGAGCTTAGAATCAACAGAGAAACTCAGTAGGGAATACAGTGTTACTCAGCAATTTGTCCCTGTCAGAAGCAGAGCAGAAACTGAAGGGCTTGGAGTTTCACTGCATAATCACCTTTCAGTGAGGAGACTAGAGCTGATGAGAAATTAAGGTCTAGTTGTATACTTTTCCTGCATAGTACATAACAATATACGCATTTATATTACGCTGTCAAAAACTCAAACTGTCGGCAGCGTAATAATCGACATGAAAATGTCAAAACCCCATGAACATCGAACACACACACAAAAAAAAACCCAAACACAACACAAATTGCTCTATGCAGGGGGGCAAGCCCCCCTGCACCTCCCACATCCCCCGCTACTTAAATATACCAACTCCGAGATCGCACTACATTGCAGTAAACAGAAATCTACCCTCCCGTTTTCTGTTTACACACGCAATGACTTTCACTTTCGACATTTAGGTGCTGACAATATCAGCTTCGATACTGTCGGCCTTCGACAGGGTGAAGTACACCCCAATATACTCATGCTGATGAAGGAATGCATTTAAGAATAAAGTTCAAGCTACAAATCAAGTTGCACTTTCTGATTTAATGTATAACTTTGCTGTGATTGACCACAAAAACAGCTGGATAAGCTTGACAGGGACACAAAAATATTGCTCCATGCCCATCAAATGATATACAAGAACCAGTGTTTGCCAAAATGATATATCCCTTGGTCTTAAGGAGACATGGTCCTCCTTGAAAATAACTATTCATTTAGGTCAGTGATTGTGGGATTGCATTCATATGTATTAACATTATCAAATCCAAACATATTAGAAGTTCTAGAACATGAACAAAATAAGTCCAAGATGACCTCTTTGCTTAGGTTAGAAGCCTTTACGATAAAAGCAGGCATGGAAATACAAATAAACATGGATAAAATTCAGGTGGCAACAGAAAGTGCAAAAAAGCAAAATAATAAATATGACGAATATGATCAGGAAAAAAGAAAAGATAAATAGAAAGGTGACACAGATCACGGAAAACACAGAGGCACGCGGACCAAGAATTGTCATGTGCATGACTTAGATGAGGTGAAATTAAACCAAAAGATAAAAGGTTAACATTGGCATCCCAGGACAGTAGATGACATACTTAATGGTTTCTAAAATCTAGAGAAAAGGCAGGAGATACAGACAAATGTAGAATTTGGGGTACAGAACTAGAAACAGATGCACATCTTGTTGCAAGGCGAGACATGCTCATGGCTGAAGGCTGTATGCTGAAACACATTACAATGTGGCAAGGTTGTTACAATTGAGACTTTCTATACATTGCAACATAGAGGCAACTGAGACACAATGGAAACATGAACTGCAAAGGATTCTTGAAAATTATGAATAATGATTACATAAGACCACCCTGGCAAAGCAGCATGGCTGGTCAACCATGTCCTCCCAAGCTGACATGTACTGGACCCCATGGGAATGGCACCAGTAGCTAAGCCAATTATTAAAGTCGATCATTTTCTGTAGGGATTGTGGCATAATAACCAGTAGCTAAGAACGTAGAAGCAGATAGACTAGATATTGTAGTTCAAGAGAAAGGTAGAAATAGCGTTGATTATTGAAATTGCTACACCCAGTGATTACAGTGTCTCACAAAACTGAAAGACATAACTTTGCAAACTATCAGAACATGCAAATGTGGAATAAGGATACAGATAGTTCCAGTTGTTGCAGGAGCAAATGGACTAATAAAAGAGTCTTCAAATGTATCTAAATATGCTGCAAATAAAAATAACCCCTTATGAACTGCAAAAAGAGGCAATTATGGGTATATTGTAGGTGCTAAGAAAAGCACCCACATCAAATGTCAAATACTGAAGCAAAACTGATTTAACAAACTTTAATTATGCCCTGACATAAGAATGGGGCCCATTCCCATCAAAGTGTGTAAAAGCTTAAGCATTTAGAAAAATGAAACCAAGGCAGTGTGGTAATTAATTACTAAGGTATGCAAATGGAGATGTGACCAAATCCCATCCTGACTCGTTACCTTATATCATGGTAATAGCATAGCACAAACTAAATTTATGTGTGTTGCTCTTTTTTTTTCAAACCAAGAAATGTGTACTTAAATTGTAAAGACTCAATTTTGAAATGCAAAATGTTAAATGTTTACATACAACATGAAGAAAATAAACCCTATATACATAAATGCAAACAAAACTAATATAAATTAAAATCTTCATCCTAAACCTGAAGACAGAGAATTAATATGTTTCTTAATAATGTATGTTATTATTAAAGTAACTTAATAAATTTATGGTAACAAGCTAGAACGGATTGATGTAGAAATTTTGAAATGGAAGATACTTTTCTGAGACAAACTGAACAACATAAAAAATTATTAGTGGGGTAGCAGAACCTTCAGACTAGAATGTTTCCACGTTAAATATTTCTACAAAGTATTTACCTTCATTTTTGTCAGTCAAGGAAAGTGAACAGATTCTAATTGTCAGAATCTGTATCTTTAATTTATGACTGGATAATTCAACTGGATTTTTGCAGTATGTGATCAATAATGAATTACAAGTAAATAAAAGAAAGAATCAATGTAAACATTTTTAACTGTGAAATGGCCAACTTTTTGTTCTTGCCTATCTATACATGTATAAGGAAACATGATGCAGATGGTGAATCATGTTTGTTTTTGCATTATTTTTCAATGCACCTAGGTGGTTCATACAGTCATTCTTTATACTTTATATACATGTATATATAGGTCCCTATCAGTTGAATGAGTTTTCTGAAACTTGAACTCCACATGGGCGAGACCATACGATCAAGTTTTTAAAAACTCAAAGCTTTTGAATGGAGACTGTTGTACAGCCAGGATCAGGAAATTTACCCCTTTCCTCAATGTAGCGCGATCTCAGAGTTGGCATATATAATTTGCAGGGGGGTGCAGCCCCTATGTGAGTTGTGCAAGGCGGCTTTTTTTTTTTTTTTTATATGTTAGAGTTTTCAGAAACTCAATCATATGGTCTCAATTGCATTAATCTCAAGTTTCTGAAAACTCTATCATCTGACATAGACCCACATATATAGATATATATATATATATATATATATATATATATATATATATATATACATATGCACACACACACACACACACACACACACACACACACACACACACACACACACACACACACACACACACAGTATACATATATGGTTGTAGGACACTAAATCATGCGGACAGTGTGCCAACACCCAGTAGATCTCATCATAAGGAAGTCATCAGTATTGACACATTCTACATATGCCCTGTGGAAGACTAAACCAAGAGCAAGTGTTTTTGCAGGGGGGCAAGACCTCTTGGACCCCCCCCATTAATTATATATATGCACTAACTCTGAGAACACACAATTCCCAGGGAAAGGGAATATTCCCCTAGACAAGGGCTGTCAATATTGAACACACCTATCAATCATCTGTCTGCATTGACCAAATGGTGTCAACCAGACCGGTCGGTGTTGGTGCACTGTCCATTCGATCAAGTGCCCTAAACCCACATAGAGAGAGGGAGATGAGAAAGTAAAAATGACATGAAGAGAAGCAGAGAGAGATATAAGTTATCTTGCTGATCCAGTTCTTTAAAAGTAATTTAAATATAGGAGGTATAAGTACATCTGTAATCTGTGTTTTAGGAGTCTTGAACAGCAGATATTCAAACACAGTGAACAACCTAATCTATGGAGTCTGACATGTGCCACTTGCAACATTGTATAAGTAATGCTGCCTTTTTTTTCCCATCTTCTATTTACAGCAGCAGAATTCTGCACAACTCCTACGGGCATGACTTTATCCATTAAAACTTTGCAAAGCAATCTTATTCCCTTACTTACTGAGCAGTTTGCAAATCTAACCAGAAGTTACTGAAAAACTGGTGTTGTGCAGATGTGCTTTGCAAAATGTATAATTCTCAGGGGTACATTATAGCAAGTGTACTTTCACTGTAGGTCATTCTTTGATGAAGGTCAGAGCATTTTTCAGTTATGTACATGGCAGTCTGCAGTGGTGCACTTTAGTAATGCAATATAGTCTTTATAATTTGGTTTGATGATGAGAAGCAGCCTATAACCACCTGCTCTACCTTGTCAGTTTGTTCATTTTATTGTTGTCTAGCCTTTCAACATACAGCTGAATTACTCCAAAGAAGCATCTGCTAATGCATTTGCCTGTGACATTTCTGTGAGGGCCTGACATTGAGAAATCCTACTTCTTCTTCCTCCAGATAGAGAGAGAGAGAACATCTACTGCTGGGATGGACACCAGACAAATAAAAAAGGCACATCTGTACATGACTGCTAACTGAAGCAAATTGTAAAAAGGTACTGTAATAAGGTGCACACACCTCCCCCTGCATTTAGTCTCTGACCAGGCTTTCAATGCGCTGGGTTATAGAGTAGCTGGTGGGTTGTAATGATGATGACTATGGTCAAGTTCTAGAATTAATTAAATGAATTAGAATGTAAATCAAACATGTCACTCAAATTTTAAACTTAGTAAACTGTAACAAATTCAATCATCCTCCAAAGTGTCCCCATATGCAAATAAAAAAGCTCTCATTTATTCCAATGATAAATTACTTTTTTATTTACTTACATTTTGCCACATACCTATATATGTTCATATATGTGTTGTGTGTATATGCTTTATTGTGAGCTTAAAAATCAGAAACTGCTATCAGTGACCCAGGATTATTGTATAAATGCTTTGTATACAAATCTAGGAGATGAACAAGTATGCTGGAAAATATGTAGTTCCAATATAAACCAGTTATTTAATTAAAAAAAGTATAACCATGTCAGAAATTATCAAGACACTTATTACTGGATGGTTCAGTACTCTAGAAATGTTTATGCAAGTTTTGTGTGTGTGTGTGTGTGTGTGTGTGTGTGTGTGTGTGTGTGTGTGTGTGTGTGTGTGTGTGTGTGTGTGCGCGCGCGCATTTATGCTAATTCCAAAAGCACACTCATCTTGGTTCTGATTTAATTACAGGCTACTGTACTCAGAGGTGTGATCCCATAGGTTTTCAAATAAGAAGTTAGCTTTAATGCTCTGATATACTGTGTATAACTACATAATTTAGTTGAAAAGTGCAAAGTAGTACTCTGAAGGTTAGCCACCAATGTATTAATGCCAGATCCTTTATATCTGCTCATTTCATTGCAAGGTAGCTCAGACCATGGTTCCTTGGGAAAAAACTGCCTGTCGAATACTTTGATATACAGTTGAACAATTCACATACGCACAAGGCTGTACAGTTTACAGGAAAACATTACATGTGTCTGTGTGTGTGTGTGTGTGTGTGTGTGTGTGTGTGTGTGTGTGTGTACACAACCCAAAAAAAAAAAAAAAAACAAGGCTTTTCTTTTACAAAAAGAAGTACAAAGACTAATACTTTACACCACATTTCTGAACAAAGCAGGACTCAATGCTTCCATTGTTATCTGAATGGCCCTAATTATACCACGAAAGAGAGCAATTTATTGTTCTCTTATAAAAATAAAACTGAAATATACAAGGTCAATATTCTTCATTATAAATATATACCAGATGATACAAAAAGAGGAAAGCAGAGAGATTTTTGTTTTGCTAAATGGCAGCTGAATAAATTATATTCAGAAGTACAGCTAATATTTTTCTTTGTTACCAGATAATAAATAAGAATGATAATGATTTTATCGACTTCATTCTACTTAAATCTGAGGCTTGATCATCCACTAATAATTTCCCATCAACTTAAAACATGTGTCAGAAAGCATAGAACGAGACTATTTTCTTTTGTCAAAAATAAATAAATATATATATATATATATATATCCAAGACGGCTGCTGTATAGCAGTTCCCTTGATATGCTCTCCAGATATTTATGAAGACTGAGAGGAAATTCTGATATTGAGTAAAAAGGAGTTTTGGAGAGAATGGTAGGGAAAACTGAGTGATAAGATGAGTGTGTTGGACGAGAAGTGAAACAGACACAGGTGAAAATGCGAGAGAGTAGTGAGCGAGTTGGTTAAGGACGAGATAGACAGTTTTTAGAATTAAAGGCAAGAATCTGGAGTACTTAGTATGAATAAGAATAAACTGTTAAGGAAAACAAAAGGAGTGGAGCGGTGTGAAGTCAGGAGTAAAAATTAATAAGATAAAGTAAGTTTGCCTGAATGAGCTGATAGGTGGGTTGATAAAGGAAGAGGTGAGTTTTTAATCAGAAAGGTAGGGACTGCAGAATGGCAAATGGAAGAGGGTAGATATTCACTGAGCAATCATATACTGACACAGTGGGAAAGACAATGTCAGAAGTATTGTGGTAGATACTGTATTAACAGATTAGACCGTGAGTGAGTGAGTGAGTGAGTGAGTGAGTGAGTGAGTGAGTGAGTGAGTGAGTGAGTGAGTGAGTGAGTGAGTGAGTGAGTGAGTGAGTGAGTGAGTAGAGAACAGAATACTAGGATCACTATAGGGGTCAGATACAAGTCGACACGAGTAGATGGATACGTGTGTATTATTATTGTTCAATGCAACAATTATTTTTCTTCTAACCATTGTGCGGCCTGACAAAATGTAACAGATACCTTCAGACATGTAGCTGGCTATTCTGACACCTGTTGCCCCTTCTGATCTGGCACAGCCCTCCTCAACTTCTCTCATCTTAAAGTTGATTAGAAAAAAAAAAAGCTCCTTAGCTCCTTGGACTTGTGGAGCTTTTTCTTTAATTTTAAACTGTAGCAAGCAAGTTATGCCAGACAAAGCACTCTAAGGTGCTTCAGGTCAGACTGAAAATGCAGGGACTGAGGACCAGTCAGCACTTGTTGAGCGTGTCTCATAACACTTTGGGGAGGTGACTTCCTCACCTGAAACTAACTAGTGTTCTGCATAACCTCATGCCCACTAAAACCAGCTACATTTTTCTTGTTGGATTTCAAACTGCTGTTACCTTATAATGTCAGTGGCTGAGGAATGCCCATGTCACAATACTCTACTTAACTCCATTCCACTCTCTCTGACCTACCTCCCTACATTCATTTCAAAACTTAACACTAAGACACTTGTGATAGATTAATCTAGATTATTACCTACCTATTGCTCTCCTCTCTCCGTCTTGTAGCATCCTTCAAACTATCTCCCTATTCAGCACTCCACCCTCACAGCTCTGATGTGCCTCTGTTGTACTTCTTTTGCTGTCCTACCTGTGTTACACCATCTGCCTTATTATCATGTTTGTCATTATAGCCCACATTAAGCTTCAGTAACTTTATAAAAATAATTGGTTTATATCTTGATATTAAATTCCTACTTTGTTAGACTTCTGTGATGTAATGTTTTTGGATGCTTAATATTGCATTTCTACTCTTCATCTGCAATCTTCTTCATCTATTATTACTTTGTGCTCACTTTTCCCAGACAGAGCCTGAATATGATCCAGCTGGATCAGTGTTCTATCCTAGTCAACAAATGGTGAGTCAATGAATGCATAAACGACTACATAAATAAATAGAGACCTAAGCTGCTTCTTTCCTGGGCAGCTACAAATTAGATATTGCCATGGACAAAAGACAGAAATGATAAGAGGACGAAACCTCTAGACTATGTTAGGTGGGAGGTTAGAGCCTGGCAGTCATGAATATCTGTCAGCGTGAGGGTAAAAGAAATGTTAAATATAAGAGTAATTACCCAATGAAATGTGCTGATGGAAAACTGGTTATATCATTGTTCTAGCTTGCCTATGGGGAAAGCGACCCTAGTTAATTTCTACACCTCATTCATGGCTCAACAACTTTCTTTATCCAGCCTTACAGAAAGGGGTTGCCCAAGATCCCCCATAATGTAGAGTATTAGGAGTGTTTGTAGGTTGGCCCTCAGTGCTGCTTTTGATAGAGATTTTGGTCAGCATTAAGTACAGAAGGCCACTTTTAAAACTGTGAGGGAATCATGGCTAAATCAGTCTGGTATTAATATGTCACATATATCATGGTCAGATTCATGTCTCTATATAACTTGTAGCCTTTACCTATCCCTGCAGCTTGATAGATGTATTTCTTTGCTCCCATTTTTCCATCATAAAATTGTAGAGCCAAGCATATTTTCTGCTTTCTTATCAGACCAAAACTCTATTTCTTTCTTTAAATGTCAACTGTGACCCCCCTTCCTTCTTGGGGGGGTTGGGGGGCTCTGGAAGTTTAACACTCTTATCCTTAAGAAAAAATAAACAAATACAAGAGTCCCTTTACATCAAATTTCACAGTATTTAGAGGATCACCTCAAACAATATTCTTACTCCTTTTGATGGGCAGCAGAGAAAACAGTAGTGAAAGACTGCCAGCAATCCAAGCTGGATAAGGAGATTAAGTATCTCAAAAATAATTTGCCCATGTATCTCCTGTTAAATTCTCTAGATGGGCATATATAATCTACTGCTTAAAAGTGAGGCTATGCATTCATAGGTTCATAGGTTTATACTAGGCTATCTGCCCTAAGGCATTTATAAAATACTGTGCCCATTAGTTTGTTGTGCCTCTGTCCAGCAGTGACACAGAGATGATTCCCATCCACAGGTCAAGATTTCTCTTGAACAGAGCCAGCCATGGACCGGGATTTTATTCCACAGCATACTATTTATATCCTGCTCTAGTGGTTTTGGTGGATTTGGATTTTGAGGTGGAGCATGTCCATTAATTCCGGGTTGGACATGGCCTTGTATGTCAGGCACATGTCACCTCTGAGCAGACGGTATGCGACTGAATAGAGCTGGAGTTTCTTCAATCAATTTTGGTGAGGAACTTTTGGGGTCTCTCCAAATGCTGCAGATGTCGGGTGAGATACATCCCGAATGGGGCATTGTACTCATTGGACTGATAGAACAATGACCTCACTAGATCTGGATGTGAATCCCTTCATGATCAGGTTGGCAATGTAGAAGGTCTTTCTAATCACTTTAGCCACTGTCAACTTGGGTCCCCAGGTCCCTGATAACCTCTTCTGTGCTTAGTGGATTGCCACCTATATGGTAGCCTGGCACCAGCTATCTGTTTCCGTGAGTCCCTTCTGAAGGATATCCGTGTCCGATGCACTTTCCACTATTCCCATGTTGGCCTGTACTTCTGAGAAGTAGATGAGGACTGAGCCCTGTGGGACACCACTTGTGACCACCCATCTTGTGACATATGGGTTTACATTTAAGGTCAAGGTAGGCTGTATGGACTGCCTTTCCCTCATCAATGGCATTGGTGACTGTTTAAGAAGTCAACCAAGTTCAAAAGGCATGATCTGCCCTTGATGAAGCCAAACTGGGTCGGGTCCAATGTCTGCAAGTCCCCTATATCTTTGTTTATGAGCTCCATTATGATCCTCTCCATAGCTTTGCAGACTAGACTTGTTTATCCTGTGGTAAGGCTGAGGTTAAACAGCTGCCTTGACACCATCCAGTCCCATTGATGCTGTGGATGTCTGGGAGGCTAGGATAGTTATCTCTCCTTTATTGCACTGAACCTGTCTGCCAGTATGTTGGCAATGTCTGTAGGTTCAGTGATTTTTGTATCATTTTGGACTAATTCTGAGCATATCTGGGAGTTTCCACCCAGGTTCCTAACATAGCTGAAAAAGGCCTTATGATTGTCCTTTGAATCCATGGCAATATTTCTCTCAAAATTGGCCTTAGTTGATTTTATGAGTGCTGTTCGTTTTTTACTAATAATGATCATATGGATTTTGTTCTATCATGTAATAGCTTTCTCCTCTTATTGTCACCAGACTGGACATTTGCCCTTTGTGGAAAGAGTCTTGGTTTTATTTGGGATTGCCTGATCCATGCAGTCCTGGAGGTGTTCATAGAAGGCATTTGTAAGGGCTTAAGTTCTTCACTGTGGTCTTTTGTTTTATTCCTTCAACACAGTTTAAATCAAATTGACAAAATATTTGGTTTCAAGGTGTCCACCAGTTATGCTTACTGGTGCATTGTCTAACTAAAAGACATAAAGAATGCCAATTCCTGGACATTGTTGAGGATGATGGTTTGGTACCCTGACCTTTAACCCAGAAACAATTCAATCTTCCTTCCTAGCCTTTTTCAGTACAGCCCACACTCTATTATAAATGGCTCCTGGCACTCCATAAACCGCCAGAAGCTCTAGTGGCAGCAAATGACATCATCTTCTCTAGTTTACAGCATGAGTTTGAAATTGGAAACATCAGCCCCAGATAGCTACAGGTCCTGGATTTTTTCACTCAGAATTTTATAAGTTACTTTTTTCTTATACTTACAAGATCCTATTAGGCTTTTATCAGGAGGGTTTTCTCAAGGAGGCCTTCCCTGCTAAATTTATGGAATCCTTGATTCTTATGTTGTAGAGACCACACACAAGTCATACAAGTCCAGAAAACCTCAGTCTCATTTTAGTGGTTAATGCAGAAACAAAAATTCAAGCCTAATGCTAGCTACCAGTTTAATACCAGTTTTGTTCTTCAGACATCCTCTTCCCTGGTAAGCGATATGAGAGATTGAAATATTCACGGGCTACTTCCCTGCATTAAGCCCCACCCTTAGTCACATGGATAACCCTGTGGGTTGTCCTTTGTTGTTTGCAAACAAGTTTGAATGTTTTCACTGGCCTTACCTGAAAGGAATCTTGCAGGCCTTTGGTTCTGGAGGGGTTTTCAGGAAGTTAGTAGAGTTGTTACACAGTAATGAAACGGCCCACCTAGCCATAACCTGTATCATATCCCATGCATTTCCCCACACTAAAGGGGATCACATTTGCCTTCTAGCCCCTTTATTATACCTTTTCATATCTGAACCCCAAAGTAGGAAGCTAAATATGCCAGATTGCTTGCCACCTCTCTTCTTAATTTAAAGACACCACCAGCAAACAATTATCTGGTTTGAACTCCCAGCCTTGGAAGTTCCTTTCTGCACTACAACAAGTCCTTTAGTTCTCCATGATATTGGGCCTTGCAAACTGGAAAAATCCAATTTCCGACAAGAAAACTCCTCAGCATGCTAGGTTTTGGTAATATTGGATATTGCATTAGCATTAGTAGGGCAAAGAAATAGGAATTTTACAAACTATTCTGCTAAGTAGCTAAAGACCTTATTAAAAAATAATTTAAGGATGCAGTACTCAGTATAGTGATGGGCTCCATAACCATGCATTCTTAACTATAAGTATACCCCTGAGGAATACCCAAAACCTAGTACAATATTGGAGATTCCCCATATTTTAGTTGAAGAAGGGGACTCTCAGTAAGGGGTTCAAGAAGCAGTGGTAATGGCACTAGAAGGTCACAGAGGAGTGAGTATAGACGAATGGGATGCTGTTAATGAGGACCTAAAAGTACAAATACAGATATATACAGCACAAAAAGCTAAGGTGTCACCTGAACAATGGATGTGTTACTCACGAATTAAAGTTACAACTGATGAGAAAAACTAAAACTTAAGGTGAGAAAGAAAAAAATAAGCAACAGCAGTTGCAAGAAAGAGAAGATGATACAATAAGGATGCAACAGGTGGCAGGGAAGGACTTATATTATTCAAATTCCCCAAATGCCATTAGGGCACAAGGCTCAGGGAGCAATAATTCAAAAGAAACATAATTGGTATTAGGAAATTGCATACAGGTGCAACAGTTTCAAAGGTAGGAGAGATATTGGAGGTATTTATAGATTAATATCATAACTTATATCAATCAGAAATAAAACAGACATGAATATATTAGCTCAAACCTTTTTAGAGACATTGCAACTGAAAATATATAGGTCACAAAGAGACAAGTTAGTACCATTAGCAGGAAAGAGATAGTGGATGCTGATGCTGATCTCTTGATTTGGATATTAGGAGAATACAAAATGGAAAATGAGTGACCATTTGGCATAATGGTTAAGGTCTTTGCCTCCCATGCACAAGGTACAAGGTTCGATATGGACCTCTGGCCAATGCCTGTTTGGAATACGCATGTTCTCCCTGTTTCTCTGTGGGTTCCCCCACCTCCAAAAAACATGCTGAATGTTTTCATCGAAAACTCACCAGTTCAGCTGTGGGCAGCAGCAGAGGCTCTACGTGGTGCCCTATAGGCAGAAGAGGTGTACAGACCAACCATTGTGGACATTTACTAGAGGTGTACAGACCAACCATTGTGGACATTTACTATATGGTGCCCCATAGGCAGAAGAGGTGTACAGACCAACCATTGTGGACATTTACTCTGGTGCACAGTACCCTCAGGATAGAACCAAGATCACAGACTGCTTGCTGTGGCAGACTAACCACTCAATGGTGCAAAATATGGTTCTAGGTGATTTGGTCAAGTTGGACTAATATCTCCAAAATGGGCATGAGTAGTTACTGGTGAAAAGTGGGTTTTGGACCCGGCCTACTCCAACCTATCCCAGGGAATCATGCTAATGGTGTGAGGGGTGTATGTGCACCTATTGTATGCCTGTGGTAAAGCCCAGCAGCCTTAGATCAATAAACTACTGGCCGGCTGGTGCCCTGCTTGGGTTACGTAAGATAGCTCTGTTTAGCGAAAGCTGGACGAAAAACCAGTCATCCTGCCAAACATGAACTAAGAATTGCTATACTCAGTGTAGGATCACAGGCAGGACAGAGCTTGGAAGTGGATGCCAGAAGTGGATGCCATGATGATACGGAGGAGGCTGGACATCCTATATATACAAGAGACAAGATGGAAAGGCAATGCAGTGAAGCGGCATGGTTTGGGATCCAGAGTCTACTACTCAGAAAGAGGACAGGCTAGAAATGGTGGAGCAACTGTGGTGAGAGAGAGGCTTCAGAAGGCAGTGAGGGATATCATGAGAATTAGTGACAAATTCATAGCAAACAGACAGTATTCATAATCTCAGCCTATGCCCCACAGCAGGGTTTTGATAGTGAGGGAAAGAGTATATTCATACAGCAATTGTAGGATCTACCAGATAAAGCGGGACATGAATTGGAGTTGATAATGGGTGACTTTAATGCACATATCGGAACACATTGAACAGGATATGAGGAAGGCCTGGGTCCACATGGGTGGGAAAACAAGAATAAAGGAATAGAGACCATTCTAGACTTCTGTCTAGCAAATGGCTTCATAGCAGCCAACACATGTTTCAGAAAGAGAGACAGTCACAAGATCACATACAAGAGTGACCAACATGCAACTCGGGTGGATTTTCTCCTTGTAAGGAAAGGGCAATGGCATAGAATCAGTGACTGCAAAATCATCCCCAGTGAAAAAAGTCGACCCACAGCATAAATCACTGATTGCCACAATCAGCTGCAAGCTGTGGTCACAAAAGTCTCTAAGGTCAACAGAGACCAGGCTGAAGACCTGGAAATTGACTGGAGAGAAAATACAACAGTTCAAGGAGTTACTCAGAGCTCTAGCACCCCCAAGAAGAGGAGAAAATAGGTGGAGATGAAGAAGAATGGCAGAGCCTCAAAACAGCATGTGTGAGGACTATAGAACAGACATATGGCAGAGCTGGGTATAGAAATCCGGTACATAAGGAAAGCTGGTTGTGCAATGCAGAAGTCCAGGAAGTCTTGAAGAAAGAAGGAGTGCAGAAAAAAGTGGGAGATTACAGTCCAACTGGGCATTCCTAGGCTTGGAGAAAGCATATGACAAGGTCCCATGAAAACGGATTTGGGAAGTACTGCAGTGGTTCAAAGTCCCAGAAACATTGGTAGAATTAGTGCAGGCTATGTACATGGACCTGATGAGGGAGGGTGGCCTAATGGTTAAGGTGTTTGCCTTACAAACACAAGGTACAGGGTTTGAGTCTCACACAGGGGTGGCTGGGCTGCTTAAAATGGCAGCAGGGGGCAGTTAGCCTAGTACTAACCTATGAACCTATGAACTAATCTATGAATCTATGAAGTACAAACAGTGTTTGGTCTGACAGATGGATGTTCCCAGTGGGAGTAGGTGTACATCAGGGTTCAGCTCTAAGCCCACCGCTGTTCATACTGATACTGGACTACATTAGCAAACAGATTGGAGGGGACAGATCAACAAAGTTTCTGTATGCAGACAATGTGGCATTACTGACACACTCTGAGCAAGAAATTCAGCAAAGGACAGGCGAATGGAATGCAAAAGGTGAATGGAATGCAAAACTGAAAGTTCATGGGATAAAACGAAGCACAGATAACACAGTAGTAATGGCAGCAAATTGGGGAAATCAGAAGAAGCTGAGAATTGAGATAAAAGGGAAGATAGTGGAACAAGTAAATAGCTTCAAGTAACTTGAAGGGGTGGTTGAGAAAGGAAGTCTGAATGAAGAAGTCAAAGCTAGAATCAGAGGGACTGCAGACAATTGGCATAGAGGGTCAGGTGCAGTGTATGACAGAAGAATGCCAAAAAACTGAAAAGTAAGGTATTGAAAACAGTGGTGCAACCAGTACAGCTGTAAGGTACAGAAACCTGGGCAGTAAAGGCAGAGCAGATGAGAAAGCTAGAGGTGATGGAAATTAAGTAGCTGCAAAGGATGGTAGGATGAATACTGTGGGACAGACAAAGAAATCAGGACATAAGAGCAGAAGTCAAAGTAGCTCCAATTGCAGAAAAATCAAAGAGAACAGATTATGGTGGTTAAGACATATGTTCAGAAAAGCAGAAGACAATCTGGTGAAGATGATTTGGGACAGACAGAAAGAAGGTCAGAGGAAATGAGGATGTCCAGCAAAGAGGTGGATGGATTGTGTGACAGAAGATCTGTGGCAGTCAGGCATGAGTGTTGAAGAAGCTAGGAATGTAGCACTGAATCAAGAGAAATGCAGACGGTTAACACGACATCCTGACCCCATGTAGAAAAATGGGACAAACAGGGTTGATGATGATGATGATGATTATGATGAAGATGACAAAATGGAAGATGATAGCAAAGAACTAATGAACAATATTGTGGGTGTAGGAAAGATTGCAGACTTATAAAAAAATGAATTATACTATTTATCCCAAAAGAAGGAAGGGATTCTAAGCATCTAGGTTTGTTACAACCAATTAGTATACTAAATCATAACTGCAAACTTTTCATGAATATTTCAGCTATTTACCTAACCTGTATTCTACCTGATATTATTCACTTGTTTAAATATGTATTTATTGATGGTAGACAGACTTTTAACAATAACAACAAAACTCCACCAAAACAAGATTCTAGAAATAAAACACAACCACCACAAAGTATACTTTGGTGGTTGTGTTTTATTTCTAGACTTTTAACAATACTTTACACACTGAAATGGTGATAAAGGATGCACAAGTAGCTAAAAAGAGATAGCAGTAGTTAGCCTTGATGCTGAATAGGCTTTCAGCAGGGTTGAATGAAGGTTTCTGTTTAAGGTGATGTCAGAAGCAGCAATACCAAAACAATTTGTTTCCTTTATGAGCAATATATATATATATATATATATATATATATATATATATATATATATATATATATATATATATATATATATATATATATATATATATATATATATATATAGATATATAGATATTTCCAGGCTCAAGGGCCAGAGTAAAAGTAATGCCAAGGTTAACAAAACCACTTTCATGTTTAAGAGGAACAGGGCAAGGCTTTCCATCTAAACAACTGTAATTTACAATTTATTTAAAAGAATTTGTGACACATACAAAAGCAAGCAAAATCTGAGGGTAATGCTATTTTGCTATTTAATGGTAGAAGCCTAAACCTCAAAATGCACTCACTCGAGGCACTCCTTAAAATGGAGACCATTGACATCTGTGCAGTGACAGAAACCTGGTTCAAGGCTTCAGAGAGCACCCCTGCATTACCAGGCTATAATTCATACCACACCTTTCGGACACCTAACCTAGACCAAAACACTAAAGGTGGAGGCATGTCCATATTCATTAAGGATATCCACACCTCCAGGCTAGTTGCTCAGCATAATGCATCTGAGATTATCCAAGTGCAACTAACTCTGGGCAAGACCGCAATCCAAATTGTAGCTTGCTACAGATCCCCCACCATGCCCCAGGATTCCCACTCCTCATTTCTTGATACACTGGAAAATATTAGGGTACAACCTAACACCCTAATAATGGGCGATTTCAACTACCCCACCATTAACTGGGAAAACTACTCATGTACCAACTCTTGTGCTCAACGTTTTCTGGAATTCATAAATTCCAACGCCTTGGATCAACTTATCCACACCTCCACCAGGGGCAGTAATATCCTAGTCCTGGTCATTACCAACATGGGAAACTGGTGTTCCACACCAGAGGTCAGTTCCTCGTTGGTCAGATCTGACCACCAGCTAATCACCATGGACATCCATATCCCACCTCCACCCCCATTAGGGAAACCACTGTAAAAAATTTCTCTAAAGCTAACTTCACGCTTCTTAAGACAGAAGTGACAAACTTCACGACAACCATGCTGACAGACAATAGAGGTACGACTGCTGAATCCTATACAAATGCACTTTATAAGCCCTTACACAAGTGCATGGATCATGCAATCCATAACAGAACCAAGATGCTATCCTCCAAAAAAAGGAAGCCAATAAACAAACTCTACAACAGAAGAAAGAAACTGTTGCAAAAAAGAGTAAAATTGCATGATTGGAGGAACTCCATGGTCAGCCTCAGTAAGAAGCTGAGATCCCACATAAAATGCTCCGAAGCTAGTTATGAAAACTAAATTGCCACTGATTCTAAAGACAACCACAAAGCATTCTATAGCTATGTCAAGAATCTCAATGACAACACTCAGATCTGCTCTTAGTTACAGCACAATGGCACTAAATATACAGAACCAACTGATATTGCCAACATCCTGGCAGATAGGTTCAGTGCTAACTTTACCCCTCTCTCACCCCCTAAAGGGCCCATCTCTACACCGGAAGAATACAAAGTTCCTGTAATCATGACTGCACAGGTAAAAAACACACTCTCCAAAGCCAAGAACACAGCATCCATGGGACCTGACAACATCCCAGGCTGCGTTCTACAAGAACTACAGAATGAACTGGCACCCCACCTAAGGAACATGTTCAATCATAGCTTCACCTCAGGCTTTGTGCCCACTGAATGGCGCACAGCAACAGTTATCCCACTCCACAAAGTGGGAGCCACCACGGACCCTGGGAACTACCGCCCCATTAGCCAGATGAGCCTGGTCTGCAAGGCTATGGAACGTATCATCATGGAACTTATAAGCAATGACATTGGTAATCTCCAAACTCTGAACCCTACCCAGTTTGGGTTTGTAAAAGGCAGATCATGTCTCCTAAACCTGATAGACTTCTTTGAAGCAGTCACCAAAGCTATAAATGAGGGTAAGGTGGTTCACACAGCCTATCTAGATCTCGCCAAGGCTTTCAACACCATCCCCCGTTCTGGAATTATAGATAAACTCACTAAACTAGGTATAAATCCCTATGTCACAAGATGGGTTGCCAATTGGCTCACTGACAGAACTCACACTGTGAAAGTAGCAGACTCTAAATCCAACTTCAGACCAGTGACAAGTGGAGTACCACAGGGTTCAGTCCTGGGTCCTCTCCTGTTTGGCATCTACTTCTCTGAAGTACAGGCTAACACAGAAGGTCTTTGGCTAACAAAGTTTACAGATGACTGCAAACTAGGAGCCATAATCAAAACTCCTAACGATGTGGACATCCTACAAAAGGGCCTCACTGAGACAGATGCCTGGTGTCAAAGCCATGGCCTCAAGCTCAATGCCAAAAAGTGCATTGTCATCCCTTTTGGTAAAAACTCTGTACCCATGAATTACCACATAGACAATAGTCTACTTAACACCGAAAGTGTGATAAGAGACCTTGGGACACTGGTGGACAGTAGTCTCTCCTTTGATAATCACATCACCACAGTAGTCAGGAAATCCTTCTATGTGGCACACCTCATCACAAAAGGTTTCTCATCCAGGAAAAAAGAGGTCATTGTTCCCCTCTACTCATCACTCATTAGACCCATTATAGAGTACAACGCCCCTTTTGGTATGTACCTCACAAGCAAGGGCGCCCGCGGGTGTGCATGTAAGTGCACTTGCACCCCCCTGGAATCGGCTGACTAGTTAATGCTGTAATTTTTTAAAAAAGTTGTTTTTTTTTTTTTAGTGCGTTCTTCTTTAAGAAGAAGTCCGTGCTGACAGTCCAGTCACAGGCGTGCTGACATCATCGCTCTCGCTCATATTTACAAGTTTGCGAGCGGGAACTCACATGGACGGTTTCGCAAGTGGGAGGATTCGAGCGGGAACTGAAACAGACGGATTCGCAAGCGGGAGGAAACGGATGGAAGATGGGACACTTTCAGAGTGTGTGTGTAAAATGCCCCAGGTGTTACATGGTGGTGGGTAGAGAATAAGGCTTAAACCCTATACCTTGGGCCCAAGTGGCAAGAGCCTAAATTCCCCCCACACCATTTTGTAAAAATGTTGCAGGTTTTTCCTCATACTTTTCTGTTCCTCATAAAATCTGTGGTTTCTGTATGTGTCCTTGTTGCCTGACAGCTTATGTTCTCTCTGGTTTGATTCTTGGCTGTCTGGAGTGTTTCTCCCTGGGCCTCTGCTAAAATTAGCTTTTTTCCAAGTCAGACTTTCCTGGTTAACAAATGTTAAAAAAGACACTCATTTCAATATCAGACTACATATTCTTCAGAAAGTGCATGGTAACAAAAGCTTTTATTTTAGCAATTTTCTTCTAAGTGTACAAGATGGATATTTGAAATGTATCCCTGTCTTGGGACTGTATTCCCCTATTATTGGCTTCATCCAGGTTTTGTGCTAAGGTTGAGAGCTATGGTAAGAACTGAATTCACTGAATATGTTTGGGGGGCTGTATTCACCCAGTAATGGCTTTGTTCAGGTATTTATTGGCTTCATCCAGGTTTTGTGCTAAGGTTGAGAGCTATGGGGTAGAACTGAATTCACTGAATATGTTTGGGGGCTATATTCCCCATTACTGCTTTGTCTGGGTGTTTTGCTAAGAGGTTGAGAGCTATATGGTGAGAACTGAATTCAATGAATGTTTGGGGTTTGTATTGACTCATTATTGGCTTTGTTCAGGTATTTTTGTGCTTCCTAAAGTAGCTGTGCTAAGAGGTTGACAGCTGTGCGATGGTGAGAACTGAATTCACTAAATGGTATCCATTTAAATTTCAGTCTTCCCCTTTCACAAAACAGCTGATTTGGCATAGTGGTATGTTGCTCTGACTGTTTTGCACAGGGACCCTGGGTTCAAGACGCAGTGAAATGTATGGTGGTAACGCAGCATTTTATTCTAGCAACTTTCCAAAACATTATACAAGCAATGTTTAAAATGTGTCCCTGGTTTTCGGCTTTGTTCCCCCCAATAAATTTTGCTTTTTCCAGATTTCTTGTGTGCTGCACGCTCAGAGATACAGCTGAGTGTCGAGTAGATTTTATAAGGGCTGAGGAGAGCTGGGGGAGCGCGTTTAGTGCTGCTTATGTTTAGTCTGCTCTGCTCACTGTTAAGCACAACAGGATAGTGTACTTGCTTTTGATGCTGAAGGCTGTGGGTTCTACTCCCACAGTAGGTAGATGCATTGCTGATACTGTACTGTGTTGTAAAGGGGGTGGATGCTGCAGTTCTTTTGGCAAAGATACCTAGTAACTATGAACCTGTTATCAGTTTGCTATCCATTCCCTATTGCGATATTACTAGCTTATCATTTTTTTTTGCATGCAACAAAAGGCCATTTATTCTTCAAGGGTAACAGGCACTTTATTTGTAGATTAAACAATGACATATAAAGTGTTTGCTAGCAGCAACCTCTTTATTAGTTACAAATTTCTTTAATGTGGATTTTACTACTTCAAATTGTGCATTTTTTTTATACTGGTGGACTATAGAAGGTTGAGTAGACTTTTATGATGGAAATGTTCTGAATTGGGCAGTTTTGTCATTGGTGTATGCATTTTGTTTTTTTTTTTTACTGGAAAAATGTTCAAAAATTTAAAAAAAAATCCTCTAACAACTAAACTGTGTACTTAGGCCAAGGAATATAATGTAATACAGTCAGGAAGGTGTATCAAAGAGCATGTGTATGATATGTTCGAGGGGCCTATGATTTTGAAGACAGCCCAGAGTTTATTTATCTGCCACTGGCAAAATGTATTTTCTTTGAATGTGGGTTTCAATGCTGTTTCAATGCATGTGAGTTTCAAGGGCAGAGAAGTTTTAATGTTAGTCTATTTTCATTGTGAGACTGCATTGCTTTGTTTAACAGGTATGTATTAGGGTTTGTGCTGTAAAATGCAAAATAAAACTTTCAAATGAAATCCTAAATCATCGCAGAAGTAAAGCAGTATGCACATTAGTGTTTATGGTAAATGGGGCAAAATAACCAAGGGATGGGACATTGGAATGGCTGCA
Organism: Protopterus annectens; assembly: GCF_019279795.1. Taxonomy (NCBI): domain Eukaryota; kingdom Metazoa; phylum Chordata; order Ceratodontiformes; family Protopteridae; genus Protopterus; species Protopterus annectens. Next base: position 374,789,971 of record NC_056742.1, read on the forward strand.
GGGGGGAGGCTCCATTTGACCATGATTTTGTGAGGGGGGGGTAGCAAACTTAGACAGCCCCGGTTGAACTATACCTCTCAGTTGTCCATATCTTTGCAGAATGAATAGATATTTGCTTCTTATTTTTGGTTTGTTCCTCATAAAATTTGTGGTTTTCTAGCAAATCATTTAGGAATTAAGTCACTAAATGACAGACATTGAGTTTCAGACGTCATAACCTTCAGAAAAATGCATGCTAATGCAAGACTGTCTTAAGTTTATACAAGAGCAATTTTTAGTAGTGTTTGTATGTTCCCCCTAATATATTTGGGCCTTGTCCAGATTTCCTGCATTAAGAGGTTGAGAGGTACGTGCAAATCATTTTGTAGATTAGGAATATCCAAACCTCTCAATTGTCCCCAATTTTGGCTCAAAATGTTGCTCTCCCCTAATAATCCCTCCTCCAAAATGGCAATTTTGGAAGAAAATGTGGAGGGTTTACAATTATATATAACTGTAATGATCAGAGTTATAGATTACTTTTATTTCAGAAATGCATGTAGATGCTCTTATTTTGTTAGCTGCTCAAGTTAACAATGTTAATATTAAAAAGGTGTCCCTTTTTTGACAGGTATTTTTGCATCACATTTTGGTCTGTTTTTCATACAATTACGGTTTTCTGGCAAATTAGTGGCAAGTCATTAAAGACTGAAGTTAGAAAATAATGGCAGACATTTGAGTTTCAGATTTTATACCCTTCAGAAAATTCGTACTAATGCAAGATCTACTTCTGTTCTATTATCTAAGTTAATAAGAGCAATATTTAAAAATTAGCCTTATTTTTGGGCCTGTGTCCCACTTCTAGTTCTATGTATGGCTTTGTCCAGATTTCTTGCTCTGAAGTTGAGAGGTATGAGTGTCAGAGCCATCACAGTCAGCCAGAGACATTTCAAATTGTGACATACTTGGTGCACCCCACCCCCCATTGTAGTGGCTCTGGATGTGTCCAAGGAAGGCAAGGAGCAGTTATGCAGTGTAAGTGTGCAGAGTATTCCCCCATCCAAGGTAGATCACAAATACGACCGTGGCTTTTCATCTGTCCTTGATTTTGCAGAATGTTCTGGTTTTCTATCAGATTTTTATACTGTTGATTTATGCTTCTTATTATTCAGGAACTGCATACTGTCACAGTGCCCTGTTGCTCTGTTTTAAGTAGCCCTGGTTTAATGAACATCAGGTAAGCTTGTCGGAGATTGTAAGATGCAAGTAAGCTTTAGTAAGCATATTGTTAAAGAATTACCAGCATTGAAAGCCTTTTCATTGTTGCCATGCAGAGAATATTTAAATAACTAGATAATGTATAAGCCTTGGGTATTGAAATGCATATGACAGTATTTGTAATAAAAGGACAGGATTACAGTATTTTCAGAAGCTCATTACATTTTATTGGAGACCAGTGTCTTATAGCAGTGTCTGTGTGATAGTACACTTGTAGTTGGGTGGCTTTAATGGTATATGGTGGTAAAAGCATTGCTACCTTACTTAAAAGCCAAGCCCTGCAACAACTAGGTAAGCTCCACACTGAAGTCAAAACACAATAGCTCTGGTGGGTAAATGTACTCTGTAGTAATCAAAAAAGGCAAATGTTTGAAATAGCTACAGCTTATGTGCAAACACAATAGGTAGTGATGAAACAATGCTCTGCTAAAAATGCTTTAATGCTCCACATTGCTGAGCTGCAGATCAGTTATCACTGGCTACCAGGATTTCACCCACTTCAGATCAAGCACGGTGCCGTTCAGTGCAACCTTCCCAGAACTAATTCAAGTCTGACCAGAATTATTTGGTGTGTGTGTCTATAAGAGGGAGGTAGCATACCCCTCAGCTGTCCAGGTTTTTGCAGAATGTCCAGATTTTTGCCCCATATTCCTCCTAAAAGGATTGAAGTTGCTAAATAATGAGACATTTCAGTTTTAGATGTCATATCATTTAGAAAAATGCATACTAACACAAATCCTGTTACTCTTGCAATTTTCTAAGTTTATGAGAGCCATATTTATAATCTGTCCCTATTTATTTTAGGCTTTGTCGAGATTTCTTGCACTAAGGTTGAGGCCTTGAGGGTTGTGGTATGTTTGTGAGAGAGAAAGCGAAATGCTCAAGTTAGAGTTAGCAGGTGGAATTAAGTGCATTTTCAAGGAACTGAGTTTTAAGGGAAGCGAAGTTTACTGCTGCTCATGCAAAGTCTATTTATAATGTGCAACTGTTCTGTTTAGCAAATGGTATCTCTATTGTGGTATAAAGTTTTAAAGCTATGTTAGTAGCACCACAAGTAGAATACTTGCATCTTAATGGAGAGGCTTGAGGTTCTATTCCTACAGCATGTACATCTGTATGCTGCAGCCCTGAGGATGTCCTCCTTTGGATGAGATGCCTAATATCTATGAAACCTCTTTTCAGCTTGCCAACCATTTTCTATTGCAATATACCAGCTTACCATTTTTTAATTTAACATAGGCAATTTATTCTTTGACGGAAGCAGGCACTGAATTTGTAGATGAAACACTGAAATATACAGTTTTCTAGCAACAACATCTTCATTAGTAGATATCTTTCAGAGATCTTTAATGTGGAATTATTCAGATTACTTTTTTACTTTTCAGAGACACTCAAACAAGTGTTGCTGTATAATACAAGGGATATAATTCAATTATATATTATATATTATAATTAATACAATCAGGTAAATCAAATCTTTTGCATGGCCCTAACAGTGTGCAAGGAGCCTATTGCTTGCAAACAGTTCAAAGGTAAATAATCTGCCACTGGCCAGATGCATTTTCTTTGAATGTGGGTTTCAATGCTGTTTCATTGAATGTGAGTTTCAAAAGTAGAGAAGCTTTAATGCCAAGTCTGTTTTCATTGTAAGACTATTGCTTTGTTTAGGTTTAGTAAATGTCTCAGTGTTTGGGCTATAATGTTTGAAATAAAAGTTGTAAATTAAATCCAACTGCCTGTAATCATTGTAGAACTAAAGCATAAAACAGTATGCACACAGAGATTTGAACAGTGTCTATGGCAAATGGGGAGAAATAGCCAAGTAATGGGACACTGGAATGGCTGTGTGGGCGGGGCTTGGGGTGGGTGGATGTGGGTGGGGCTGTGTTGGCAGGGGGCGGGGAGAGCTATGTGGGTGGGGCTCTGGGTTTGCACCCCCCTGCAAAAAATCCTGCGGGCTCCTTTGCTCACAAGACATCTACAACAACTGGAAAGGCCGCAGAAATACCTCACAAAGAGGATTACCGGCCTCAAACAGATGCCCTATTTAGACCATCTCAAAAACCTCCAGCTTTACTCTGTCACATATCACCTTCTCAGAGGCGATCTCTGCCTAACATAGAAAGCTATGTCAAATCCAGAGCTGTTGGACATGCTCCACCTAAAGAAATCCCAATTCCTCCGTGCTACATGCTCTAGGGACCTAAACCTTGTCACTACAATAAACAGAACATGCTGGAGGGATAGATGCCTGTCCCAGAGATGTCCCATACTCTGGAACAAAGTACCTATCTATATCAAACAAAGCTCATTAGCACTCTTCAAGAAAAATCTTGATGACTGGATGGGAGATAGGAAATTCACCCCAGGAGATCACTTCTGTGGCTCTGCTTGACAGGAGCACAGGAAAATAATATTCTTGGGTGGCAAAAGCCAGGGTACCATTTGGCTAGGCTTATATAGGCCCTAGGGCCAATAGCCTAGTACCTACCTACGAACCTATGAACCTATAGAGAGTAGTGGGCTATAAATTGGCAGTAGGAAAATGAAAAGAGCATTGCATTATACTCAGTTAATATAATATTAACAGTCAGGAATTCTGGTAAAGGTACTGAGGAAGTTTTTCAGGAACTGCAGCAATATGGGAATATTGCTGGCTATAAGAGTGACACTGATAAGACAAAAGTACTACACATTAATGCAAAAGAAACAATGGCTTGAAAACAAGATCAACCCCAGATATAGGTTTCTAGAATGTAATATATATTGGTTTGGTTGAGAGAAATCTGGGAAAACTTGGGTATTTACTTCAGGAGACAATCAAGATTAAGGGATATATGGAAGAATTTAAGCAATTGGATTTAAGTGCTACAATGGTACGATCTCCTGCACATTTATATACTGGACTGGCATTCAGGGTTTCATTTTACATAAGAATATCAGGCATGTTACAAAAAATGATGAGAGAAGATGATAGAAATCTTCAAGGATGGCAAACCAGCAGGAGTACTTTGGGATAAGATAGAACCGGGGGGGGGGGGGTGCACCAGATCTAAGTATCAAAAGACAATTCTCTCGATCTAACTGGAATAATGTCATAATACCAAATATTCAGCAGTTTGGAAGGATATGCTGAAAGATAAAGTTAAATGGCTAAGGGAGCAGAGACAGATTTGATATTTTTAGTGAAAAGAGAGGAAAAGTTAGTGAATCCCAGGCTATCAAATATGAAATGTGAAGTACAAGAAAGCTGGAGGGAAGGCCAGTTGATAGAATAACAGCAAGGTATCTGATAAGGTAAAAGAAGGCCAGTTGATAGAATAACAACAAGGTATCTGATAGGGTAAAATAAGGAAGATACACAGGGCAACATAGTTGAAATGCAGTGGAAAGTGGAAACCAATGCAATAATGCTAAAATATTGGAGTCATCTGATAGAAAACAGAAAGGTTTTAGCCTGGGGAAAGTATGTCTATAAATTTGAGCAAGATATTAATCTTAAATCTAATTTAAAAAAATAATCCAGGTCAAGCTTAAACATGAACTGGGTTACAAAACAAGAGAAGGACTGGCCCTTACTGGTTAAAAAGATACAGGAGATAATAAATGGGGTATTAAAACCAGGGAAAAACATCTCCAGTATATTCTAAATCGTATAATATGGCCATGTGGAGAAATCTGCTAGACTTAGGCAACAATGGCAAAAGGCGTTAGGAATTGAGATCAGTAAGCATAGTTGGAAAAATAAGATATGCCTAGAACCAGGTAAAACATTAAGGGCTCATAAGCTCAGAATTTTTGCTTAACAGCATCAGTACAAGTATTTTACACTCTGCAGATGATAGCCAGTGTCTCTTAGTGAGCTCCACAGAGTTGCTGGAGATGTGAGATGGTGAGAGTAGGAGATTGTCTCCACATCTTCTGGTAGTGCAGTCAACTGTCTTTGCTTACAGAAGAATTTCAACCTTTATTAATAGGACTGGGAAATATGCCACAGTGGTACGGCGGTAGCGTTGTTACCTCACAGCAAGAGGTTCTCCCATTCGATTCTCAGCTTGGCTTGGGAGTGCCTTCTTTGTGGAGTCTGCATGTCCTGCCCGCG
>NC_056742.1:374797829-374955329 GCF_019279795.1 Protopterus annectens
ACAAAATGGCAGACACCAGTCCTGTCTCCTAACCTTCTAAGAAAAAGGAAAAAGATGTAAAGGAAAACAGGAGGCCAACAATGCTGTTTCAGTGTCTAAATGTTGCCTAAGCATGAAGTCAGGGATAGTTGTGAGGTACTTTTGGAATCCCCATATTCAATAACAAGTGCAGCTGAGGCCTCTGCCATGACTCACTGGTGGCTGCAATGCCATCAACTATGTCCATGTCCTCTTGAGCCAAAGCCGCCTTATCGGTTGGGCTTGGAGCAACTTCATAGGCACAGGTCTCCAACTTATGAGTGCTGGTTACCAAGGGTGACATTAACATCCCTCAGGTCTTAATGAGAGGAGAGGTCAAAGGGGACCAGATTCATGACATGATCACCCACCCCTGGCTCAAAACGACTCATTCCAACTCCACATCCAAGATAAGATCCAAGCCTCTAAGACCAGATGACCAGCCTCAGCTGTCTGAGTCTCAGGCCCAGTATTCTCAGGTCAGTTCAAAGGGTTTTTTTCAGTCTGGCACAGGGTTTTATGGAGTTCATGAAATTTAGACATCCAGCACCTGAAGACTGTGCACCAGAAATCCCCTCTACTAAGAAAAAGGGGTCCGTCTCCCCAGGGGAACTCAGATTCCTGTGACTCTGAGACAGATGAATTAGACTATGTGGTTCATGTCTAACTTGCATCCTTCCTAGACACAAATTTGGAAGACTCTTTGTCCTCAGCCTCATCACACAAGAACTTGTAATTTGGGGTACTCTTCACAGAATGAAGGAATCTTTCAAATGGAAATTGGAGAAGTTCTCTCAGGCCCAGATCAGGTAAAGGCAGCTTCTTGGCCTGCCTGAGCCGAGACCCTTAACCATTCATCCAGTTATTGTAGTCTTTGATGCAACATCCTTGCAACCAGACTCCCAACCCCTAAGCCTAGAAAGCCTTACCACTTCTACAGGGTCCATGACTCCCCTAAGCACTTGCTTAAGTTGCATGTTGTAGACCCACCATTGTTGTATCTGGATTGCAGTAAGGGGTCTGCTGGGGTTACATCCAGCAACCCCATACTAAATGACAGAGTTAGCAGGATTCTTGACTGATTTAGCAAAAATAGACACACCTCAGCTACCCTTGTAATCAGGGCTCTTAATTGCCAGTTTCACATGGTCAAATACCAGGAGTTGTTGAGACATAAGGTGGAGGGGACACAAAATACCAGCCTTAAAAAGAAGTTGCTGGACTTATGTAGCCTTAGTTCCCAGGTTTCTTGGAATTCTCTGAAGTGTGTCTATAACTCAAGACTCAGATGATGCATTCTGCAGGGCAGCTGCAATGGAGTCAATAGTGGGGAGACATTCGTGGCTAAACGGCCAGCACTTCCACAGCATGTTCAAGTAGAACTCCTGGAAACTCCTTTAAATAAACAATTCTGTTTTGAACTACCTGTGGGAAAAGATGTTTAAAAACTGAAGGAGAAAGAGAAAATTATGCAGTCTGTTAAATACATTTTTAATCGCCATTGTCCAAACATGCTACAAACTAGTCAAGTTAAAGTAGGCACTTTCTTCACAAGCAGACCAAGGCAAAGAAAAGCCACAGAATTGGAAAAGGGCAATTTTCCTAAAAAGGAGAAAACTGGCTCCAGTTGTAGACCTGTGAGATCTCAGACCCAAGTCCCCAGTAGGGAGCATCTATGACCTTTTTGCAGCACTTCTGTTCCAGTAACTCTCCCCCCAATCCACCTAGAGAAAGTAGGAAGAAGAATGTCGCTGTTGGTGAACGTGTGGGAATAAATAACCTAGGACAAGTGGGTTTTATAAGTAGTAAAATCAGGCTACAGGCTACAGTTTTCAAAAAATGCCAGATTCCAGGGCATTCCCCCAATTCCCAAGGAGCAAAGACACATAATGGCTCTGCTGGTGAAACTTCTTATAGCACCGGGCACTCCAGAAATGGTACAAGAAAGAGACAATGACAGGATTTTATTCCAAATGTTTCTTTGTTCCAAGAAAAGAAGGACCTTGTAGACCAGCTATTATGGTAAGCATGAGTTTGTGAGTTTGAAATATGCCTACCTCCGTATCCCCATAGCTCGGGGAGGCAGACAGTTCCTGCTTTTCCAGGTAGGGGTTCTCATTATCAGTTTTCTTCCTTGCCCTTACACTTTCTACTGCATCAAGGGTCTCCCCAAAATGTATGGCTCCCATTCCTGTCTTTTGCAGGACAAAGGGTATGCATAAAGGGTGTCCACATCTGTCCTTACCGACATGATTGCCTGATTTAGACCAGTGATGGCGAACCTATAACATGCATGTCAAAGATGACATGCCACAATGTTTTGGGTGACACACCAGCATTCACCAACATCCAAGTTACCAAAGAAACTGAATGAACAAAAATATAAGAAATATGAGACCCTGCACCACCCAGAGATTAAAATGGATTTTCACCTCCAGTATCAGCACATCATCTGTCATCATGGGAGCTGCACAGTTCAGTTGACTTCTAACCGCTGCACTGGAAGCTCATTATCAAGGCGCAAGCATGACATCTGCAACTGCAGTCTCCAAATGAGTGCATTTGTTTGAAATCAGCTTTTGCATTCATTGCTCGTGTGAAGTGCATTGAATTATTTTTGTGCAAAGAGCCAGTTCAAAAACACTGCTACAGAGGTAAGGGAGTTATTAACTTCAAAGACTATATCAATATGCTGCCTCGAGATTTTGCAGAGGGCAGTGCCGACATTGTTTTTTCTTTGTGGTTACACTTCTGCAAAGGGCAAGTAGTCTGCATTTCTAAGCGTGTGCTGTTTTACATTCCTCTCAACTGTCATGCTTAATCCCTCCTAAACCTGGTGACTTTTTACACTTAATAATAGCAATAATTAGATTTATAGACTTATTTTACTTCAGAAAATGTATATTAATTCACATTAATTTTATTCTGTTTGCATTTTGGGGGGGGTGACATGCCAACAGAGTCAAGTTAGGGAATTTTCCGAATTTTTAACATCCTGAGCCAAAAATGTTGCCATCACTGATTTAGACTGTCTCCCTTTTGAAGATTTAGAGAGCCATCCAAATCACCATGGAATGTTTTTAGAGGGTAAGCCTATCCCTAAACCTCCAGAAATCACATCCAACTCCAACCACTTATATTACCATCCTAAGATGTCAAAAATCCCAGAACAAGAAAATCAAATATAGCTAACTGGTAAAGGTTATCCCATGGGTACCTGAACATAGAACAGCAGCTAAATCAATCACAATTGTCAGTGGCATTCTGCTATCTCTCAGACCCTTTCAAAATGGTTACCTATTACAACCGTGAAACCACAGTTATGCAAATACGGAAACATCGACACATATTGAGTGAACCGCGAAAACACCGAACGTCCTAAAGTACGAAATTCAAAATGTCGAATTGTCATAGTTGGCCCTTCTCCGGTAAATCTCCTTAAGGTAAGTGTGCAATAGTTACGGACCTTAGGGTTAGGGTGCGGGTTAAGGTAAGTGCATACATAGTAATATATGTAAGATTTAGTTTAGGGTTAGAAGTAGGGCTTTGTTAAGTGTATGTATGTGGATTATTTATTTTGTTTGGGTAGGTAGTATGTAGCGGGTGGTGGAGTTGGCCAACTATGCTGATTCGACATTTTGAATTTCGTGCTTCAGGACGTTCGGTGTTTTCGTGGTTTGCTCAATATGTGTCGACATTTCTGTATTCGTGTAAGTGAGGTTTCGCAGTTATAATATAGACCGTTTCAAAACAGGCTTGTCTTATGTATCTATCAAAATTCATGTTTCAGCCATATCTGCCTGTCTACAACTATATCCTCATGTTTACTTATAGCTTACTATGTTTCAGCCATATCTGTCTATCACTAAATCCTCCTGCATACTTACAGCTGATTATGTTTCAGCTATATCTGCCTGTCGAACACTAACTCCTACTGCATACTTCTGAAGGAATTCCTTAAAGGAGTACTCCATTTAAGACCCCATTCAAAGGAAACATGTTGGCTCCTCCATGAAACCTAAACTTTGTTTAGGCAAACTAACCTTGTCACCCTTCAAACTAGCTGCTTCTGCTGACCTGGAAACCCTACTGGTACCCTTTGACCTTTACTAGGTTGATCTATGAGTTGTAGGTCCTCATATGTAGAGATCATTTTTTGTTTGCTTGGTTTTTGTTTTCTGCAAGGACAGAGTCACTTTACACACACTAATCTTAATTTAGCAGCTGGCACAGGCTTGTGTCAGATTTGGGCCCTGGACAGGTCATACTCTGGACCCTGGAAAGTATGCTTGCAGTCTGGTGCAAAAAAGCTCTTTAGATGGCATCAAGTGACTACCCTTTACACCACCAACATCCAGATGTTAGACAGAGTCCAGCAGGCCAAAGGTGGAAGGTGAGAGCTCTGGTATTCAGGCTGGCCTCAGGTTCTGAAGGCAGGAAATCCCAAGAGTCAGTATTGCAGACGTGAATCTTGTCAAACATTTACAGTTATTGTGAGTGTTGAACACAATTGTACACCAAGTTAACCGCTCTGTACGCCATTGGTACAACCTAGCTAAGATGTTTAACTCTTCTTTTTACTGTTCTCTTATTTCCAATAGTCATTCAGCCACTAAAGACATCAAAGTTTATCACCTTTCTGACTGCCTTTATATCACTAAAGGGAGAGATGGAAAGTTCTAACCTGTCCAATGAATTGATTTTTGTCGGCAAAAAAAATGATTGGGGTTTTGTTTCAATGAACAGGTCAGCCTCTGAGGAGTTACTATCCTGGATAACTACAAGTATATCTCTTGAAACAATAATCCTATGTGGCCTTGATTTTGACTGGCCAAAGGCGATGGATTAAAATAACTTTTAAAAACAACCACAATATCATATAAATTTATTGGAAGATAAAAGTATTCTGCCCTGGATACTAACAACATACACCAGGAAAATTACCCACAGGCACTGGTATTCACTTAAACATGTTATATATAACATGATGCCTGTATTTTGAAATATTTCAACTTGTATGTTCAAATGTATATCTGTACTGTTAATTCATGTTGACAGTTTGCATAATCGGGTGAAATGTAGAGCTTTTTATACCAGATATCCATGGAATAGAGGCTTTGGCTAGTCAGACTTTCTCAGTAAACATAGACAAATAAATACACTGAAAAAAATTATATGATGCTATACAAAATACCAGAGCAAAATGCATTAAACAGAGACACTTAACTGCTTCTGCAGGGGGGGCTTTAGCTCCTTGGTGTGGCAAACTGCACTTCCTTCTCCGCCACGTACTAAATGGTTCCCTATTACATTGTCGAACTTTTAAAAGTTTGAACATGTTAATGGAGATCTCCGTTCCGGAAGTCTCGTAGTTGGTATATTTTAAGAGCGGGGGGGGGCACAGCCATGGGGGGGGTCCAGGGGTCCTTGCCCCCCTGCTTACAACCGTTAGGTAGGTTTTTTTTTTTTCCTGTCGTTTTCGAAATTTTAAACATTCGAACATATGGGTTCAACCATATAGCATTCGAACTTTTAAAATTTCAATAACGTAATATGAACCCATACTAAATATACTGTGTAGGCTTAAACTCTAATGCAACGTATGGAATGCCTGATTTCCAGAAAAAAAACAGTGTGCCCTTAGCTATGAGGTATTACAGCCTCAGAGTTAGTATGGTTAGAGTGTGGGGGAGTACCCTCCAAATTGGGGAATACAGGAGTGAGGAACCCTCCTGCAAAAATTCTCCATATATTTCTAATATAAAGTTATTTTTGCACAGCATTTATATTATGTCTTTCTTTACAAAATAAATAGTATGTGTATAGAAGCACTGAGTTTTAATTAAAGTTACTGAGAATATCACACTGTGGTTTGTGATTTTCTTGTGTATTTTTATTTAAAGAAAAGAAGGAGTGCCACAGTGGTGCAGTAGTTAGTTTTTCTGCCCCATGGGACTTGGTTCTTTGATATGATTAGTGTTAAGAGTGCTTGAAATCTCTTTGTCAATGAATATGTCACAGAAAAACTAGATATCCTCCAAACTGCCCATAGGAGATATGTGTGGTTGTGTACACACTCACAAAGGACTGACATCCACCCAAGATTATTTCTCTGCCTTATGCCTACTGAGCACCTTCATAACCACAAATGGATAAAATAGCTACCAAAGAATTAAATGAATGAATTAATGAATGAATGTATTTCTAGATAACATCGATAGTGTAGCTTTCTTTTAACTAGGCCAATGTACCACAAGCTACATTTCAATGTCACTCATTATTTTACTACTTGAACAGAATATAATTATTGTTGTTCACTGTATAGCACATTTTTGCATTGTAAAACTTCACTAGCTATCTAACTTTACATTTATTATACAGCTTTTAACTTTATACATTTATGCTATTCAATTTCAGTGCTATTACATTTAATCATACATTGTGCAATGAAATGTTCTACAGGTTTGTCAAGGCACAGTTGTGTATATTACCATTCTGTATGTGCTTGTTTTATCTTCACTTGAAACTCAGCAAAAATGAGTGGAAAATAGGTATAGTTTTGTTTCTTGAAACAATTCCTGTGCTCCTCAAGTCCATTGGATCAACTGAGAAACTGCTAAGTTAAACAGCTGTATACATGTATACACTGAGGGTACTGGGTGCCTGTTCATATCTCTACTATTATTTTGTACTACATTTGATAAGTGATGACAAAAGCATTAAATTGTTTTAAGCAAACTTTCAAGATATTTACTCAATATAGTGTTAATGAATTTGGCTTGAATAATTTTTAAATTTTACACAGAATGTCTTGTTCCCGGCTGACTCTGTATAACTGCTAGAATTTTGAGCTATGATTTAGATAAATGTCACTGTTGATGTGACACTTTTGATTCCATGTGCAAAAATGGGAAAAGGGGTTATGGGTGGATGGGTGGTTGGATGGATGGATCCAGATTTTAAAAAGGAACTAAGGTGCCAGAGTGGGGGCCTAGTTAATGGAAAACTGAGCATCCTGTAACAGTCCACAGTTCTTCTACTGAACAGGTTAGCAGTAGCTACTGAGGATACTAAATGCACCACTTGTCAAAAGAAGGTAGACACTGCAAGTCATTATACACTGTGCATCATTACACACACTGCATGTCATTACACAATGCACATCATTACACACACGGCGCGTCATTACACACACTGCGTATAATTACACACTGCATGTCATTGCACACACTGTGCGTCATTACACACTGCGTGTCATTACACACATTGCGCATCATTACACACACTGCACATCATTACACACTGTACATCATTACACACACTACTCGTCATTACACACACTGCGTGTCATTACACACTGCATGTCATTATGCACACTGCATGTCATTACACACTGCGCATCATTACACACTGCATGTCATTACACACACTGCACGTCATTACACACACTGCACATCATTACACACTGCTCACTATTACTCATGCCAATCAGTTGAGACTACATCATGTTTTGTGCCTCTTCTGTGGAGTAAAGGGCCACTGATTTGGACCTGAGCCAGACAGTACAAATACTATAGGCAGCTAGTATAGCACTGAGCAGGGTCTGCTAGACCTTCGCAAACTAGAATCTCAAAGTTTGACCCTTGTCCTTACACTCTTGATATCTAACAATACAATCTCAGTGGTCATATTACCTCCTCCCTTATACTTCTGATCTTCAAATATACCATCTCTAAGGTCACACTACTTCTTCCCTTAAAGCCATGATCCCTAAATATATATACTATCTCATCTCAGAGATCACATCAGCTCTTCCCTTATACCACTGGTCTCTAAATATACTGTTTCAGAGATGACACCAAACCAGATGAAAGAGAAATAACTTAATTCCCTTATCCCTGAGGAGGTGAAACCTCAGTGATGTTTGGGGTGTGGGACATTGTTACCGTGTCATGGGATGTGGGGGACCCTGCAGAAATCAATACAGATCCAATTAACATAAGTGAAATACACAGTGATAGTGTACTGGGACATCCTAAAATGGCCAGCTATAGAATAGATTAAATAAATTTGACTTTCGTACATCAACACAGACCCCTATGATCATGGGTGCCAGGTGACCTCAGCCCAAAGTTGGCCAGATTATGTGTATCTTGAATGACCACAAAAAAATGAAGGCACTAAACCATTTGTGAGCAAAAGAAAAATGATCATTCAGCCTTGTACCAATGTTCACATGATAGTCATTGTCCTTTAAAGTTTCTTTGCAATTTGAATCTGTAAGCTGCTTAAGTTTTTTTGAAGTGCAATTAACTAACAAGTGATTATGGTTATTATTACTCAAACACCTCTAATTCATAAATATGAAACATTAACTGTCATGAAATGGATTTTATTTCTTCTTTACAAAATTGGTTTTCCAAAATCTAATTACTGTTTGTCATAGCCAACAGCAAATGTGGTTCTAATGTGTGCCATGCAGGTGTAGATACAAATATATACATTGTGTCACTATACACAGTTTTCAAAAAACATGCAGGATAAAGATTCTCAGAACTGACTAAACTTTGACACTATGACCTATCTGGCAGAGTATCCACATTTTAAATTATCTTTAAAAGAAACAAAACAGACTTTATGACAGTCAACATTCAGAAATAAAACATTTTCATTACCATCTATAAAAATTAAACGTCAATTTTAAATACATTAGAAAGCTTTTTATTAATTTGGCATGAATGATGTTCTTTTTATAGCTGGTAAGACAAATTGCCATCATTTTAATCAGTTTAATGCTAGTGGACTGTAATTAAATAATGATTATCCCAGTTGTGATTTGAGGAGTATGTTATAATATTTATTATTCATGAAAGGCATTAATGTTGATAAATGACTATACTTAATGCTTTTATGGAATCCCATTAGTTGTGCACTATTCCTTTAGATGCTTAACTGTTCAGCCTATGACATACTTTTGGGGTTTTTGAATCTAAATGATTTATTGGGCATGTAAGTGGTCAGAATCTCAGATTGTTTTAGTAGAAATAACTGGTACAGTAGAGATTTCGAATTAAAGTCTTCAACAGTAGCCCTTGTTACTAATGGTTGTTACTGATGGCCTTTGAATTCAAAGTTTCTTTATTATTATTGTTTTTTTTTACATCTTTATAAAAAAGGTTGTACCACAGTTTGTTATTTACAGAGGCATCAGATTTATGATTCCCTTATGAAGAAATGTAAATAATGTTTGGCTAACACAAGGAAATTGCCATGCTTACCGGGTCTGTGCTTTCAGATTATTAGCTCCCTTTGTCACTGCCTTTCACCTTGTCTGTCCCCTTTAAACATTCTACTGTTCTGTTCTAACTATCCTACCTAACTAATCACCCCATTCCCCATTCACACAAAAAGAAAACCATTATTGAAATATTTCTTCTAGCATAGTCGCCCTTAGTCACTTCCACTACCTAAAACACAAAAGACTGCAACTCACTCCATCAAAAAGGGATCTTCCTGCACTCCAGTACCAAGCATTCATACCCCACTACTTAGCCACTCAGCTCATACCAATACCTCTCCTACCAACCCTGGAGGGGGTAAATATATGACAAGGATACAGATGGTAAAACTCACCCAGCCCTGGACCAAGTGGTGATATTCATCCCAATTCTGGACCTCCGCCCCAGTCCCACTCAAAAATGAAACAGCCTCCAACTATTCCAATTTACAAACCTAACCATCACCTAAAAATAATTAACATTAATATTCAAAGTATAGTCAATATGGTTAATGACTTCCACAACTGGCTTGTCTTTGAACTCCCATATATAGTAGTCATCACAGAAACTTGGCTAAAACCCACCATTACCAATATAGCCATACTCCCACAAGGATACAGCATTTATAGATGTGAAAGGGTAACTAAAAAGGGGAAGGAGTTGCCATAATCTAGTCCAACAACCTCACAGTAGACAAATTCTGCCCTCAACTACCATCATTCCACAACATAGAAATACTGCCACTACTCCTAAAATTAAATCAAATCAAACCCATCTGTATCCTTGTCATATATTTGCCCTCTAAAAGCAGTCAGTCCACCCTTGAAGACCTACTACCCTGGGCACCAACACACATATCCCAGGAAACTCATTACACCAACTATGGATCATACATATAAACTCACATATTCAGAGGGTCTTAAATGGAATCTACCCAAACCTCAAAGGCATCCCAGATGTTGTCATCAGCAACCTTCCAAACACTGTACAAAGACAACACTCCCTAAGACACATACAACCACATCTCACAATGTCTCACCAACTGAGCCCTTAGGGAAAGCTACCACACAACCCAATATATTGGTTATTGGAAACTCTGTTGTGAGACGCAACAAAACTCCATTCATCAGGCTGAGCAGAGAGACAGTCAATTGCCTATCAGAGGCAAGAATCTGCCAGATCACACATGCACTCAGGATGTTAAACTGCAAATACCAGTATGACTCTGTCATAGTCCATGTGGGCAATAATGACCAGAGATGTACCTCCCTGCACTACATGAAGACAGGCATGAAAGAGTTTTTGGATAATGTGGCTCAGGCAGGTATGAGCCTAGCACTGAACAGCATTCTACCTTCTCCAAAGATGGTACCACAATATAAACAGAAGATGATTGACTTTACCAATTGCCCTAGTTTCTGGTGCCATTCTAAGGTGGTCTAATATTTATCAGCTTGGGTGGCATAGATTGACATACCATGTTTGCCAGAGATGGTCTGCCCCTGTACCCACTTTTAGATATTGGCCAAAGTATTATCCACCCCTATAATACATTTTAGGCAATGCCAACCTAGTAAACTTTCTGACATAGTAATTTCTTAAGACAAACAAAAGGTGTTACTTGCTCAATGCTAGGAATCTCAACAAGAAGCTCAACTCCCTGGAAGTCCTCCTCACCCTGGAGAGTGTTGACATCTGTGCAGTTACTGACACATGGTTTAAAGCTGCATATGACACCCTGGCAGTACAAGGCTATAATTCCTTCCACACATTTATAAAAGGCACTGCACAAGAATAAGAGGAAGAGATGTATCAATCTACATAAAACGTAAGCACATCTTATGGTTGGACAAACAATATGACATATGTGAGCTACTCCATGTCCGACTAACCTTAGGTAAAGTCCCATGCCATATCCTTGTTATATACAAGTCCCAGTCTATAACCAAGGATAGTCCTACCGTACTATGTACTTGAATGCACGGGAGTTACTCAACGTTCGGCCCAACATCATATCCATGGGGGATTTCAACTATCCCTCCACAAATTCATACACAACCACAACCTGAAAACCCTGTCTCTGAACTCTGCCACCTATAGACCACTGAGAGGTGATCTATGTCTAACCTACAAGGTATTCTCCAATTCAGCCCTGATGGATCTGCAACCCGTTCTGAAAACCAACAGTACTAGAACTAGACGGCATACTCTTGACAAACCCAGAACCAAAACGACACAAAACCAAATGAGTAGACGTCCAGGAGAAGAAGACCGTCAAACAAACTTTTATTGCACAACAAAGAAAAGATTCTTCAAATTAGTTAATTAACAAACAAAAATGGTTTACCTTAAAGGAAACCTTTACCTAAAAACCAACATTCTAATAAATAGCACATCATTCAAAATTTCATAATGCTTTATGCTACTACATACTCATTTCAATATAAATATATATATATATATATATATATATATATATATATATATATATATATATATATGTGTGTGTGTGTGTGTGTGTGTGTGTGTGCGTGTATATGTATACATAATATAAATACCCATATATAAAAATTCTAAAAAAAATGCATTTACAAAATATGGAGCTGTTAAAAATATTGCTGTTACTGTTACTTAAATGTCATACAATATAATAATGTCAGAATTGTCATAAGGCTATAAAACATAAGATCTAAGTTTTAGTATACTGGTTATACTTAGATGATCATTCAATCCCAGTGGATATAATGCTTCTAACTTTAGCTGCCATTTCAGTTCTTTGGCCTCTAAATATCCTTCCAGGGACCCCCTTTTGGGTTCAAGTCAACCTTGTCTATACCAAAAAACAAAAAAATGTGACCATTATATTGCCCAATGTGTTTAGCTAAAGAATTTGTACTCCTACCATATCTAATGTCAAGCTGGTGCTCATAAATATGTCTTATGGTTTTACCCACATAATAACATGTACACACTTTGCACATAGCAATATAGACAATACCCTTAGTATTGCAATTGCAATAAAAGGGTGGGTAAAGTATTCTACCATTGACTGGCAGTGAATTCCCTTCTTTGATATACAAACACTGCGAACAGCTTCCACATTTATAAGTTCCAGTTCTCTTATTGTGTGTTCCTGCAAGGTGATCTTTAATAGAGTTCCCTTTTCGAAATACCACCTTCGGTTCATTCCCAATACATTCAACCACCCCTTCAAAACGAGAATAAATGTTCCAGTTTTTCTTCAGTACTTGAACTATATTGATGTGGTCTAAATTATAGGTTGTAATAAATGCATGTGTCAACCTGTCATTGCCATCTTTTACTACAGCTGTTACATCCCCAGGATGCATTTCTTCATTCCTCAGAATAGGTTTGTAAAAACCCTCCTCTCTTTTCCTAACTTCACTATAAATGTTGAAAATAAGAAGTTCAGGGTAACCACACTGGGTGCGCATTTTCTTCAATTTTTCGCCCTCCTGTACAAATGATCCTTCCACCAAAACCAAACGTGCCAACCTAACATATTTGCCTTTGACAAGGCCCTTCTTTTGGTGGTACGGGTGACTGCTGTCATAGTGAAGGAGACTAAGTGAGCTTAAGAAAAATGTTGCTCACGTATCTCTGTTGGATGTAGTCTTTACTAATTTCCACATCCAAGTAAGTACTGTTTTGGTCCATACTGGAGGTAAATTTCAAAAATCCAGTAGTGCTGTTACAATAATCAAGGAAAGAAACAATGACATCCATCGGCAATGGATATGTCATCAAAAAAACAATAATAAACATCCCAGTATTTTTCATAGTGACACCCCTTAAGAAACCGTTTCTCCCATTCCAACATAATAATGTTGGAAAAAATGCGGGGGAACAAGGCCCCATGGCCACTTCACATCTCTGCAAAAAATATTGCCCTTCAAAAAACACAAAATTGTTTTTAAGGACAGCTTCCATCAAAGTAACTAAAACATAAACTTCATTGTTGGAAAAAGTACCTGTGGAAAATAAGAAATCCTGAACCCACGCAATACCCAACTCATGTGGGATGACATTAAATAAATTAACAACATCAATGGTCAAGAAAATCATTTCATTCCTAAATGGTAGGTTTCTAATTTTCCTTAAAAAATCCCAGGAATCTTTGCACACAGTGGAGTAAGCCTCTAGACATTTCTTTAATTTAATGTCTATAAACTTTGCAAGAGGGTGCACTTTGGCCTTGGATGCATTGACAATGGGACAAAGGGGGGGGGGTCCACCAAATCCTTATGTATTTTAGGAAGTCCGAAGATGGCGGGGGCAATAGGATATTCACAAGCCAAAAAAGTGTATTCTTCAAAGGAAATAGACCCTGGTAAAACATATCGTTAACTAAACAATTAATATGTACATTAGACAAATTTACTAAATTCTCTGATGCTTCTTCGTGCATGTTGTCATCAAATAGCAGCATATTCATTTTGTTGCAAAAATCCACCTTAGTCATAACAACAACCCCCCCACCCTTCTCAAGTTTCATAACTCTCAGCTTTTTATCCAAACACAAAGTTTTGAGTAAATTATGTTCTGCAGAAGTAAGATTATATTCAATATTAGGACAAACATTTCCCAATACCTTCCTCAATTCAAACTCACAGATTTTTTCAAATATAATAAGAGGTATCTGTAAAGGGGGATTAAACAAGCTTTCGCAAGTAAATTCAGTAGTGCAATGTTGTTCGTCATTATTTTTAAACAATAAACACAAATTTAGCTTTCTTAGAAACTATTTGAAATCAATTAATACATTCTCTATCTTAGCGAGCCCTGAGGGTATAAAATTAAATCCCTTACTCAGGAGCAAAGCATGTTCAACATTAAGTCTGTTCAGTATAATTGTATAAATGAAGATCACCTTCAAAGTTGGAAACGATTGTTGGACCAGTCTGCACCAAATCCTCATCACTCAGGCAGGAAACAAAAGTAAAATCAATGTCCATATCTATCTCCCTCGCCATTGCAGGTTGAAATTGGTAGATCCCCTCCACTGATTCCAATAGGGTTGCTGCTGCTGCTGTTGGTTCTGATTCTGGTTCCTCAGGCATTCCAAACACCTCAAAGGGCCTGTTCTAAAGGGACGTCCTGCCCATTTGGCTCAAAATGAGCCTGTGACTCCAAATTCTCATCTTCAAGGTTACCCCAGTACTACGTGGATCGTTGGGTAAAGGATAGGCACGCCCCCTACTGTATTGTTTTTTGGTATAGACAAGGTTGACTTGAACCCAAGAGGGGGTCCCTGGAAGGATATTTTAGAGGCCAAAGAACTTAAATGGCAACTAAAGTTAGAAGCATTATATCCACAGGGGTTGAATGACCATCTAAGTATAACCAGTATACTAAAACTTAGATCTTATGTTTTATAGCCTTATGGCAAGTGTGACATTATTATATTGTATGACATTTAGGTAAGAGTAACACCAATATTTCTAACAACTACGTATTTTGTAAATGCATTTTTTTAGAATTTTTTGATATATGGGTATTTATATTATGTGTGTGTATATATATATATATATATATATATATATATATATATATATTGTATCTTTCGGCTTTTCCCAGTTAGGGGTCGCCACAGCAGAACTCCGGTCCGCTAATGATTGGCAGTAGATTTTTACGTACCAAGTTGCCAGCTCTGACGCACAACCTTCAACGAAGGTATGCCCATTCATGCATGTCTCCACACAGAAGACACTTTAACTGAGAATCGAACAGGACAACGTCTTACTGTGAGGCTACAACGCTACCGCAGCAGCACCACCACCTCAGTGTGTATATATATATATATATATATATATATATATATATATATATTTTTTTTATATTGAAATGAGTATGTAGTAGTATAAAGCATTATGAAATTTTTAATGATGTGCTATTTATTAGAATGTTGATTTTTAGGTAAAGGTTTCCTTTTAGGTAAACCATTTTTGTTTGTTCTTCTTCTTCTTTCGGTAATTAACTTATTTGAAGTATCTGTTCTTTTTTGTGCAATAAAAGTTTGTTTGACGGTGTTCTTGTCCTGGAAGTCAGCTGGTTTGGTTTTGTGTCATTTTAGTACTAGATCTACCCAATCCAAGGATCGAAAACTTGTCTGTGACAAATTAAACATGTTGATGGGACAGGTATGTGTCTCAGAGATTATCCCTTCTCTAGAAATGACTATCCATTCATGTGAAGCAGAGCTCTTCCCTAAGCCTATTCAAATGCAGTTTGGACCAGTTGATGGGAAATCATAAATTCACCCCCTAGCTTGTCGCTTGTGACCCTTATGGACAGGAGCAGTTTGTAGATGCCCTAAGTCACAGGCATATACCAAAGCTGTTTGAGTCCTTGGGCACTGATAATTGGAAAAACTGGGTCATGAATGTCTAGGCTTAGAAATGATTGCACCATGTTAGCCTAGTAACCCCATATGACCCTATAATCCTATGATTCTTGGAAATGTTAATATAAATAGAATCATCTATAATTCAGAAACAGTCACTTCTCCAATTAATCTCTACAATTTCACACAACTAATCACCACACCAAACAGGTTAAACCCTAAAAGCAATAGTGGATCCATTATTAAATGGATACTAACTACCCTTCCAGGCAAAATCACGTCAGGTATACTATATGACTCAATGACTGACCAACATCCCACTTCCATAATTCACCAAGACACAAAAAATCCCCAAACCAACCGTAATATCACAGTCAGGGACCCATTTCCTAATCAATGTTCATGGGCCATATTAAAAAAAAAACTTCCATTAAATGAAGCCACTAAATACTTTAATAATACTGCTCTCCATCCTCAATAGCCATTAAACCCACTAAAACAAGACATATTCTGCTTCATGGCCATCCCAAACAAAAGCAAAACAAAAAAAGAGAAAAACAATAACAACAAGTACTACTTCAATCTTCACAAAGCTCACTACAAAAATCCATATAATTTCTGGTCCACTATAAATGATGTCCTCCAGCCAGGTAAAACTTCTCAACTCAGCCCTCTGCCAGATAAATCAAACAACCACACAGCCAGTGAACTTAACAATTACTACATTAATGTAGCAAAAACTCTAACCACTAATAGTAGTTCTAAGAACTCCCACCCACTCAGCACCAGCCCCCAAATTCCTCCCTCCCTCCCTTCAGTCTGCAACTAATTCCTACTACTAAAATAAAAACATTCCTGGCCATACTCAAACCTACAACACTAGCCACTGATAAACTGTCCACCAAATTCATATCACTAGCTTCTGGATGGTCTAGCATACCCCACCAGTATCCCGGTCAACAAGTCCATTACTGAATCATGTTCAGAATCCTGGAAACAGTCTATCATAACTCCCCTCCACAAAGGTAACTGTTCATGTGATATTCCAGTCTTCAGACCTCTTGCTATCATACCTCCTCTTTCAAAAATACTAAGAATGTTGAATCCACTCCCAGCTTCTTAGCTTTCTTTTACAGAACAACCTACTATAACACACACACAGTATGGCTTCCAGCCTCACCACTGTACCAGTACTGCCTTCCTTACCTTCCTAAACACCACTTAGTATCTTACAAATGACAACATATTAGTCTCCCCAGTTTTTCTAGACTTGTCTGAAGTATTCAGTACTGTACCTCATGACAAGTGCTATTCACCTCTCCATCCTAGGACTCTCAAACTCAACAATTAAATGGTTTGACAGTTACCATAACAGATCCCACTGTGTGAAATGGCAATATGCCCATTTGTCTTACCAACCAGTCACAAAGGGAGTCCCCCAGGGTTCAGTCTTACAGACTCTGCATTTCAACATTTACATAAACAATTTCCACCTCATGTCCCAACCCTCCACTCTGGTTCAATATTCAGATGATTCTACCCACTTTTGCTTTACTAAAATCTTAACAGAACTCCAAACCCTTAACCAACAATCCAACCATAATGTTGAACAATGGATTAACGCATCAAAAATATTGTTAAACCTCCAAAAAACAAAACCTATGCTGTGCATCCCAAGAACTCAAACATTCAAAACAATCCTTCAAAATAACCCCCCACCCTCCAAAATATGCCATTAATATTGTTTCCACCACTCACAGGAGTTACAGTATATGAACACCTGACATTTGATGCCCATATGCAGCAATCCATAAAAAAGTCCATCAAAAACTAAGGACCTTGTATAAGCCTAGCAGTTGTCCATCTGACCAAGCACGCAAAACTACAGCAATCACCTATCTGCTTCCAAGCCTTCTGTACCAGTCTTATGTTTTTTATACACCTTCAAGCATTACAAATGTGCAAACTGTAGCAATGCTATAATAAAACAGCCAGATTTGCAGTCCACCTACCAAATAGGACCCATCACCACATTGCCTTCCTTAAACTGTCCTGGATTGACCTTCCTTACCATATAAAGTTTTCCCAGCTGAAAGTCCCCAATGATATACCAACCTCAAAACTGCCATGCAACGCAAAGCCTACTTGAATGGCATGTTTCCAATAGACCACTGAGATCTAAATCTTCTTATGTGGTATATATTTCAAAATGCACCAGATCTCATTAGAACAGCCTATGCCCTATATATGTTGGAACTGCCTCCTCCATAGCATTAGGCAATCTGAAGCTAAACACAAATTTAAAAAGGAAATAAAATCCATCTTTCATAACTCACCTCACTGCACCTGTAACCCAACCTCAACAAACCTACAGCTCAAATCAGCTTAAAAGTCTAGCTGAGTTATTTCACCCAAACCATCACAGCTATTGCCTCCATAGTCTAGAACTCCCTTATATCACATCCATACCCCCTGAACATTTAGATACAACTTTGTTAGGTTTTCTCATCTTTATCCTGCTATTTACTGTTAAATGTTAGGCTTAGTTCACTGTAAATAAACTTTAGGCTTAGTTCACTGTAAACATTCTCTATTACAATGTTAATTCTCATGATTTGAGCTTTAATGAAAACGTTTCCTAGTAAGATATCAATTAACTTTCTTAAAGTTGCCACAGTTCTAAAATACTGTGTTACCTATCTTAAAACTGAAATACTGGTAAATGATATTATTTCTGATGCTTAGACTTGTGTGTTATAGGAGCTTCTCTCCCCCCAGGCCTCCACTGGAAAGGGGTTTTCTTATACAAACAGAGGAATTTCCTAGAAAACAAAATGGAAATAAATATATAAAAATTAAGCTCTTTTTCTTCACTGACTCCCCAGAATTAGATTTATCCACATAAGAACATATCAAGACTGTATCATCTTACAGCTGAAGAAATTTCTCCACATCCAGTTTATATACAATTGTTCACTGCATTGTTGGCAAACATCTTAAGTGTGAGAATGTAATGCTGGGGTCAATTTCATCACAAGGTACTGTGTTGTCTGAGCCGGTAGTGCACTTTTCAGGGATTCCTCCTTCTCCTCACTGTGGTGCAAACGTGGAGTTGGTATATATTTATTTATTTGTTTTACAGTTGTTTACTGGGAAAATCCGACTGGACAGAGCCCATTTTCAGCGGATGCCCCAAGGAGAAAAGCTCCACATACTTAAAATTACATAATTAAAGTAACAAACATAATTGAAACAGTTACAAAAACATAATAAGATACATATTGGTAAGATTTTGTGTTACATATTAAAAAAAAAAAATATATATATATATATATATATATATATATATATATATATATATATATTAGTTCAGAACTTTACAAGCTTAAGGCTATAGATGAATTATAAGTTACATAAGCATCCAGTTACAGTAGTACAGTTGAGCAATAACTACAGTGAATGACAATCCTAGAGTCATGTTTGGTATAAAGAAGCATATATAATTTTTGGGGGGTTAGGGGCTTGTCTACCAAATAGGGGAAAGCAGGGGGTGGCATTTTGTGTTTTTTAGTTTTTTTGACTCACCATTTTTGATAGATGGTGAGCTGAAAAGAGATTATTGATAGCTTGTAGGTAACCCTCTTAATGCTGTGACTTCTCCCTACAGTCTGTGCCATCCATAATGTACCTGCTTGCTCATGATTTTGTAGACTGAAATCATTCTATGTACATTTTTTCTGATGACATGGCTATACCGAGGTGGTTGCAAGCGTGTGTACCCACATGGCTGCACCTCCTACCTTCCTGTATGAAGCACTCATCTGTCAGCAGTACTCAGGCATATTGTACAATGGCATGCATGCTGAACTCCTCAACCCGCCTCTCCCCAAGAAAACTGAAACCAGCAAATATTTGGCATCTTTGCAGCTCAGTGATCACTAACCGGACCAACGTCAGTGTGGTACTGCAGGCAGGATCTTTATCTTTGCATCATGAGTCCAGTCATATCCTAAGAATAGCCCATAGGTCCACTGCCCGGAAGTAGAAGCAGTGCACTAGGACAGGCCTCACAGGTGCACTATGTACTGGGAAAAGAAGAGAACAACAAAACGCAGAAACAGTAGAAATGGTTAAATATATGTAAGTCCAATGTTGTGGTGATGAGAAGTGCATTCCCCTTACTCCAAGACCCAGCAGCTTTAGAGCAAGTGCATATAAGCAGCAAGACCATGGTGCAGTGCAATTTCACCATAACAGAGTGCGGAGGGCCTACTTTAATAGTATGTCAGTGAGTTTTAAGACAAAGACATAACTAAGGTGGGGCAAAGAGAGTGGCTGCCCCAGGCTCAGACTGTTACAATGAAAAATTGTCAGATGCTGATGAGTGGAGTGCAGTATCGGCATTGATTTATGAAGCTGTGAGGATACCAGGGCTTCACAAATGAATTCTACTACTGCATTCATATTTGCAGTAATGCTCAATGTATGCTAAACTACCCAGGGGTCCCAGATGATGGAACTACAGTACTCTTTTGGGACTTGCTGCTTTATGTATTAATCATTTTCTAGACATTTTCCCTTCTCTGCGCCTGCCAGCCATCACTCTTCCACCTACTGGCCTTGCCTTTTTTATACTGAAACCCAGTGCAGTACTGTTTTTAATACTCCTTTATTTTGGATAGGTCCTCTAACTAAATGTCTTCCCATTTATTGTAGGGATCTGTGCCATTATGTCATTTGCAAATAGAAACACTCCAATATGCAGATCAGGCAACACCATGTGTGGTCTTAGAGTAAGACATGGCCTGACACTGCTCCTGTGACAGTCCTGTATGTCAGAGGTGGTTGAAGCAAGTTATCTGAAGTATATAATTTCCAGCATCACTGCAAGCTAAGAAAACTAAACAGAAGTGGTACATATAATCTTTATTTATCATCAGCTCTACATTTATCTTCTTGCATGTATACTAGAGGAATTTTGGATTTTAGTTACTTAAACATTTTGAAGGCTGGTGGCAAAAGAGAATACCTCAAGGCTGTGCCACAAGAAATCTCCAGCTTTTAAAGAAAGAATAGCTTTGGATTTTGAATGTCAAGTCTTGAGTCAAATCAAAGAATTAGCTTTAACCACCTTTGTGAATGGTGCTTAGATCCATTATGAATTGTATCCATGACTGTCAAAACAATTTACAAAGGCATAGCTCTGACTACAACCCAAACGATCTGTTATCATTTAGCAGTACAGATGCCTGCTACAGCTGGTGTAAGTTGTCTTTCCTGGAGGGAAGGGGGTGGTATAGGGGACTGCTGTACTGCAATCCCTTAAGGGATGGGTAGTAATGCTTGGGAAGTAGTCCTGGGGCAGGCTGTGAACATGTAACCTTCCTCAGTAGGTGCACAGAACAAGGCATACTGGCCCCTGTGGTGATGCTGGTAACATCCCCCCACACACACACACACACACACACACACATACACACAAAGCTAAGGAGAGGATCTAGGGACTCAGAAAAAAAAACTGAAAAAAAATTAATTGCCAGGATGCCAGCAAGAGGACACAAGCAATGCAGCACCTATGGCTGCCTGAATGATGGCCCTTTGGAATTGGGAGGAGGAGGCTGATGGTCAGCAGACATGGAGCAAAAGTATAAAAAAAATGCAAAATGTAAAGTAGCTGCATGGACTGAATTACTCTCCAGGTTATATGAATGACTTATAGTAGGTAATAATACTGTAACATTGAACAAGACATCCTGTTTTTTATGAAATCCTGTTTGAAAAAAGGTAGTATTTTAGTTATCATTTAGGACTGATATTCTAGAGCAAAATGCAAGTAAAATAGCATTGCCATTGCTGTGTTATGGATCTGGTACTCCTTGTTATTTTATTATTATTATTATTATTATTATTATGATGCATGACATACAGTAGATCTGTAAGAGTATCTTACCAGATTAAGGAAAAGTGGATTTATCATTTCCTCCATTAGATTAAAGTCCTTTACTTCTCCTCCTTGTATCTGCCACATTACGCATTGAAAACAGCTTGACTGGTATTATTTTGAACAAGGAGTGACAGCTAATGATTTATCCTCTGTAGTGTGTGGAACATGTTATTTTCAACAACATACCTTGTATTGCAATTGAACCTGAAATTCTAAATAGAGGAACAATGGCTTAACTAATGTATACCTCTTTAATATCTATAGATCTTGTCACGATTCCACCTTTCATTTTTAAGTGAAAATGCTCTGTATTCAGGCAGTTTTTTATGAAATCGATAGGTCACGGCATTATTCGAATTGTCCCAGTTTCCCCAAAGAGAGCTTTGTAAGAGATGAGCGCCATGCTGCTTTCCATAACAGTACTATCAGCTAGCTTTGATATATTATCCCTGATCTGAGATCATCCACAGCATTGCTGTCATTTTCATGTTCTCTCTCAGGCAGCAGAATGCATAACATCTGCTCACCATTTAATCGTTCCTTTTTTGTTTTAGGACTATAAGAAATTGAGACTCAATATAAACTCTTCATAACAGGACAGCTGATATTTTAATAACTTCTGTAGCCTGCTTTATAAGTTGTTCCAAATAATGATAACTTTTACACAATAATAATGCCCTTGCTTTTTAGTTGATCTTTTTTTTTTTGTAAGGGTAGCATTTAATATCCATTATTATAATGGTAAATAGGGGTGCATAGTGAAGTGCAGCTTATTGCTCTTGAAAATCTAGCCCAGCTATTTTGTATGGTACAGTGCAAAAGGCTGATAAATAATAACAACTTATGACTTAAGGTGCTTAAAGAAAGTATTCGTACATAAATAATCATTATGAACTGTGAATTTCATCTCTGAATTGAAAGAACTGAATTTTAACTTAACTCAAGCTTACAATAATAACCAATATTGAAAATACAGTAGTCAGGTTCTTATGTATAAAGATATACTGTATTATGAGAGGGTGTTTTTATATAAAATTTATTTATATGGAGCATTGAATCACAACTGCTTGGAAACACCTTACAGAATCAGAATTTTCATGAAAATGGACCTCAAAGAGACTAGACTATATAGAAAGTGTTTAAATTTTTGCAAGGTACATGACCCTTACATCAACGCATGCTCCTACTTATGTAGTTAATTTCTAAAATTGGGTACCTAGTGGTAAAGGAGATATTCACTTTTGCTCTACAGAAGGACATTTCCTTTACCCTGAGGGTATAGACCTCAGATTTAGCATATCTCAGTAAAGTGCTTGCAGGTGCCTAGGCTCTCATGGGGATGCAAAAACTATGATGCATGTCATGTAAAGTGCTGAGTTTTATTCTGAATTTATATGTCCATTTCATACATTGCTTTTCCGAACATTGTAATTAAGTTGTGCTCAACAAATATTTATGTGTGTGTGTGTGTGTGTGTGTGTGTGTGTGTGTGTGTGTGTGTGTGCATGAACAAGTGGTGTGATATTTTTCTATATAATGTACTCAAACATATGTGAGTGCCTACATAAACCATAAACATAAAGCCTAGGACTTGGCACGAACTACATAATACCCCAATTTTGCCCATACCATCAACATATTAACCAAATATTGATTGTGTCACTGTGATAGTTTGTATTTTGTGTGCCTCAGTGACACTGCTGTAAACTAATGACATTGCTTTAAGTAGAAATGAATCCCTTACTGACAGTGCATTAAGCCATACCTCAAAAACAAACAGCACACAGTACACATAAGCATTACAATACTACAAAAGATAAAACAACAACAAATATCTCAGCTACTAAAAATACAGACTTACCCAAAAATCAGTTAAGAAGACCCAAAATAAACAATATGTTTCAAACTACTTAGACACATGCATGCACATACACAATTACTAATAAAATGCAAGTACTATAGCACAGATTATAACCATTTGCAGGGCATTAATATAAATACTCATACACTATACATACGAAAAAAACAGTTGCTCAAGTGGCATAAAGTGATAAAGCCTTAACTGCAGCCCAGCCACCCAGGGTTAGATTAGCAGCTCAGGTGACTGACATAGCAGCAGGAAGGGCATTACCATGCCTCAGGAAGACTGATCCTGTAGATGTCTATGGCAACACTATCTGGTTAAATCTTGGGCTGTCATTACCTAGGGGTGTATCCAAAAGGGGAAATAGGGTGGAACATGGCTGAGCTGCTGAAGATGTGGGGTGAAATGTTGCACTTTTCCATTGCATGTCCCCCTGGACTGTACCACAGGAGCTATGAGGGAGAGGGTACAATGGGATAGGTCAGAAAGAAAAAAATGCTGGCAACTGTTAATAAGCAGACCTCCAGAATGCCCTTAGGTTCAGTGTTGGCCCCAGCTCAAATGGAGGAGTCTGGTGCGTAGAACATGGGGCACTGTGTAGGAAGCCACAGGATAAACAGCCAGAGGCTTTACAGGAAACGCTCACACAGACTCTGCCACAGCTTGCTTTGGGGAAAGGTTAGTTTGTTTTTGCTTTCTTGCATTTTGTATTGCTTCATTGCCTACTTCTGTTTTGTATATTGTGATTTATTTTCTTTACACTGTGTTTTATTTGTATTCTGCTTTTAATTGCAAATTTAAACTAGAAAAGAGACCACACAGAAATTAAGTTTTCTCCCATCCTCCCATCTTGGTGCTCATGTGTTTTTAAACTCAACAATCTTCCTAGTTGCCTGCCACTTATATTAATTTGGCCACATATCTCCTTCCCTATCCTCTTTCACTGGTTATTATGTGTAGGCACAAATTATAATTTTGTGAAATCATTCCCAATCTGCTATTTAAATTTACTGGCCATTGTACTGTATTCCACAGAACCAGAATACAAAGTGTCCACCCCCTTCCAATCTATCTCGATCTTTTAAAATTAGTGGCTCTCCACCTAGGTAGCTAAAGCTTAAGTTTCCCCCCTCTTTCATATCCAACTGCTTAGTGCACACAGCAGACATCTTGGGATTGCTTCATGTTTTGCTCCTGATGAGGGAAGGAGCATAGTAACATTATTTCCTGGGGGCTGCTGATCACTGGAAAGTCTAATAACTTCTTCATGGGTGCCAGGTTGGAATTTGTGTTTATATTTTGCTCCAGGAGAGAGAAGGAGCAGAGTGCATTGATTCCTGACTGTTTCTGATTGGGCAGTAAGTGGCTCTGATTGGGCAGTAAGTGGCTATGTTTGACCTTCCTGATTATTCTGGTTGCTATTCAAGGCATCTATCAGGAAAAGACTATACAAAGCCTACAGACGCATCATCTAGCACACGACTGTTGATCACCAAAGACCCTGTGGCCTGCTTCTCATCTTGGAATTGGTGCTACTGTTTTCTCTGGTGAGAGAAGAAGCAAAGGAGCATTGCATCCCAACCGCATGACACTGTGGTGAGACCAGCACTAGTAGTAGTCAGAAAGGAGACATTTAAGTGAATCCATAAATCATCAGGGTCTACTTAGTTTCCCCTGAAGTATTTGGCAGTGCCCTGTACAGACACAGACACCTTAAGCTGACAGTTTTCCTGTAAAAGTACCATTGAAATCTCACCAATACCTAGTTGTGCATAAGGCAATTAGTTTATAGTGCCAAGCAGTAGCCCCAAAGTTGCAAACCGGATACTCCTGACATTACTTTATATTCTCACTCCAATCATCTAATCAATAAAATAGGGTCTGTTGCCATAGATATAAACATTCTCACTATCTCCATTACCAGCTCAGTGGATATGGGCATCCTGAGGCAATGCAGAAATTGTGTCATGTTTAATGATAACCAGCTAATTCTCAAACTGATATGCATGTGAGAGAGGTAATAACACAATGTCACTGCAGGCAAAACTCTCACAGAAAAGCACTGCTAATGTCAATCAGGTTGCCAGTACATGTGCTGCACCCATCACACACAGTTCAAAGCAGACACATAGACCCCCATATGCCGAGGCACTTAAATGTAACCTGTCTAAACCCCAACAACCTCCTAGACAAAGTACACATAAATACCCTCAGCAGCCCCAAATGCACTCTTTCAGAACAACACCCATATCAAACCTTACAGCCACATCTCATGGAGTCTGTACTACTAAGTGTTAAATAAAAAATCAGAATTCAGTACACAGGAGGTTCAGATTCAAAAGTTTACTAGTGTACACCAGGAGGCAAAAAACCATACAAGTACAGAATTTTGTCTGACATGATGCAGGAAGTACAGAATATTTTATAGTGTTTGCATTCAAGTTATGCCCACCTTACTGACGTGGTTAGTCACAAGGCATCTACATCACTTTTACTAACAGTATTCTATTCATCTAATAATGCTGATGCAGTACATTCAAAAAAACTTTTCCTTTAGATACAATACGGCCTTGCTATCCAGCTGGTCAGTCATAATGTCTTTCTGTAAAGTTACTTCTTAAAAGTCTCATATCAGTTCGAATACAATAGCAGCTTCAGTCTTTTAATGCATGTCTTTGTTCTGTTACACTTTCTCACACAGCTGTGTTTTTATCTCACAAGGGCAAGTTACTCCATCAGGAAAGGAAGAATTCATTATTTACAAGGACAAGTTATCTTATCAGGAAGGAGCGGAAGATTTACACATTTAATTTCCTGACCCAGCAGATAATCACTTATGAAAAGCATAAACATTAAAACTTGCTAAGCTAGCATTCTGTCAGGGTCAGGGATCAGCTTTTGCTTCAAGCCACACTGCATTTTCAAAACTACTTCACATTTAGACATGAATCAATTTTACTACTATATGATTAATAGAATAAAATGCATTAAATACTACTTTGCTTTCAAACTAGCATTTCTCATGTATTCAAATACACATTTTTCTAACATATTCCCCCTATTAATACTTTTTATTCTATTTTGAAGTATGCATAGTGTCATTTCATCTCCTAGCCTTTTCCGCTCAGGATTTTCAGCTAGGTGAGTCATTTAATCTATACTTCAGAAAAAGCGTCATCTGAAATCAATCTTTCAATTTCAATATCTTGGTAGAAAGTTTCAGTAACAGATACATCAACAAAATCTTTGATTAATCTTTTCATGCAGGGAATTCCACAGCAAACACATGCTCCTATTAGGAGTATACCCACACAAATAGCAATTAGAATGTTCATTAGGATTGTACCCCACCCCCCAAATAGATTCTGGAAAAAGTCCATCAGTGGGTTTGGGCCTGGTTCAGTCATGGCTGATACTTGCTGAATTACCTCTAGGTGATTATTTATCTCATGGCGATTGTCAGGGAAAAAAGCACAGCATTCTTCTTTGATAAGTGCGCACGTACCACCTCTCGCCGCTAGGGTGAAGTCAAGAGCCATCCGATTTTTATAGCACAACAGTTCTCATTGCATTGAGTTCATCAGTCACCAATTCTAGGGGGAAAAAGTTGCATTACTCATTACTTCGAGAAGTTTTGACAACTTCCTCAGCTCCCAGATCGATTTGACTGCTCCATATGCTGGGAGTATTACTGCCCAAGATATAACACTGTCACTCAAGTCCATATGAGTCAATTCACTTTTGTCTTTTACTGAATTATGGTCTTTCCAACCAGCTTCGATCTTCCCAACTGGATTCACAGGTTTCTTAACTGGACCTTCAGATTTTCGAGCTGTTTCTCTTACGTTCCGTATCTTACCCAAAGGTAATTCTGCAGTATGTCTTATTGCTGGAACCAGATAACCCAAAAAACAACTGCCAGACCAATTCTCAGGTAACCATTTATATGCCTTTTTCCCACAAATAAAATAACAGTTTTCTACTTTAGTACTAATACGCATTAGCCCTGCATGAAACATTTTTTGATCTATAACTGACAATTTAAACGACAAAAATAACAAGATTTGCGCTGGGGCACCACGTTCCAAAAGCAACAAGTAAAGATAATGTAAGTCCCATAAAATGGAACGTGGAGGCTTGAACAATAGAGCATAGACTTTAAAGCTTCAAAACACCGTCTGAAGAAGCCGTGTTTGGTGAAAGCGCTTACTGCATTTACTGTGTTTAAATAAAGAACGTTCCTGACACTTTGGAGTCGTGTGGTATTGATCCTTTGTGACGAATATCATCTTTGGTATGGACTTAAGACTTGCCGTTTAGGCAGCAGGTGTTTTGATGCTTTAAAGTCTATGCTCTATTGTTCAAGCCTCCACGTTCCGTTTTATGGGACTTATACTATAACTGACAATTGTTTAAACAAAACTGGATTTTTTTGAATGTCACTCATAGTCGTTTTCAATGAGTTTAAATACGAGTCATAATTAGTATTGCAAAAAGTATTGCCATTACTATTCTTAATATAACATCGGTAAGATATGGTTATATTACAATTGCTCCAGCCCACCTGGAGGGTGTCATTTTTATAGAAACATAGAACTCCTTTTTGTGTGACAGGTAAAAATAAAGCTATTTTGTCCTGTGATCTCACAGTTCCTGTGTCAAAAAGTAAATTCTCCCAAGTCTCATTTATCCCCAAAGGGACAGTGGACATTATCAGTCCTCCATATGCTGTTGGTATAGCTGTACAAACCCAGCAATTTAAAATGTTCATAGTCTCTGCATACACACGTTTCATGGCCAGGTATGTGTTAAAATTTGGATGCCAGTCTATAGACGTTTCATCACGCCTTCCCACTTTCACTTGTGTGGTTGTGTGTAGGATGAACCACAGCAAGAGGAAAATTGTCACAATTACAGTTAATAAATGTACACACAACAAAATGATTATGCAACATCTCTGGGGTTGATCTAAACTTCTATTCGCTTTGTTTTTGGCCATCTTGGTCTGGTTGTGTATCAGTCTCAAAGTTTTTATCAAGTTGAAAGTTCTTTACCAGTTTACAATGCATCAAATGAACCCAGGACGTCCTCTCAGCTACTCTGACTGCAGTAGGCGTTGCCAACAGAACCTGGTAAGACCTTCCCACTTTGGACTCACCCAGTTTTTCCTTTTCGTCACTTTCAGCCAAACCCACGACCCTGGGGCCAAGACTGCTTCCACCGGTCTGGTCTGTTCCTTATCTGAAAAAGAGTTAAACTGCAAAACAGATTTATTCCTTAACAATTTCTTCATATATTCTGCTAACGAACTGTCAGCATCCTGCTCTGCAGGCATGAGAGCTTTCCACTGAGGCACATAATATGCTCTCCCAAAAACCATTTCAAAGGGAGTCAAACCCTTTACATTTGGAACCGTTCTCATACTCAGCAGTGCTAAAGGCAGACAGTATATCCAATTCTTTTGGGTCTCCTCTACTAGCTTCCTAAGTTTACTTTTTAGGGTACCATTGTACCTTTCCACCAGTCCTGCTGACTGTGGGTGGTAGGCAAAATGGTTCTTTAAGGAGATACCAAAAAATCTCCCAAGCTGGTGGATTGTCTGGTTCACAAAATGTGTGCCATTGTCACTATAAATCCTTTCCGGAATGCCAAATCTAGGGATTACTTCTTTTATCAGGGCTTTCGCCACTGTTGCTGCATCCGCGTTTTTGGTTGGAAAAGCTTCTACCCATTTAGAAAACATGTCTACAATAACTAAACAAAACTTCTTCCCTTCACATTTATTCAATTCTATGAAATCCATACAAATAGTATGGAACGGGTATGATGGTATAGGAAAACTTCCTTGCTTGGTTTTAAATGCTCCTTGTGCATGGTGCTTGTTACAAGTATGACAAGCTGCACAAAATTTTTTTGTGTAGTTTATGTATCCATATGTTTGGAATATTCGATTTACTAACTGTACCATCCCCCCTGTTGAGACATGGCTTTGCCCATGTCTCAACAAAGCTGCATATCTAAATAAATTAGACGGCAATATTGTTTTTTTCTCTTTGGAAATGTACAGTCCATTCTCAAGAATTGCACCTCGTTTTACCCATTTTTGTTTTTCTGCTTTGGTAGTAAGCATCTGCATTGTTTTTAACATGTCTAAATCTAAAATCTCAAAGGGTTGTAATTCCTCGTTCAAAAATAAAGTTTCTGAGTCTGAGGCTGCTTGCTTTGCAGCTGCATCAGCTCGTGCATTGCCTTTTGAAATCTTATCCTGTTGTTTTGTATGAGCTACACATTTACAAATAGCTACTTTGGTAGGTAACTGAATAGATTCTAATAGCTCCAAAATAAATTGCATGATTAATAGGTTTTCCACTGGATGTTATCATTCCTCTATTTTTCCATTGTTGTGCAAATACATGTACTGTAGAAAAAGCATACTGACTATCAGTATATATGTTCACACACTTGTTTTTTGCTAAAGTACATGCTCTCGTCAAAGCTATCAATTCCGCTGCTTGTGCAGATAAGTTGTGTGGTAAGGATTGAGCTTCTAAAATTTCAGTGTCTGTAACTACTGCATATCCCACCAGATTCTTCCCTGTAGGACCCCTTCTGCATGAGCCATCCACGTAATATGTCACCTCGGCATTATCCAAGGGCATATCTGTAAGATCTTGTCTAGGTAAAGCTAATTGTTCAATTTCCTGCAGGTAGCTGTGTGGTGTGCCCTCCGCAGGAGTTGGAAGTAATGTTGATGGATTCAATGTCGTACATCGTTCAATTGTCATATGAGGTTGGCTCAGCAGTATAGTCATACATGAAAGATGTCTAGCAGGAGAAAGGTATGCCATTTTCTCTTGCAGTAAAATTATTGCAACTGCATGAGGCACTCTCAATGTGAGAGGGTGGAATAACACCACTGAGGCCGAAGCCTGCACTGCCATTGCGGCTGCAACTACTGCTTGTACACAGTGAGGCAAAGATCGTGCCACTGGGTCTAACTGTGATGAATAGTAGGCTATGGGGCGTTGCTTGTCCCCATGTTGTTGCGTCAATACTGACGTCATATACCCTTGCTTACAATCTACGGTCTGAAAGAATCGTTTGTGATAATTTGGAAGTACTAAAACTAATGAAGAAGCTATCAACTGCTTCAACCTGCAAAAAGCCGTTTCTGCTTCAGTTGTCCATTGCAAGAAATCTTGTGCTGCCATTGGTGTCTTATATATCAAATCAGTCAGTGGAGCAGATTCTAAAGCATAATTTGGTATCCAGCTCCAACAAAAATTAGTTGTACCTAAGAAAGACATCATTTCTTTCTTGGTTGTTGGTTTGAGTGCTTGCAAAATCGCTGTTTTTCTTTCCTCATCTAGTATTCTACCTTCATTGGATATTACATACCCCAAGTATCTAACTTGTTTTCTCCAAAGTTGTAACTTACTTTTGTTTACTTTGTGTCCTTGTATTGCTAAAAATTTCAATAATGCTACAATATCCTCCCTGCACTGCTGCTGGGTGGGGGCTGCTAGCAAGATGTCATCTACATAAAGTAGAATTTGACTACCTCCCGGTGGGGTAAATCCTGCCAGGTTGCTAGCCATTTCTTGTGCAAAATTGTTGGGCTCTCACAATATCCCTGTGGTAGTCAGTATATGTATACCTTTTACCCTGAAATGTAAATGCAAACCAATATTGACTATCAGGATGTATAGGTATTGAAAAGAAAGCATTGCTAATATCTACCACAGAGAAATACTTCTGTTGCGGTTCTAAATCATTTAACAAGATATGTGGGTCTGGCAATCAGTAGGTGCTCTAGGTTTTACTGCATTATTTACAGCTTGTAAATCTTGTACCATCCGCCATTCCCGTTTGCTTTTTAACAGGAAATAGGGTGTATTACATGGTGAATCAGGAGATTCTACCAGTACTCCTTCTTTGAATAATGCTGCTATTATAGGCTTAATTCCTATTTCTGCAGCCTTTCTCAAAGGGTATTGTCTTTTCTGTGGTCTGAAAGCTGACTTTGGGGTAATTGTAACTGGTCCTGCTGTTCGAATAAGTCCTACATCTGACTTGCCTGTTGACCAAAGAGTTGTTGGAATTTCACATAAGGCCTTTTCTTCTTCTTCTAATAAAAATGCTAATCAGCTGTCCTCGCTAGATTGCAAGTGTACAGCTGGATGTGTCTGTGTCAACCAATTCAGTTTTTGTTTTTGTATCCCTTGTTCTGACAGTTCTAAATCAGTCTGTTTCTCCCATCTTGTTACTTTTTCTCCTAAATCTGCCCATTTAACACTTTTATTCTTTGTCAAGCTGACATGTGGCAACCGATTTGATTTATACAATGCAAGGAATTCTTGAGGTAATGAACAGCTAACTACACTGTTCCCTTCAGTATCTCAGTACAAAGTACGCAAAACCAATCTAGTTGCACGATTTCTGAACAATTCTTGCTCATATTCTCTATCAGGTCCTGGTGTGGTACAGTAGTATAGAGTACAGTGTAACAAATGCTGTCGATCAGTGTCAAGGGAGGGGGCTTTACTGATGGCTACATTCATCAGTTCCTCGGTTACTGCCCCTGGACCAGTCGTGACTAGGTCCTGGCTGTACCAATAAAAAGTTTCACCCTCCAATCGCACTACAAAGGTATCCATTTGTCTCTGTGTCTCCATACCTTGTACAGTTGGAACTACTGCTTTGCCAAATATCTGCATAAGGTCCCTGCCCAATAGGTTTACTGGACACTTTGCAGACACAACTATTTTACTTCTCTGGGTCATACCTGAAACAGGGTCAGTTATTGCTATATCATGGGAAAGTGGTTCCCTGTATAGCTGTCCATTTGCTGCTTTTACTAATATATAATCAGGTGATTCGGAATGTTCTGGTAACTTGGAGGGGTGTATCAAAGTCCGTGACGCTCCTGAGTCACACAGGAATTTGACTTCCCTTCCCTCCACCAGAAATGTCACTTCCGGTTTTGTATCTGCTAGGTAGAGCTCCAGGCTCAACAATGCTAAATCTAAAATTTCATTTCCATTTTCGTCTAAGTCAATTTGTACTTCCTCTGTCCCTTCTACTACATTTACATTTGCTTTCTGTGTATTAACTTTTCCTGATGATTTCTGACTTTCACTTGATGTATCCTCACTATCATATAGTCAGTCCTCATCTCCTTTATCTTCCGTCGTTGCTTTCTTATTTT
This sequence comes from Protopterus annectens, assembly GCF_019279795.1. Lineage (NCBI taxonomy): Eukaryota > Metazoa > Chordata > Ceratodontiformes > Protopteridae > Protopterus > Protopterus annectens. The sequence goes on from NC_056742.1 coordinate 374,830,506, forward strand.
GTTTACAGTCCCTAGCTAAATGCCCTTTCTTTCCGCACTTGAAGCATTCACCTCTCTTTTTCCTTTCTTCAAAATCTTCTGATCGTTTGTCAGACTGTTTGTTTCCCTGGGCATTCTTCTTCTTGCCCTTTTTACCTGACTGTAATACAAATACTTCAGCTCCGTCTTCAGCAGTGAAGACTTGCGCCTTCTTTTTCTTTTTGCTATTAAAATGTCTCTCAGCATGTCTAGCGTATTCGAGTAAGGCTTGTAGCCTCCCTGTTCGATGATCTATCATATGCTTCGTAATGAAGCTACTAATAGGTGCAATGCAACCTTTCAAAAATGCATTTTTTAATTGTTGTTCATATGGGGAATCATTTGTTTGGTTCTCAGGAACCGACATACCGCTATGATTATTAAAACATTCTAATAATCTAGCATAATATCCATCTATTGTCTCATTTTCCTGTTGTATGCATTGATTAATGCAAGTCCAGTCTGCTCTAGGTTTCCATTTCTCAGAGATTCGGTCTGTCAGACCTTTTACTCTGTTGTCTAATTCTGCGTCACTATGTGGGAGTGGCCTAAGTTCTGCATTACGAGGATTCCAGGTGCCACAAATCATGTGCCAATCTGGACCTATAATTTGTCTTACTACTTTTCTACTTCTTCCCCATTCAAGTGGTAACTTAACCTCATGCCTTGGAAATCTTCTAAAAATTTCGTAAAATTAACTTTCGGATGGGGATTCCCTCAGTAGCCTTCCGGATGTCTTCCGGTGTCCATGGTCTATATACTAAGAGTGTTGGATCCTGCCCTTCCTGTCCTGCCTGAGGATTTGGAACTTCTATAAGTGGGCATATTTCTTCCTCACTCTCATCCCGTAGATTCCTCTCTATCTGGTATGATTCTGTGTCCCTATGTGTTCTACATGTTCGGGACCTAGTCTCAATAGGATCTCTAACAAATGGTTGTGGTTTTACTGAAATTTCAGGATAACATGAAGGTGGGCCAGCCTGTCCACTCGCTTCATATCCTGAAAAGGGTAAGGGAGGCGGCAAGGGAGGAGGAGGAGGAGCTGTAGCTATTACCAAGTTATTATCCTCTTTGTCTAAAAATAATGTTTTTGAATTTTTAAGCTTCTGTTCTCTACGATTTGCTTCCTCAATCCACCTGTGTGCTTGAGGTATGCCTAGTTGGCGTTGCTTTTTTGCCTGACCTCCTGCATCAGATTTAAGCTGTTTAAGGAGTTTAACTAGTGAATGTTTATCTAGTTTACCATCAAATTCATATTTGTTAACCCATTTCGTATAATAGCTACCCTTATCAGCACGCTGTAATTGCATGTATTTTGCATCTTCGGTTAGGGGCGGATCTCGCGAGGTTTTAGTGCACTGATTACCCATGTCAAAGAAAATGTTACATAACCCTTTTTATCACGTGATGTCAATTTCTTAGTTCCTGTTTACAGTTTATCTAGAATAACTGTCTACCTTATTCTGTTACCCTGATCTATGACAAAATATACAGTACTTCCTTTTGTCCCTGATCTGCAAAAACAAATCTTGACGACAATATACTGTAACCTAGCCCCTGATCTAAAACAGAAAAAAAGGCAAATTCTTCCTACCTGAGCCTCCTGGTTTTGAAAATGTTCAAATTCCGCTCTTCGGCCACAGATCAGAAAGTGGCCAGCCTCTTTACACACGACAATTCAGTCGGAGGTCTTTTCATTCAAGAAGAACCATTTCGGTAACTTCTCCTGTGCAGTATTCAACCACCAATACGCTCTGATCTGCAGCTTACCAAGGGAATTCCGTCTCGAAAGGATCAAACTGTTAAATAAAAAATCAGAATTCAATACACAGGAGGTTCAAATTCAAATGTTTACTAGTGTACACCAGGAGGCAAAAAACCATACAAGTACAGAATTTTGTCTGACATGATGCAGGAAGTACAGAATATTTTATAGTGTTTGCATTCAAGTTATGCCCACCTTACTGACGTGGTTAGTCACAAGGCATCTACATCACTTTTACTAACAGTATTCTATTCATCTAATAATGCTGATGCAGTACATTTAAAAAAAACCTTTTCCTTTAGATACAATACGGCCTTGCTATCCAGCTGGTCAGTCATAATGTCTTTCTGTAAAGTTACTTCTTAAAGGTCTCATATTAGTTTGAATACAATAGCAGCTTCAGTCTTTTAATGCATGTCTTTGTTCTGTTACACTTTCTCACACAGCTGTGTTTTTATCTTACAAGGGCAAGTTACTCCATCAGGAAAGGAAGATTTAATTATTTACAAGGACAAGTTATCTTATCAGGAAGGAGCGGAAGATTTACACATTTAATTTCCTGACCCAGCAGATAATCACTTATGAAAAGCATAAACATTACAACTTGCTAAGCTAGCATTCTGTCAGGGTCAGGGATCAGCTTTTGCTTCAAGCCACACTGCAGTTTCAAAACTACTTCACATTTAGACATGAATCAATTTTACTACTATATGATTAATAGAATAAAATGCATTAAATACTACTTTGCTTTCAAACTAGCATTTCTCATGTATTCAAATACACATTTTTCTAACACTAAGCCAATAAAGCAAGCCACCAATTCAATTCAACATTCTGGTCATTAGAGACTCCATTATGAGACACACTGATGTCCCTCTCACCAGGCTGAGTAAGGAGAAAGTAACGGTCATTTGCTTATCAGGAGTCAGGATCTGCCACATTAGACATACACGCGAATCACTGGACCACAAGTAGTAGCACAACTCAGTCATAGTGCTTTTAGGTTTAAATGACCTAAGACATTCTTCCCTAGACTATATGAAGACAGAGACATCATGGAGCTCCTGGAATATGTGTCCAAGGCTGTTATAAGCCTAGCACTGAACAGCATTTTACCTTCTCCCAGGATTTTGCCACAATAAGAATAAAAGATGACTGACTTTAATAATTGGCTTAGTTGCCAAGGATGGTCTGCATCATCTGCACCTCTGCCCTTTAAGCTTTCGAATAGTAGCTAAAACATTGTCATCCCCCACAGTGCCTTTTTAGGAAATGCCAAACTGAAAGTACTTAAGTACTTTTGACATAACAAATAAAAAACAGGAAAATCTAAAGGTATCACTGCTCAGTGCTAGGAGTCAAAACAAAAAACACTGTTCACTAGAAGTTCAACTCACCCTAGAGGATGCTGACATCTGTGCAGTCACTGAGACATGGTTTAAAACTGTGGAGAGCACACCAGCAATGAAAGGTTGTAAGGCCTTCCACACATTTAGAACAGCTGCTACATAGACATGGACAAAAAGTGGAAGTGTCTCAATTCATATACCTCAAGGCTAGTCAAACAGGACAATGTACTTGAGCTTCTCAACATTCAAATCACCATAGGCAGAATCCCATACCACTTCGTTGCAAGCTATAGGCCCTCTCTATGACCCAGGAATGTATTTAAACGTATTGGAAACACTCATCATCAACCAAATATCATATTCGTGGCCAAATTTAATTACCCCACTCTTAGCTGGGAATCGTATATGACACCAAAGGTGCAGGCATAGAGATTCCTGGATTTTGTAAACACAAAGTCCCTGGAACAGATTATCAATACACCAACCAGGGGTGCAACCATACTGGATCTGGTCCTCACTAATAAGGGAGAGTGCTACATACCCACTTGTGTAATGTCTTCTCTTGTAAGGTCAGACCACAAAATGGTCCCCTTTGAAGTAAAAATAAAACCTGGAATGTTCAGGAACTACTCTAAGGATAATTTCCTACTATTAAGTGATAACTTTGCAAAATTTTAAGCTTCCATAAACCCTGAGAACATTGTTGCCTGTGCAGAACTGTTCAGAGAAACCATATACAAGCATGTTAATAGCTGCATAGAGGCAGCTCTACTCACCAGAAAGGAGTACAGAACTAACTCAAAAAACAAGCCACTTTGGTGGAATCACAACATCAATAGGCTGTATAACAGAGGGATGAAAATCATGCCAAAAATTAGGAGGTGCATCACCCAGTAGGATGAAGCACTTTCAAACTAAACAAACATCTTAGAGTACAAATAAAGTATACAAAAGCCACATTGGAGGAAAATTTGGCCTCCCAGGCAATGGGCAACCACAAGACATTCTTTAGCTATATTCACAACCTCAAAGACAATACCAATTGTGTGTAGAGCTCATTGTTAATGGAGGCACGTATACTGAACCAGAAGATATATCAAACCTAATGGCAGATTCAGCTCCAATGTTACCTCTCTCTCTCCCTCAAACTTCCTTTAGGAAATACCATCAAATATAACTCTACCTGCTATCATCCTTAATTCTCTCTGTAAGGCCAAGAACACTGCATCAATGGACGCAGACAATATCCCAGGATGCCTTCTAAATAGCATGAAACATGATGCATCAGGCCTTCTGGAATTGCTATTTAACTGTAGTCTCCACACAGGCTACATGCCTCATAAATGGAGAACAGCAACAGTAATTCCTTTGCACAAAGGTGGGCTATCTACCGATCCTGGAAACTATAGACCCATAGGTCGCACTAGTCTCATATGCAAAGCACTGGAAAGAATTATCAAGGAAATAATCATTAATGACATAGTAAACCTCCAGACACTGGACCCAACCCAATTTGGTTTCATTAAGGGTAGCTCATGCCTACTCAACCTGGTGAACTTCTTTGAGAAGGTCATCAAAGCAATGGATGAGGGCAAAATCATTCACACTGTCTACCTTGACCTGGCCAAGGCATATGACACAATAACCCACTCAGGCATTGTTGACAAACTCAGGAGCTTAGGTACAAACCCTTATGTCACTCGGTCGATAGCCAGCTGGCTCACAGACAGGACCCAGGAAGTTAGAACTAGGGAGTTCACATCTACAAAGAGGCCAGTCTCAAGTGGAGCCCCTCAGGGATCAGTCCTTGGACCATTCCTTTTTGGTATTTACTTCTCTGAAGTCAAGGCCAATATCAATGGCCTCTAGATGACTAAATTTCCAGATGACTGTTAATTTGGAGCTGTCATTGAGTCCTCCACTGACACAAATGTTCTCCAGTAAGGGCTGACACAGACATATAACTGTTGTCAGATCCAAAGACTAAAACTAAATGCCAAGAAATGCATACTAGTATCTTTCAGGAAGTCATCCACCCCAGTAACTCTCATATTGGCAATACACCCATAAGAGTTGATCCAGTAGTCAGAAACTTGGGGAAACATATGGACAATAATCTAGCCCTTGACCATCATGTGTCTACAGTAGTGAGGAAATAATTTGATGTTTTACAACTCATAAATGAAGGTATGGCATCTAGTTCCAAGGCATTCCACTGTATTTGCAATTCATCAGACCTATCATAGTGTACAATGCCCCCTTTGGTATGTACCTAACTAGGTATACCCAACAACTGGAATGCCCACAGAGGTTCTTCAGTAAAAGAATATAGAGCATAAGTAACATGTCTTATGCAGACCGCATCAAGGCCCTATCCCTGCATTCTGTCTCCTACAGGCTGCCATGTAGAGATCTATGCCTAGCATACAAGACATCAGACCCCACTCTGATGGACCTCCTGCATTTATGCAAAACAAACATCACCAGAATTACCAATTCCAAAGACTTGAACCTTGCCTATGATAAAAATATGACCTGATGGAGAGACTACACCTTCTCAGCAACCGGCTCCCCATCTATTTGAAGCAGAGTTCCTCCCTAACCCAATTCAAGTGTAACACAGCATCTAAGCAACAACATGTAAGCCTGGTGAAAATAACCTGTCAAAAGCTTACAGAAGAATCAATGGCCTATCAATGTTAGAGGAAGCCTGTATTGCAATGGGGTACATCACTGCAATGTCTAAAGTCCACTGGGTGAAATCCAATCAATGTAATGCGACACAAGTACCAATCATAAATTAGAAACATTCTATAGTTAAATAACAGAAGTTCAAAACATATAGTGAACAAGGTGGTTTCTCACTATATCAGCTGGTCGAGGTTACAAGGAAGTAGCCACTAAAGTTATTATCACAGTGTAATCTGATAAACTAAGAAATGCTGAACTTATTAAAGGAGAGATGACAAATGCCTTGATTAATTCATTGCAACTTCACATCAAATTACTGATGACACAAATAAATTAAAAAAAACTTCATTATTAACTCCGGAATCGACTTTGAATAATTAGCGGCTAAATAAACTCATTGGCTTAACTGAAACATAAAAAGCTGAACTTTCTATTTTGTAATAAACAAAACCCACTACTGCTCCATCACTAGCCAATATGTATGAGGGCAATGAATGAACATGCTAGATACTGATGGACCAGTAGTGGGTGTTGTTTATTACAAGAATAGAAAGCTCGGCTTTTTATGTTTTGGTCAAGCCGATGAGGTTTTTTTAGCCGCTATTCATTCAAACCAGATAATGAAGGGTTTTAATTTATTTGTATCATCAGTAATTTAATGCGAAGTTGCAATGACTTAATCAAGGCATTTGTTATTTCTCCTATAATAAGTTCAGCATTTCTTAGTGTGACACCAAAGAAATACTGCCAGTCCAGCCATCTGGAATTTTGGGGATAGTTGTGTGTCATTTGTGAATATTAATATGATTCATATTCTTGTCTTACAAATGTAAGAGAACTATATGTTATGTGTATATTAAGCTACTGGTGCAGAAGTGTGTGTTGAACTGTATGTTATGTACTGAGTTTCAAGAATGTAACCACAGTGTATCCTACTAGAAAAGAACAGAAATGTATATAAACGGTATACCTGTGCAAATGTATGTATTAATAGTAGAAGCTGGAACATACAGAGTTAACTTGCAAACCATCAAAAAAATAAGTAGAAATTGTTTTACGATTCTGTTTTCTCAGAGTCAGTGCATCAAGCAGACACAATGTCTAGAGCTAGAGGTTTTCCTCTTGTCTTGAAACAGAAATAATTACTAGGTTTCAAATTGGACGGGGCAATGGTGCAGCTGTAGCACTGTCACCTCACAGCAAGAGGTTCTCCGGTTTGATTCTCGGCTGGGGTGCCTTCTGTGTGGAGTCGCATGTCCTCCCTGCATTTGTGTGGGTTTCCTCTGGATGCTCCGGTTTCCTCCCATGTTACAAAGACATGCACCTAGAGCATTTATCCCTGGGCCTCTGCTGAAAATTGGCTTTGTTCCAAGTCGGACTTTCCCGATTAACAAATGTTAAATAAAATAAAATAAATGTAAAAGTGTTTAATTGTTTTATATCTTCTAGTTCTAGGCAAACATCTGAAAGATATGTATTTTTCACAGAGAAATGTTAAATTTTGTTAAGTTTCTGTTAGCCTAGGAACTGAAGGCAGGTGACAAAGAGTGATGTCATCCGAGCTAACCCAGCAGTTATGTTGAATATTAATTTAAGAACTCTCTCAGAGAGAAAGTCTGTGCATTTCGTATCTTGTCTTGGATCTAGAAACATCCATTCAGCACTAAGACCTCCAGCACCCTCTCTGTCCAACCAGTGCTTCGTGCCCCTGCCTAATTTACTCATCTGCATTTGCCTTGCTCTGTAAGTACATCATTTAGGGCATAGTATCTTTTAGATAGAGATAGGAATATAGTAAAGATTAGTTTAGATGTTTTCTGTATTTATTTGAGACCATCCTGCAATATTGTTTTAAAATATTTCCTGTGATTCTGAACAATGCAGTTACTGTGTTGTTTGAGTATTGTCTTGTTCTTTTATTATTTATTATTAAATATATTTAAACCTTTTAATGGTGGTTGGTTTGTTTAGAGATATTTAAGCTCTTAGAGTACTTGCATATGTATTTGTTAACACTGTACAGGCCACTCCTAAATAGCCTTGAAAGTCTTGGTCACACTTACCATTTGGATAATAGTAACATTACACAGTAGGATGGGACACACTTTGATAAGGGCCTTATAGTACTTGATAAGTAAGGGTGGCTGGTGGCAGCTGGTACTACCTTGTAGTCTGGGCAGAAGGGGGCATAGCTAGTAAACCTGTGCCAGCCTTTCCCAGGTGTGTCTGTGTGCTTGTATATCAATCAAATCTCAAACTGTGTGTGTGTGTCAGCTACTTGGGCAGGGACATGAAGCACTAGTTGGACAGAGAGGGTGCAGGCTTGGCTGAGATTTTAACCCTATAGCTGTACCAGTGTGGAGTCTTATTGGATATCTGGAGAAAGAGGGAGAAACCAGCCTCAGAGTGACTGTGGTCTCTGTGTGCTCTTAAGGGAAATTGTACTTTACTATGTGTGTGTACTCATCATCTTCCCAATGTGTATATCCCTCACTGGTGCTAGTGGTGAGGATTGAGGGTCCTTTATTACTGGGCTAGTGCAGGGGCATCACATATTAACTGTTTGGCAGTGGTGGGATATCCACATTACATATTAATTGGTTGATAGTGGTGAGTTAGCCACATGACATATTAATTGGCTTGTAGTGGTGTGGATATTGAATTCATGTAGCCTGTGTACAGTGGTCACTGAAGGTGCTTGTACTCTCAATTAGCCATGGACTGAACATTCAGAGTTCATACCACAATTGTTTTTTTTTGTTGTTAGCTTAGTCAGGGAGAGCAGGCAAGCATGTCAGCAGAGGAGTATGGCAAGCTGACAACGGGCCACTTGGCTGAGATGTGCCAGGCTAAAGGACTGGTGCATGCCAATCTGACTAAAGCAGATGTGATTGCAGCTCTAGTCACAGCTTCATCAAAGAATAACAACCAGGAGGACAATCAAAATGGCCATGGAGATGTACAACTCTCAAAATAATGGACAGCTCCACCTTTCCACAGAGGACTTAAAAATCCATCTGGAGTTAAAGAGACTTGAGCTAGAGGCCAAGCATTTGGAAATAGAAGCAGCAGAAAGACTGATATCTGGAGGCTGAGGAAAATAAGAAACTGTGATGTCTGCAGGCTAAGGAGAATGAGAGGCAGAGGCAACATGAAAAGGAGATGCTGAATCTTTGCCAGAGTCATGGAGGTAATAGGTAAGGGAGTAACTGAACCCCAGAAGCAACAAAGGTCAGTAAATTTCTTCCACAATTTACAGACAGGGATAATTTTGATAGCTTCATTCATATGTTTGAGAGGGTATGTAAAGAGTATAATGTTGATCAAGGGCTCTGGGTATGGTTCCTGACCCCCTTACTCCATGGCAAACCTCTAACTGTAATTTCTAAGCTGTCTGATACTGATTGTTTAAATTATAATGTTATAAAGAACTGTTTGCTAGAATATTTTAAGTTAACACCTGAAGCTTATAGGAAAAAGTTTTGTGACCATAGACGCAAGGCAGATGAGAGTGTGTGTGAATATGTTGCTGAACTAAGCACTTATTTTCATAGGTGGGTGAGTGGATGCCAGGTCACCACTTTTGAAGGGCTGGCAGACCTTTTGGTGAGGGAACAATCCCTTAGCACTTTGCCTGAGGATATGAGAATCTGGTTAGCTGATAGACAATGCAGCACTGCAGACGAGTTGGGGAAGAAGGGAGACCTATACCTAGCAAGCAGGGTATCACTGCACAGGAAATGGACACCCAATGCTGCTCATGGCTCTAAGGGAACCCATAGTGGGCATCCCAGACTGCCCCAACAGAGTTTGCCAGTAGCAGGGGAAACCACTAGTCCAGGTACACATCCAGGACCAAGAGTTAAATGTTGTAAATGCAACCAGTGGGGCAATTTGATGCCTTTGCCTGATATTGAGGAGCCATTTCAGAGGGTAGCTATGGGAATTGCTGGGCCTCTGAGCACCACAGGTTCTACAAGGAAAAGTATATCCTAGTGGTATTAGAGTATGCTACCAGATACCCTGAAGCAGTGGCTGTGTCCTCCATTGAGGCAGAAAAGGTGGCAAATGCTTTGTTAGAGATTTTCAGCAGGGTATGTTTCCCAAAAGAAATACTGGCTGACAGAGGTGCCAGTTTCATGTCAGATCTGCTGGCTTGTCTGTGAAGCACCTAAAGACCACCCCCTACCATCCCCAGACTAATGGTCTTGTTGAGAAGTTAAACTCTACACTCAAGATGATGCTACAGACATCTACAGACCAGTTTAAGAGGGACTGGGACAAATATCTGCCCCAGCTGTTGTTTGCTTGCAGAGAGGTGCCCCAGAAATCCACAGATTTGTCACCCTTTGAGTTGCTGTATGGGCATAGTGTGAGGGGACCTCTAGATTGGATTCGAGATGAGTGGGTGGGTGAGTGTGAATCCCACAAGGAGTTTGCTACGGCATATGTCCTAAACCTCAGGGCAAGCCTCAGGGAACTCATGGGCTTGACCCAGGAAAACCTGGAAGAAGCCCAACAGCAGAAAAAGCTCTGATATGACAGGAATGCTTGAGCGGGTAATGGTTCTCATTCCTGTCAGATACAACAAGCTGTAGACAGCTTGGGAGGGACCCTGCAAGGTGGAAAGAAAGGTCAGTGATGTTAACTACATGATAGAACTGCTAGGCAGGAGGCAGGGGCACAAATTGTACCATGTTAACATGATGAAACCTTACCATGACAGGGAGGCCCTTGTGCTAAGTATCTGCAGTACAAGGCAGGAGGAGTTTGTGGAGGCTCTATGGCTACAGTGAGCCAGCCAGGAAAATCCCAAATTACTATGGTGGAGCCTAGGGTTGCAGGCATATGATGGGATAGTTCAGCATGGTACTTGGGTCAGCAATGCCAAGGCAGTTGGAATCTCAAGACACAGAATAGGGTATGGTATTCCCAGATAGGCTCAACCTTCTCAAGCATCACTTCTCAAGAGTCACTTGAAAAACTAGCTTGACTTTTCGGAGAGGGGAGAAATGTGACTGCAGGGAACTACTGCCAGTCCAGATATCTGGAATTTTGTGGTTAGTCATGTGTCATTTGTGAATATTAATATGATTCATATGCTTGTCTTACAAATGTAAGAGAACTATAGTTATGCGTATATTAAGCTACTGGTGTAGAAGTGTGTGCTAAACTGTATGTTATGTACTGAGCTTCAAGAATGTAACCACAGTGTACCCTAATGGAAAAGAACAGAAATGCATATAAACTATATACCTGTGCAAATGTATGTGTTAATAGTAGAGGCTGGCAGTGGCGGCTGGTGACTTCAAATTAAAGGGAGGCTGCAGGAGACAGCTGAATGGGTGGGGCCAATGGGAAGGGGTGTGACCAAATAGAAAGGGGTGGGGCTATGCTCAAAACCACAACTGGAACTTTAATTAAATACGCTGCCTGGGTGCCAAACCACCATTACGAGAGTCCAATCAAGACAAAATGAAGTGTAGAAGAATAAATATTTCAATGCATTGGCTACATGACAACTTACTTAATATCTAGATGGAAACACAAAGGTTGTGAGGCATGAAAAAATAAATTGCTTTTTAAATACATTGCTGGAATGCCAGTCAAAATCAAGTATAAAATAAAACAAGCAGCACTCATCTCAAACCACTTCTCCTTGCACTGCAGTTGTAATTATAATTTATATTCAGCTTTATAAAATTACCAAGTAACACGCTGAAAGTAGCAATCTCTGTGATACCCCCACTTGTAAAAATGTTTCTTATCCAAAAAAGACCTGCTGCCTGACAACAACTACTTGTTTCATGGGGAACACATGATCAAAGTAAAAAATGAACAGCGAACAAGAAACAAGTTCAAGATAAACGGCTTAAAGGATTACTGTACAAGTTATGGACCACACATGATAGATTGGCTTTCTGTTTAGTTTACGGGTAAAGCCTGCAAAGATAACTGCAAGTCTCCAACAAATGTAATAATCTTCTGAAAATACTGTAATCCTGTCCTTTATTTCAAATACTGTCATATGCATTTTAATACCTAAGGCTTATACATTATCTAGTTATGTAAATACTCTCTGCATGGCAACAATGAAAAGGCTTTCAATGTTGGTAATTCTTTAAAAGTTGCTTATTAAAGCTTACTTGCATCTTACAATCTCCAACAAGCTTACCTGATGGTCAATAAAGCATTGCTACTTTAATACAGAGCAACAGGGCACTGCAACAGCATGCATTTTCTGAATAATAAGCATAAATCAATAGTATAAAAATATGACAGAAAACCAGAACATTCTGCAAAATCAAGGACAGATGAAAAGCCATGGTCGTACTTGTGGTCTACTTTGTATGGGGGAATACTGTGCACACTTACACTGCATAACTGCTCCTTGCCTTGCTTGGACACATCCAGAGCCACTACAATGGGGAGTGGGGTGCAACAAGTAGGTCACAGTTTGAAATGTCAGTGGCTGTCTGTGATGGCTCTGACACATATCTCTCAACCTCAGAGCAAGAAATCTGGACAAAGCCATACATAGAAGTGGGGCACAGGCCCAAAAATAAAGACAATGTTTAAATATTGCTCTTATAAACTTAGAAAGATAATAGAATAGTAGTAGGTCTTGCATTAGTATGAATTTTTGAAGGTATGAAACCTGAAAATCAAATGTCTACCATTATTTTCTACCTTCAGTCTTTAATGATTTGCTACTAATTTGACAGAAAACCACAATTTTATGAAAAACAGACCAAAAATGTTATGCAAAAATATAAAATTGCCACACAATACAGCTGGGAACCTGTCAAAGAAGGGACACCTTTTTAAAATTTGTACTGTTAACTTGAGCAGCTGACAAAATAAGATCATCTACATGCATTTCTGAAATAAAAGTAATCTATAACTCTGATCATTACAGTTAGGTTCATAGGTTCATAGGTTCATACTAGGCTATCTGCCCAAGGGCATTTACAAGCCTAGCCCATAGTTATGTGGCTTTTCCCCCCTTTTTTTGAATAAAACTACTATGCTCATTTTATATTGTTGCTCTGTCAAGCAGTGAAGCTGACACTGAAGGGTATATCTGTATATCACCCATCCATTGGTCCATTGGTTTGAATAAGGCTGCAAGGTGTCAGTGCCTCACCTCACATGTATTTTTTTTTTTTGTTTGTTCACAGCATGTCTTCTGGTGGGGGATCCTCCAGCACGCACCCTCTTTATAACCTTATTAAGGTTTAAGTCTCGTCTAAGTCTCTTGTGGTGTGGTTGATCTAGATTTTTTGAGGTGAAGCATATTCATCAAATCTGGGTCTGACATGGCAGGCATATATGTGGCACAGGTCACCCTCTGAGCAAGCGTGATGAGACTAGATAGAGCTGGAGTTCTTTTCAGTCGAAGAAGCATAGACTTTATTTTGAGACCCTTTTCCTTTTTTTTGAACTTTTTCTTTTGGCAGGCTCTGCTGCAGGTGTCTGGTCAGGGGCATTGTATTCAATGTACTCAATAATGTATGATGATGGGATGAGGGATGAGGGGGGGATGATAGATCTGTGAGATCCTTGATTGATGTGATCAGAATCCCAGCATGAGAAGGTCCTTCCTAGAAGGTTTTTGCACTACTTTCAAAACAAAGTCAGTGTCAAACCTGGGTCCCCTCATCCCCTGTTGATTTGTTTCTGTGCAGTGTGGATTGCCTATGGAGGCTATATAGGTAGGTTTTCCTGAAGGGTTAGTTTTTTCCTATTTTGGCTTTTTGGCTTAATTTGGCTCTGCGCAACAGCTGCAGGCATCCATTTCTCCATTTGAGAGGATATCTGTATCTGATATCTGTGTGTGATGTGTGTTTCCAGTTTGCAGTTGCAGTCATCTGCATGTTGGCAATGTGTGTAGGTTCAGTAATTTTCACATCATTTTTAGTGGGGCACAGGCCTTTACCTATAATTGTAAAATCTCCATGTTATCTTCCAAAATTGCCATTTTGCAGAGGGATTATTAGTGGGAGAGCAACATTTTGAGCCAAAATTGGGGACAGTTGAGATGTTTGGATATTCCTAATTCTATAAAGTGATTTATTTGCACATACCTTTCAACCTCTTAATGCAGGAAATCTGGACAAGGCCAAATATATTGGGGGAACATGCAAACAGTACTAAAAATTATTTTTGTATAAACTTAAGACAGTTGATAGAATAACAGGTCTTGCTTTAGCATGCATTTTTCTGAAGGTTAAGATGTCTGAAACTCAATGTCTGTCATTATTTAAATGATTTGGCAGAAAACCACAAATTTTATGAGGAACAAACCAAAAATAAGAAGCAAAAATCTATTCATTCTGCAAAATTCTGGACAGTTGAGAGGTATAGTTCAGCCGGAGCTGTCTGAGTTTGCTGCCCTTCCCCCCTCACAAAATTATGTTTGAATGGAGCGTCCCCCCTGCAGCCATTCCAATGTTCCATTCCTTGGTTATTTCACCCCATTTGCCATAAACACTGTAATGTGCATACTGCTTTACTTCTGCGATGATATGGATTTCATTTGAAAGTTTTATTTTATATTTTACAGCATAAACCCTAATAGATATCTGCTAAACAAAGCAATGCAGTCTCACAATGAAAATAGACTTAGCATTAAAACTTCTCTGTCCTTGAACTCACATTCATTGAAACAGCATTGAAACCTACATTCAAAGAAAATACATTTTGCCAGTGGCAGATAAAGATTAATTCTGAGCTGTTTTCAAATCACAAGCCCCTTGAACACAATACATACACATGCTCTTTGAAACACCTTCCTGACTGTATTAAATTATATTCCTTGTACAATACAGTACAGTTGTTAGAAGGCATTTTAAATTTATCATTTTTAACATTTTTCCAGTAAACAATGAAACAAAATGCATGCACCAATAATGACAAAACTTCCCAATTCAAAACATTTCCATCATAAAAGTCTACTCAAACTTCAACAGTCCACCAGTATCAGTAAATATGCACGATCGCTGAAGAAGCAAAAGCCATCTAAATAATTCCACATTAAAGAAATCTGTTAACTAATGAAGAGGTTACTGCTAGCAAACAACTTTATATGTCATTGTTTCATCTACAAATAAAGTGCCTGTTGCCCTTGAGGAATAAATTGCTTATGTTGCATTAAAAAATTATAATGCCAGTAATATCGCAATAGTGAATGGATGGCAAACTGATAACAGGATCATAGTTACTAGGTATCTTCGCCAAAGAGGACTGCAGCATCCATCCCCTTTACAACAGAGTACAGTATCAGCAATCGACTTACCTACTGTGGGAGTAGAACCCACAGCCTTCTGCATCAAAAGCAAGTATACTACCTGTTGTGCTATTTACAATGTCAGCAGACTTGGCATAAGCAGCACTCAACTTTTGTTCCCGTGCAGCTCTCAGCTCCTTGTAAAATCTACTCGACACTCAGCTGTATCTCTGAACTTTGCAGCACAAGAAATCTGGACAAAGCCAAAATTTATTTGGGGGGGGGGACAAAAGCCCAAAAACCAGAGACACATTTTAAACATTGCTTGTATAATGTTGGAAAGTTGCTAGAATAAAATGCTGTGTTACCACCATACATTTCACTGCCAAGTATTGAACCCAGGTCCCTGTGCAAAACAGCCAGAGCAACATACCACTATGCCAAATCATCTATTTTTTTTTTTGAAAGAAAGGAAGAATGAAACTTAAATGGCTACGATTTAATGAATTCAGTTCTCACCATAGCTGTCAACATCTTAGCACAAAACACCTGAACAAAGCCAATAATGGGGGAATACAGCTCCCAAACATATTCAGTGAGTTCAGTTATCACCATAGCTCTCAGCCTTGGCACAAAAAACCTGGATGAAGTCAATAATGGGGGAATACAGTCCAGAAAATAGGGACAAATATCCACTGAGGACACCAGAGCAAACCCACACAAACACAGGAAGAACATGCAGACTCCACACAGAAGGCAGCCCAGCCAAGAATCAAACCAGACAACCCATAGCTGTCAGGCAACACTGCTACTACTGCACCACTGTACTACTGTCTGTTTTAAGTAACAAAAATACAGAAACCACAGATTTTATGAGGAACAGAACAAATATGAGGCAAAAATCTGCAAATGCTTTTGAAATGGTGGTGGGTAGGGAATTCAGGCTCTTGTCACTTGGGCCCAAGGTACAGGGTTCAAGCCTTATTCTCTAGCCACCACCATGAAGCAACTGGGGCATTACACACACACACACACACACACACACACACACACTCTGCAGTGATCACCACCTACCTGTCTTTGGTCTTCCATACTGGCCTGACTAAATGCAATCCTGTGGTCTCCCTGATCAGTCCTCCATACTGGCCTGCAAGAAATGCATGCTCAGCAACCCCATTGGTCTAGCCTGCAGGCAATGCAGTCCAGTGATGTGTGGTTGTCACCGCACAGATCTCTGGTTTGGAAGGGTGGAGTTAACTCCCTTCCCTATCCGGACTGCCTAACTGAGCAGTCTGGAGCTCAGGAATGCCTGTGCATGCGTGCTTGGAGTTTTGGTCTGCTTAACGCAGCAGTCAGGAATTAAGCATGCATGCACAGATATGTTCTACAGAGTGAGGACTTTATTTTATGCATTTTACAGGTGAGGGGTCCATTTTACAAGTGAGAGTGCAGCTGTCCTGCAGTCCTATAGCACGAGCCGCCCCTGGAAGCTGGAACATACAGAGTTCATTTGCAAACCCTCAAGAAAATAAGTGGAAATTGTTTTACAATTCTGTTATCTCAGTTTCAGTGCAGCAAACAGACACAATGTCTAGAGCTAGAGGTTTTCCTATTGTCTTGAAACAGAAATAATTACTAGGTTTCAAATTTAAAGGCGTTTAATTGTTTTACAACTTCTAGTTCAAGGCAAACATCTAAGAGATATGTATTTTTCACAGAGAAATGTTAAATTTTGTTAAGTTTCTGTTAGCCTGGTGACTGAAGGCAGGTGACAAAGAGTGATGTTATCTGAGCTAACCCAGCAGTAATGTTGAATATTAATTTAAGAACTCTCTCAGAGAGAAAGTCTGTGCCTTTTGTATCTTCTCTAGGATCTAGAAACATCCATTCAGCACTTCTCATCTGCATTTGCCTTGCACTGTAAGTAAGTCATTTAGGGCATAGTATCTTTTAGATATAGATAGGAATATAGTAAAGATTAGTTTAGATGTTTTCTGTATTTATTTTAGACTGTCCAACAATGTTGTTTTAAAATATTTCCTGTGATTCTGAACTCTTCAGTTACTGTGTTGTTTGAGTATTGTCTTGTTCTTTTATCATTTATTATTAAATGTGTTTAAACCTTTTAATGGTGGCTTGCATGTTTAGAGATATTTAAGCTCTTAGAGTACTTGCATATGTATTTGGTGATACTGTACAGGCCACTCCTAAATGGCCTTGAAAGTCTTCGTCACACTTACCATTTGGATAATAGTAACATTACACAGTACAATTGGACAGCCTTTGGTAAGGGCCTTATAGTAGCTGATAAGTAAGTGTGGCTGGTGATAGCTGGTACTACCTTATAGTCTGGGCAGAAGGAGGCATAGCTAGTAAAAATGTGCCAGCCATTCCCAGGTGCGTCTGTGTGCTTGTATATCAACCAAATCTCAAAGTGTGTGTGTATCAGCTACTTGGGCAGGGATACAAAGCACTGGTTGGACAGACAGGGTGCTGGAGGTCTTAGCTTCACCACTCGACTGAGATCTTAACCCTATAGCTGTGCTAGTGGAAAGTCTTACTGGGGATCCAGAAAAAGAGGGAGAAACCAGCCCCAGACTAAGTGTGATCTCTGTGTGCTCTTAAGGGTAATTGTACTTTACTGTTTGTGTACTTGTCATCTTCCCAATGTGTACGTCCCTCACTGGTGCTAGTGATGAGGATTGAGGCTCCTTGATTACTGGGCCAGTGCAGAGGCATCACACAAAGCATTTGTTAGGTCTCCTATAATACGTTCAGCATTTCTTAGTTTATCAGATTACACTGTAATAATAACTTTAGTAGTTACTTGCTTGTAACCTCAACCAGTTGATATAGTGTGAAACCACCTCATTGACTATATGTTTTGAACTTCTGTTATTTAACTATAGAATGTTTCTAATTTATGATTGCTACTTGTGTCACATTACATTGGTTGGATTTCATCCAATGGACTTTAGACATTGCAATGATGTACCCCATTACAATACAGGCTTCATCTAACATTGATAGGCCATTGATTCTTCTGTAAGCCTTTGATAGGTTATTTCTCCAGGCTTACATGTGGTTGGTTAGATGTGCGTTGGGAACATTAGATATGCACAGTTAATTTTTTTATTGTTTTTTGATAATCAATGGTTGTTTTTAATTGTTTTAACTATTTAAGAATGTGGTTTTGATGTGTATTTTTAAATGGTCTGAAGAAGCAACAGTAGGTTGTGAAAGTGCTTACAGGTTTTAAATTCATTTTTTATTTTAATAAAAGTCTTCTGTTTCCTTGCAACAGTGGTGTTGGATGTTATTTGAGTTTACACTGTTTGTTATACAACACTGGGTTGCTACTGGTGTGTTTCTTCTTTTTGTTTTTTGCTGGATAAAGTAAACATAACTCCATTTTCCCACAGAATTTTAAAACAGAACTCCATTTTCCCAAAATAAAATGCAAAACACTTCATAGATAAAACAATAAAATAAAAATTAAGAAAAAAAATCAAAAAACAAAAAAAAATACCACAATAAAGTAGTACCACATCTAAAGTTCAGAAAAAAATAAAGACATAAAATAGCTAATCTGATTTAAAAAAAAACTACTAAGGAAACCCTGCAAAAGCAAACATAATAGGAAATCAAAGCAAAATTTACAGAAGACAGAGTAAAATCAGACAGCAGACAGGTGCATACATGCTCGCTCATGTACACACACACACACACACACACACACACAGAAATATCACTATGACATTGCTATCAGTCAAGTCACTCCTTGCAACATCCATTAACTCTTCTAGTATGAATTCAATGACCTCAACTTCCATTATGTGTGTGCGTGTAGCCAGAGACTCCCTCTCCACATCCTTAACACACCTTTACTAAATGGATTAAGTTAAAGACCCTCTTTGGCTATGTACCTGTTAGTGTTGACCTCAGTTAGTAGTGAAATCCTTTGTCTAGAGGCTTATCTGTTTTCTTAGTCAGAGAAAGTGAACAGAACTGGTTTAATCTAGCTAGGTCATTCCTGCAACTGTTATTGTTTGGATAATTGCTCTGGTTTCTGTTTCTGTGCCTTAAATAGCCAGTGTTTTAAATCAGATATACCTGTTGCTCAATCTGCTGCAGAGAGACTGACTTACTGCCTGCTGTGATATTTAGAAAAAAGATAAGAGTTTATTCTCAATTATCATCTGCACCTTTGATTTAATATCTCTGTAATCTGTACAACTGTTTTTTACTCTCCTTTTTGTTGTGTCATAGTGTTGAATATCTGTTAGTGTTGATCTCACTTTGCAGTGAAATCCTTTGTCCAGATACAGATTTGCTGTATCCAGGACTTTTTGTAAGCTTCTGAGTGGTGCTCTTCAATTTTTCCCTTAGATCTGCTAGTTCTGTCCTCTCCTGCACTTTTACTAGCTTATTAGTTAAGCACTTTACCAGACTTCTTGTAGCAATTATTGTAGCACACAACATTGCTACCAGCACTAAACATTCTACAAGGAAACAGCTCCAGTACTTATTATTAATGCCCACCCCTCCAGGCATGTCTAAAGGTCAGCTCCCTGTGCTTTCTCCTATTAGCCTGGTGAACTTGGGCATCTTGAGACAATGTAGCAACTGCCTCATGTACACTGACAATCTTCTCCTCTTACCTCCCAACACTCAGACTTGCAAGAGATGCACCTATATATCCAAACTGGAAGCCACGCATTCTGCAGCCAAGCCCGAAATAGCTGGTCAAGAGGAGAAGGTCAACACTTGCACTACACAACATGGAACACATAGCCCTCCAGAACACACACCAGCACTGCCTTCACATAAAAACACAAACCACACACCCACCTTCGCAGAGGCTCTCAATAAATATCTACCCAAACAGCAGAGACCACCAAGGCAGAAACTCACTAGACCACCACAACACTAATCATGAGATACATAACTCTCCTAAGCAGTGTGCCACTCAACCAAAGCCCCATAGACAAAACAGCATGCCCAACACACTAGTCATAGGTGACTCGATAGTGAGGCACACTGATGTCCCACTCACTAGGTTGAATAAGGAGAAAGTAACAGTCAGCTGCCTGTCAGGTGCCAGGATCCGCCACATAATGCATGCACTCAGGTCCCTCAACAACAGGTACAAATATGACTCTGTCATTGTACATGTGGGTGTGAATGACCTGAAATGTACCTCCCTGGACTACATGAAAATAGACATGGAGGAGTTCTCGGATTATGTAGCCCAGACGGGAATGACCCTAGCCCTGAGCACCCTCCTACTTTCACCCAGAATTATACCACAGTACAAGCAGAAAATGATTGATTTCAACAATTGGCTAAGTTTCTCGTGTCATTCTAAGGGGATCCAGTATCTGCCTGGGATGACATGATTGACAGACCTAGATGCTTTGCCAGAGATGGCCTGCATCTGTCACCCCTGGGCTTCTGGATACTGGCCAAGGCTCTTGGCACCCCTATAATGCCTTTTTTAGGTGGTGTTCCAAAGACCAAATTACCACTGTAACAGCTAGAAACAAATGCAATCTGAGGGTCATGCTGCTCAATGCTAGAAGTCTAAATCTCAAAATGCACTCGCATGAAGCACTCCTTAAAATGGAGAACATCAACATTTGTGCTGTAACAGAGACCTGGTTCAAGACAGCAGATAGCACCCCTGCACTACCAGGCTATAACTCATTCCATACCTTTCAGCCCCAGAACTTGGACCGAATCTCCAAATGCGGTAATGTTTCCATATTCATAAAGGATGCACACACCTCCAGACTGGTAGCCCAACATAAAGCATCAGAGATACCTCAGGTGCAGCTAACATTGGGTAAGACAGTAATTCAGGTCGTAGCCTGCTATAGGTCCCCAACCATGACCCAAGACTCACACTCCACTTTCCTAAGCACCTTGGAGAATATTAGGGTCCAACCTAAACACTCTCATACTGGGTGACTTCAACTACCCCTCCATTAACTGGAAAAACTACTCATGTACCAATACACTTGCCCAACGTTTTCTGGAATTTATTAATTCCAATGCCCTGGACCAGCTCATTCTTACCCCCACTAGAGGTAGCAACATCCTTGACCTGGTCATTACTAACATGGGTGACCGTTGCTCTGTACCAATAGTCAACTCCTCCCTGGTTAGATCTGACCAGAAACTAATCACCTTGTCAATCCACATACCCCCACAAGGGTAACCACCATGAAAAATTTCTCCAAAGCTAACTTTGGGCTCCTAAAAACAGAGGAGGCTAACTTCAAGGTACCCATGCAATTGGAGAACAGCTGCATGACTGCCGAACCATACACTAATGCCCTGTAGGAACACGTACACAAATGCATGGATCTTGCCATACCCAATAGAACCAAAATGCTCCCCTCCAAAAAAAGGAAGCCAATCTGGTGGTCCCCTGCCATAAACAAACTCTACAACTGAAGGAGGAAGCTGATGAGAAATAAGGTGAAGTCCCAAAACTGGAAAAACTCCCTTATCAGCCTCAAAAAAAAGTTGACATCCCTCATCAAATCTTCTAAAGCTAGCTATGAAAACAGAATTACAGCAGACAGTAAAGACGACCACAAGGCCTTCTATAGTTATGTAAAGAACCTCCACGGCAATACCCAGATTTGCTCGGAGTTGTTGTACAATGGCACCTCCCATACCGAGCCAACAGATATTGCCAATATACTGGCCAACAGAACAGATTCAGTGCCAACTTTACCCCTCTCTCCCCCACCAAAGGACCAATCGCAATACAAGTAGATTTCCAGGCACCCAGTATTACTGCTGCACAGGCTAAAACAGCACTGTCCAAGGCCAAGAATACAGCTTCTATGGGACCTGACAATATCCCTGGCTGTGTTCTACATGAGCTACAGAGTGAACTGGCACATCACCTGTGTGCCCTGTTCAATCACAGCCTCACCTCAGGCTTTATCCCTACCTAATGGTGCACTGCTACAGTCATCCCTCTCCACAAAGGAGGAGTGACTACAGACCCTGGGAACTATTGCCCCATTAGCCTGACAAGTATGATATGCAAAGCTATAGAACACATCATCATAGACCTAATAAACAAAGATATAAGGAACCTCCAAACTCTGGATCCCACACAGTTTGGTTTTGTGAAGAGTAGATCATGCCTGCTCAACCTGGTCAACTTCTTTGAGTCAGTCACCAGAGCTGTGGATGAAGGCAAGGTGGTTCATACAGCCTACCTTGATCTGGCCAAGGCCTTTGATACCATTCCCCACTCAGGAATCATACAAAAAACTCACTAAGCTAGGCATCAACCCCTATATCACTAGGTGGGTTGCAAACTTTCTCACAGATAGAACCCACAGTGTGAAAGTAGCTGAATCCAAGTCAGACTGTCAACCAGTCATGAGTGGAGTCCCAAAGGGTTCGGTCCTGGGTCCTCTCCGGTTTGGTATCTACTTTTCTGAAGTTCAGGCCAACACAAAGGGACTCTGGCTGACAACGTTCGCAGACAATTGCACGTTGGGAGCCATAATTAACTCCCCAAGTGGTGTTGATATCCTATAGAAAGGCCTCACTTAGACCAATGACTGGTGTCAGAACCATGGCCTTAAGCTCAATGCCAAAAAAATGTGTCGTCATCCCCTTTGGGAAAAACTCAGTTCCCATGAATTACCACATAGATGGTAGTCCACTGCACACAGATGGCATCATAAGAGATCTGGGAACACAGGTTGACAACAACCTCCCTTTTAACCACCACATTGCCACTGTGGTCAGAAAGTCCTTCTATGTGGCACATCTCATTACTAAGAGTTTTGCATCCAGGAAGAAAGAGGTCATTGTCTCCCTTCTACTCTTCCCTCATTAGGCCAATCATTGAGTACAATGTCCCATTTGGCATGTACCTCACTAGACACCTGCAACAACTGGAGAGGCTGCAAAAGTACCTCACAAAGAGTATCCTAGGCCTTAAACACTTGTCCTTTATGGACAGATTCAAAAAACTCCAACTATTCTCTGTCACATATCACTTACTTAGAGACGATCTCTGCTTGACTTACAAAGGCATGTCTGACCCAGCTCTGTTAGAAGTGCTACATCTAAAGAAATCACAGTCCGTCAGCACTACATGCTCCAGAAACCTCAACCTCATAGGTTCATAGGTTGGTACTAGGCTATCGGCCCAAGGGCCTATTCAAGCCTAGCCATAACAATTCCCTGGATATTTCTTCCCACAATATTTACTACTCTTTCATTACCACAATCAACAGAACATGCTGGATGGACAGGTTCATAACTCAGAAACTGCCCATGCTATGGAATAGACTTCCCATACATGTCAAGCAGAGCGCCTCACTGGCCCTCTTCAAGAAATATCTTGATGAGTGGATGGGAAATAGAAAATTCACCCCGGGGATCACTCCAGTGGCTCTAATTGACAGAGCCACTGGGAACTAAGGTCGGGTGGCATGATGCCAGGGTAATCCTATGTGCTAGGCTTGTAAAGGCTCCAGGGCCATTAGCCTAGTACACACCTATGAACCTATGAACCATCTTTTATTACTAGAATCCCCATGGAGGCATCACTTCTTATTCATCCCTTGCACCCTCCTTGACTGTGGCATACATCTTCTAAATCATGTCACAATCTCTGCTGCTCCAGATCACCTGAACTGGTTGTACATTTACAAGTGGGCTCACTTTTCCCCTATCAATTTGTTTACCCAAGAGGCTTTTATCCCACACATCTTCACATACCACTTCTTCACATCTTCTAGAAAGTTACAAAAGCAGCTTCTTCCCTTCCATGTGATACTTAATATATCAAGATATAGAAATGTAGCTGGTCTTCCTGGAAAACCTGAGATTTTCAAGAAATGTGGCATTTTAGGCCAGAGCACTCATTCACCGCAAACTGCAACTCTTCTCATATTTTCTACTTAAAATATGTCAGCTTGCTTTATTGATTGTTCTGTACCTATAATGTGTTTTAATTCTGTGTATTTATAGATTCTGTTGAAAATTTTAATGAAATCTTGGTAAGGGCTTGAAATTTAATTAAAAAAAATAAAATTCTCAGATTTCATTCTTGAAAATGACATTTTTTTTGAGAATCGTAAATCATCGAATCATTGTCCTTTGTGAATTCTCCTTTCCAACACGTGGATATTGTTTTCCTCGGGCAGGCTGATGAGTGTGATCTCTCCATAACTGGAGTACACCTTTCTGTCCCCCTTTGAAAATGGAGACCACCTCTCTAGTTTACCAATCTAGAGACACTGGCCCTGTCTTACAAGAGTCCCTGAAAAGACATACCTAAAAAGTTATCATATCCTTGCAAATGTGTACCTGTGATGTCCTACAAGGAAAGAATTACAATAAACTTTAGAAAAATATATTCATATAAGGGGGTTGAAGAAGTTAAGGACATAAACACATTTTAGATACCAGTAGTAAGTTCCTTTACATTTTGATTATACTTGCATGTCTGGTTGGTTAAGTAACTTAATAATTAAATACTGAGATGTTATTACATCTGACTCTGAACTTAAGGAAAATTTAGGACAGGGAGAAATGCCTAAAACATATTAATTCTGAGTTACTTTTAAAAATGTAATGCAATGAAATTCTTGGTCAATTAACTAAAACTGTAAAAAATATTCAGTTGCTTCTACACGACAGAAGCAGAGTGCAATATCAAACAAATCATGTTTCATATAAAACAAAATGTGTTACACAATACCCAAAAGCGCTGTTTATAGTTTGTAATTGAACACATCAGACATAAAAAGGAGGCCTGATCAACCCTGTCCTAATCACTTTAAAGAAAAAGAACATTATGTGAATGAATTTAAATACATAATCCAAAAGATGTTGATTGTGCAAGGGTAAAAGATTTAAACAAAAAGTTGTTGTATAAAGTACAAATAATGTTGGTGTATACTAAAGATATGAACTTATTGCTCAAAAAGTCTTAATACAGAAATTGGACTAAATATTTTATTCTTACACATAAAACTTTGTCTGCATTTTCCCCATTAATGAGGCTTTACTACTTCATTGCTTTAAGGTGTAGATAAAGTTAGAAGTAATATGCAGATTTTTTTGTTCACCTAGAAGGCATTCAGTCGAGGCACCATGGATGCTTTAAGTTATAAATAAGTGTTGTTACAATGAAAGTAACTTTTTAAGAAACAATCTCCAGGATTTAATAAAATCTGTGCAGGCTACATGTAGAGCCTACAAAGAATGTATCCATGTACACAACTCGGTTCCCCCTCAACAGTGCACCATGCACATTAATGATGGCAAACTGCCGAGGAAGAGTCAAGGAACATGGAAACTGAATCAGTGTAGGGAGAGGTGTAGCAGCCACCCATGGCTGCAGATGAGTGTGAGTCTCCCTGTAATGCTCCCAGCCACTGTTGTAATGTTGGGAAGTGTCTCAGATGCATAATATGTCATTTTTATGATGCTGTATTTTTGTTTGTTTTTTGTACTTTTTTGTAATTGCATGCTTACGTGGTGCAGTGCGGAGCACAGCAATGCCAAGCTGCGATCACATATAGACAGCTGACACCTGCTAGACATCTAAAAATAGAAAATGGATGTAATTAATTATCATAATTACATTTTTTTCAATTACCGTTTGCACGGCTTGGTGCTGAGCACAGCAGAGCCGAGCTTATACATACATAGCCGACACCTGCCAAACATCTAAAAACAGAAGACAGATGTAATTAATTATTTATTTATAGGTGTGTTTAAGTGTGTTTGCACAGCATGGTGCTCAGCAATGCTAACATGTAGCCTAGTAGTATATGTGAAGGTATATTAGTTTTTATAACCTCCAACTAGCTACATGGAGAGAGTTACAGTCTTATTTATTTATTTATTTATTTATTTATTTAAATGTGTTGACCGGGAGTGTCCGACTGGACGTAGGTCCATTTTCAGCGGAGGCCCGGGGAGAAAAGCTCCACAGTTAAAATAAACAGACAGTATTTACATTGGATTACATAGTGATTAACAATTTACATAGCAATTACTTACAACATATTTACAGATAAAGAACATACTACATCAGTAGACAACTAGAATCTTTATCTGTGAAGTGCATACCAGACATTAACAAATGTTACAAGAAGAAGAAGTTCGTGCTGTATAATAAGTACTGGCTTATGAGCATCTGAGCTTGCTATAATCAAGGTAGTTAGTGGAGTGGAAAGAAAGGTAGTGGTTGGATGGGGTGGATAATATTAGAGTGGGAGTTGCAAGGGCATAGCCAGCATGTTCTTAGTTGCGCTTTTAGTAAAGTTTTGAAGTGGGTGCATGATGGTATGGAAGTAATTGTGGGTGGGAGTGAGTTCCATAATTTGGCTATGGTGCAAGAGAATAGTGCTTCACCAGCAGAGTTATTGGCTTTAGTGATCTGCAAGTGATTTTTGCTGCTGGATCTTAGTGGTCTGGTGGTGCGATAGGGTTGGAGTAGATTCTGGAGGGATGGGACATTTAGTGGATGGTTTACTAGTTTGTGGGTGAGTGAGAGTTGATACCACTGAAGGAAGTGAGGGAGTTCAAGCCAGCCCAGTTCAGCAAGTGAGAGACAGTGGTAACTACGGTAGGATGCCCCTGTGGCGAATTTGGAGATTTTGTTTTAGCAGGTCTCTAGCTTGTTTAGATCACATTGCCTTAGGTTGTTATATATTGGAGAGGCATAAAGTATGAACCTATGAACCTATATATTGGAGAGGCATAAAGTAGGGTGGAGATAAGGTGGGAATTTGCTATTGAAATCTTTGCTGCTTTGGTGAGAAATTGCTTATTTCTGTATAATGCTCCTAGTTTTTGTGGACTTTTTTTATAGTCATGGATATGTGAATGTCAAATTTTAGTTTATTGTCTATTTCCACTCCTAGCAATTTGGTGTGTTCAGTTGAGTATATAGTGGTGTTGTCTTTTGCCGTGATGTTAAAGTGAGAGTTGTTTTGAGTATCTTTGATGGGTTGGAAGATGAGTAGTTTAGTTTTGTTTGGCTTGAGTATTAATCGGGCATCGGATAACCATGTTTCAACAGAGGAAAAGGCTTCCTCTGTGACTTTTTGCAGTTTTGGTAGGGACTGGGCTGAGCAGATGATGGTCGAGTCATCTGCATATTGTATGAGTGTGCCATGTTTGGTGGCAGAGGCTAGATTATTGGTGTAAACAGAGAAGAGTAGGGGTCCAAGGATGGATCCTTGGGGAACCCCTATGGAGACAGGTAGTTGGGGAGATATGTCATTCTGCCATACAACGGACTGCTGGCGGTCAGACAGGTAACTCTGAAACCAGTTGGTGACTGATTGTGAGAAGGATAGGTTATTGAGGACAGAGATAAGTTGTTTGTGTGGGACCATGTCAAATGCTTTAGATAGGTCTAGGAAAGTAGCAGAGGAGAGATAACCATTGTTTTTATGCTGAAGGATAGTGTTAGTAAAGGAGAGTAAGGCAGTGGTGGTGCTATGGTTTGGTCAGAAACCATGCTGAGTACTGGAAAGGAGGTTGTTAGTAAGGAGGTAGTCTGAGACCTGAGAGTGTATGCATCTCTGTAGTATTTTGGAGAGTGGAGAGAGAATAGCTATGGGGCGGTAATTGGTTAGTTCTGTGGAGGGTAAGCCTTTGTGGTGGGGAATTACATGTGATACTTTCCACAGTGTGGGAACGTAACTTTCTGACAGAGATCGGTTAATCAAGATGGATACTGGGTAGGCCAGAGCATCAGCTGCGATTTGTAGGTATTCACTTGGGAGGCTGTCTGCTGCTAATTTGGTGGGTTTAAGTTTAGTTAAGAGTTTTTTTATGTTGGAGGTAGGTACAGGAGAAAAAGAGAAGGCAGTGGGGACATTACTAGTTGAAGGTGTGGGTTGGAGGAGAGGGGGGTTGTGTTGTTTAGCTAGTGATAGTATGATTTGGGTGAAGTGTGTGTTAAATGAGGTAGCAATATTTTCTGAGGAGTGAGGGATGTTAGGAGGAAGGGTACTGACTTTACCTGGGTGGAGGATGGAGTTTATGGAGGACCAGAATTGTTTGGGGCTGTGTTGTGAGGAGTCTAGGGCAGACTGGTAGTATTGGGATTTGTCCTGTTTTATTAGCTTTTTGACCTTATTGCGTAGTTCTAGGAATTTCTGTCTAGCTGAGGGGTATTGGTATTGCGCCAGTTCTCCCAGGCTTTATCCCTGTTTTACATTTCTGACTTAGTGGTTTTCTGTAGCCATGGGGAGGGTTGTGCTTTGGTTCTGGAGAATCTTATGGGGCATGGTAATTAAGGATGTTCAGGAAGGTAGTATTAAAAAATTCAACTGCATCATCTAGACTGAGGTACTTTAGAGGATGCCAGTTACATTCTTTGAGGAATGAGATGAATGTGAGTGGGTTAAAGTTTAGTTTTTTACGTATTTGACAGTAGATGACAGGTTTAGCTTGGTATAGGTATTTTTTGAGTAGGAATGTTGGGGAGTGATCACTGAGGCTATCTGATAAGCAGCCTGTTATATATGACTGGGTGCTCTTGCTGACTAGTATCCAATCCAGGATAGTGTGCTTGGTGGAGTTTTTATTTATCCTGGTTGGTGACTGGACTAGTTGAGTGAAGCCATGAAGGTGTACATGATGGGTTGGATTGTTGCCAGAACAGGATTGCCAGTCAATATTGAAATCACCTAAGATGATAGTTTCATGGGGGAGATGGTGGGTAGACCAGCTGAGGAGGTTTTCTAGGGGAGGGATGTTTTGGCCAGGTGGGAAGTAGCATCCAATTATGTTGATGGTTTTGTTTTGGTTAATTTTGAGGTTGGTATATATTATTTCTTCATTGCCTATTTGTGGAGCTGATGATTTTAAGATCTGGATGTTTAGATGCTGTTTAAATATTATAGCTACACCACCTCCTTTTTTGTTTAACCGGTCTACTCTTAGTATGCCATAACCTGTAGGGAGTATTTGCTCACTGATAATGTGAGGTTTTAGCCAGGTTTCTGTTAGGATGACTATATCTGGGGAGTACAAGTCTATGGTGGCATGGAGTTCATGGACTTTGTTGGATATACTTCTAATATTTAGGCATAGTAGAAGGAAGTCACTTGACTTTCTACTGGCTGTAATATGGGAGAAGTTGTGGTTTCTTGTCTGATTATGAAGATTGGGGTTGGAAATGGTAGGGCCAGGGTTGGGGTGGATGTCTCCACTTAGGGCTAGTTTTGATAAGTATGAGATTATTAGTTTTCTCAGTTTTTGAATGTGTTTGTTTATAAGGGAAACTTTATGATTGTGCTCTGTGGGTAATAGGTATGGTGGGAGGGTTACTATGTTAAGTTGTAGGGATGCTTTATGTTTGAGTAATATAGTTGGTAGAATATGTGGGGGGTGCATAGGGATGGTTCTTTAGCTGGTGGGAGGGGAGCTGAGTGTGGGTGAGACATGAGTGGTGGTGTGAGTAGTAGTACAGTGGTAGTGGTTGAGTGGGAGAATGATGGAGCTTTGGTAGGATGTAAGATATGCAAGGAGAGTGCATGCAGTGAGCATAGGAAAGGTATGCTTGTACATGTTAATTGAGGAGGTGTGATAGTAGTGGGAAGATGGAGGAGGTAGTGTTGGGTTAGTGCTGTGGTTGGCTATTAGAAAGATGGGAGGGGTTTGAGTGCAATAAAGGTGGGACCACCGGGGGTGGGAGGAAATAGGGGACAGGGTGGGGAGCGAAGCAGGTAGAGCCCCTGTTAGTTGCTCGTATGAGGGGCTGGAAACAATCACAAAGCAAAGACAAGTATGTGTTAAGAAACAATCACAATTGACCAAGGACTGATCTGAAACTATAAGTCATTTCTTAATTTCTCAGGTGGAAAAACAGGATAACCTTGTATCAGTAGGCTACTGTGGTCATAGTTTAAATTTACAAACACACAGTATTGATCAGTTATGGATACTATTTGCTAACAGAAGGGAATAAGAGAAAGTGGAAGATGTGTGTGTGTGTGTGTGTGTGTGTGTGTGTGTGTGTGTGTGTGTGTGTGTGTGTGTGTGTGTGTGTGTGTGTGTGTGTGTGTGGGGGCTGCTTACAACCAAAGCAGAGTGCTCTCCAGGGAAAATGAATATTGGCTCAAACAGGTAGACACATTCTCAAAGTTAACTGTAGCTGTTTGCAGACAGTTCAGACCCGGACTGCGCTTTTCTTACAAGAATGTTAAAGGTGGTACCGCAGTCGAATGCTTAAGAGAGGTGTTAGGTCTAGAAAAGAAGAGTACAGAGAGGAGTAAGCACTTTTGAGATGGTAAATATATATTATAAAGATTATAAAAAACACACTGAGTAAATAGCTACCACATGCAGGAGAATGCCATGCACCAACTACTTAGTATATGCAGATACTGAGCCAATTGGAAGAACATTAGAAAAAAAACCCCAAACAGTTATGCAGTCACAGATAAAAATATAGCGAGCAGCAATCTATTGTGGCTCTCTAATGTGATTCTATCCACCAATAACAGCACAATTATATAGAAATAATTAGACACTAGTATGAGCTGTCAACACGCAGCACAATTACATGAATAACATTAGTGAACAAGGTGCAGCTATGTGTAGCTGGTCCTGGGTTCAAGCCCATAACAGGCAGAATATGTCTGTAAATGAATGTGCAACAGTTTTACAAGCCATCTGCGGTGGTGCAGCGGTAGCATTGTTGCCTCACAGCAAAAGGTTCTCCCATTTGATTCTTGGCTGGAGTGTGGGGAGTGCCTTCTGTGTGGAGTCTGCATGTCCTCCCCATGGTTGGGTGGGCTTTTGAAAGACATGCGTAAATGGGCATGCCTTCATTGAAGGTTGAACTTCAAGCTGGCATGTCGGCGTTTGTGAAAATCTACTGCCAATCATTAGCAGACCGGAGTTCCAATGTGGCGACCCCTAACCGGGAAAAGCCGAAAGACAAAACAAAACAATAAAAGTATTATGAAATCTGTCACTGCTGCACTCTGCTAAGCACAGCTCATTTATGCTAAGCAGTGCATAAACATGTTAATGGCTGCCAATAATTTCATGGTGCTAAGCTTCACTAAAACCACAGTTCTGTGAGATTCCATGCTGCTTAGTTTTGCTTACCTGGTTTGTGCACTGCTAAGCAATGCAGCGCTTTTTTGAATGTTGCTCAATGATGTGTAAGGGCAGGAAAACCATTCTATATTAAATCCAATAGGTGAGAATTCTGCATCATTCACTGGAGTTCAATCATCTGTTGGTATGGCTGGTGGTGGTGGAGAAGGTATGCACTTTCTAGCACAGAGGTGGGGTATTCAGGAGTCCAAGGTCATGGTTGGGCTCCTGGTTAAAAACCATGAACCCTGGCTGATGCAGGGATAAATTTCAGGGCTCGGAGTGTAAGGCAGAGGCCTGGGATCATTTGGCCAGGGAACTCACCAGTGTTGCTAGTATTCCCCGCACAGGTGAGTAGTGTTGTCACCATTATGATGGCCTGAAAAGGAGAAAAAAGGGAACCTTGGACACCTGGGTCCATGAGGCAAGAACAGGGAAGGCTCCACAAATATGTAAGTCATTTTTCTTCTCTTTTACTAGTACATAAGCTGAATGTCTGCAAAAGTGGTATGCATAATGGTGTGCTTCTCTCCCAACAGTTGCAGCTGAGAGGGCTCACAATGTTGAGTCTCATGTCAGGCACCTGGCCAGGTTGCACCATGAACATGGTAAGTCCAGATTTGGCATGCTAATAGTAGTGTAATAAGCAAGAAAGACTGAAGCATTTACTGCAATAAAGTATACACAAGAAAAACTGCAGTGCAATAAATGGGCAAGTAGATTTGTAGTGCAATAACTGGACAATTAGAGCTGTAGTGCAATATATGAACAATAACAACTGCAATACCAATAACAGTAAGCAAAATGGTGTTCAGCAGGGTTGCATTGTCATAACCATGGCAGTAGAGCTGTATGCATTAATTGTCTATGATAAGGTTACTGCAGTCAAGTATAACACTCTAATAGCTGTAGAATGCAAAAGTAATGGCCTGCAGACTATATTGCTTAACTCATATTGCTGTCCAAGGCTGTCTCCATGCCAGTATCGGTCACATAATGCTCTCTGTTCCTCCTATTTCAGGTAATAAAGTTATATGGGTGAGGTAGTCCACTTCATGGGCAGATATTGTGTATGTACTTCACAGATATTTCAAAGCTATAACAATACAAAATGTTTACCATCATTATTGATTCTAAAATAAAGCTGTTTCAATATATACAGTACGGTTGTATTCCATGCATGTGTGTTCTACTGTCAGTGCATGCAGTTATAGTTCTAGAATGCAAAACAAATGTTCTGTAACTTGTATTGCTCAACTCATAGTATGGTTCAAGGTTATTTCCAGCACACTATCATTCACATAATGCTCTCATTTTCTCTCTCCCCAGGAACAAAAGGTATATGAGTTTGGTAGCCCATGTTATGAGCAGATATTGTGTGTAGATTTCACAGAGTGTTAAAATCAATAAGTATTATGTGTTCACCAACATTGTTGATTCATAAATAAATCTGTCTACTTCCAGTATGGCTATATTCCTTGCATGTCTGTACTAAGTTGCTGCAGTCAGTTATTACATTATTTGCAGATGTCCACTGCAGTCACATCTATTGGGTTCTATTCCCATGCCTGGCAACTAAGGCATGATGGCTGTTTAGTTTATGAACTACACAAAAACATGCATCTCAAGTGTCATGATTTCTCATACTGTAATTAATATTGCATAATCCATCTGTCATAGGATTACCACAGAAATGATTACCTGGAATGCAAAGTATTACTAAATCTGCTTACAGAACACATTGGTAGTTATATCAGTCCACATGATGTTACAGTGTTCTGTCTAATTATGTACCTGCATTTGTTATTGCTTGGCCCATACTGTTCCATGAAATAGCTTGAGAGGTATGCATGTGCTACATCACCTATAGGAGACTTGTAGTCACTATACACAAAACTGACAATACAAACCTGTAGAGTTAAAGTTACCACTGTTTTCAGGGATATAATCGGCAATGTCACTAATGGACTGTTTTTCTGTCTTTCTCCCCACCCCTTATCTGCACGTATTTTATATTTTATGTATTATTGTTAAAATAACTATAGTTTGGGAAATGTTTATTATTGTTATGTGTTATTATGCTTTCATATTGACATATCTTGTTAAATCAATTGTTTTGTTAGCCTTATATGGTTTATTATTGTTATGTGTTATTATGCATTCGTATTAACATATCTTGTTAAATTAACTGTGTGGTTGCCCTTATGCTTTAACTGTTACTGGCATGCTGTTAACATACTGACTGTTCTGTTATTTCATGTTGTGTCACACATAATACACATTGCTATATATTTGGGTTAACTAATATGATGTTTCATGCTGTTAATACTAACAATGATTTGGTCATAACTAACCTCAAATTATTGCTATACATCAATTACCACAGCATGTCAAGGTAGGTTGATTCCAGCTGATCCTCCTACCTTACCTCAACTGGCCATGGCACCAGGTCCCAGCACGTCTGGGACCCAGACCAGTGGTGCCCCCTCTACTGTACCTGCAATACCTGTGGGATCAGCTAGTGCTGCCCCACTGGACAGGGACAGCCCACCCCCACCACACCACACAACTCTTAACTAAAAGGTGGTTTAAACAAAATATAGTAATTGCCAATTACAGTAATTAGGCATGTTTCAGAGGAGCTGCGCACCGTGCTACACCTCGCAAAATGGAATATAATGCAGTGGAAAAATGGGAGTGTACCTTGGACTCTGGTGCTATAGTACACCACTAGACAGCCATATACATGATAATGGATGTAACTGTGATAGCAGGTAAACATGCCCTTTTAACAGCAACATGTAGAAAGTCACCTGCTAAGGCATTAATGGCAAAATACATGTTCAGCTGGGACTCTAGTGCAGAAATACATCCATATAAAGCCATGCACATACTGCTGGATGTAGAAAATGTTTGTCACAGCCTGTACGTGTGCACATATATCTTTTTTGCCTTACACAGTCCTGGGTTCAAATCCAGTGGTGTACATTTCAATTACATTATTGTGAAGACAGCAATTAATGAATGACTCATGCACTCTTTATCCACACAAAGCATTGCAAATTAAATAACTGCTTTTCAGTGCTGGAAGCCACAAGCCTGAAGAAAGGGATATACTTCACACATCCTTATAGCATTACTATATGTCACCTAGTACTTTGGTATTGACACAGTCGCCTAACATATGTACCTTAAACACATGCCTTAATTGGAATGTAAAGGGTACACTCACCCTGGCTCTGCCTCTACAAGGCTGACACATCTGACATAATTACACCTACAGCTTGTTTTCCTCCAAAGTGTTCACACTCTCTGCCTGTGTATATTACCTATAGCAGTAGCTACAGCCTGTAGTACACACAGCTCTATGTAAAGGTTTCTGCTACAGAGCTACCCTCTGTGATGATGTATTCTCCTCACCCCAGTAATGTCTACCTCAACAGCTAAGACAGGGTCCCTGGTCTACATGAAGGCCTTATATACTGCACGTGGTTGCATGTCATTGGCTAATGATAGTGCAGTTTAGTTGTTTTGGCTGCAATTAGCATATCAGAGCCACATATTGGTTTAGAGGCAATTACCTGCTAATGAGAAGCATATTAAAAATACAAGAAGCTGGCTATGGGGAAACATTCTGTATGAGACTTTTCTCACACATTTTTTTTTCATGTGCTCTTTTGTTTTAACAACACCCCCTCTTTCCAACAGATTTTTATACTCATTGTGGACATTGTGCCCAGTGTCCCTTTATTTTGGAAAACAACACTGTTTACATCAAAGGGTATGGTAAAGTGACTTTACACCAACGTCTTAATTGTTTAAGCAAGAGCTTGGTTTATGTTCCTATTTGCCAACAATGCAACAATTTTTATATAGGGAAGACAATTAAAGGCAACGTGAATAATGCCTTGACAAAACATATTCATGAATTTCCCAACCATCACTTTAAATTCAGTGCACTGGAACAAGTAGTGAACCAGGGGAGGGGGGACCCACCCCATTGCTCCTTGAAGACAAGGAGCTAGTGTGGCAACTGAGATGTGATGCCACACACCCACCTGGACTCAATGATATGGCCTCCATTTCTAGCTTACTAAAATTAAAGGCTGATTTTCATATTTGAAGACATTCTCAAATAAGTGGTATTTAATAGGGCTTGTGTAAATGAACAGGCTGTGGCCAAACTTGCTTATTGCAGTTTATTTTATTTATTCTGTGTTGCACAAACATTCCTGATTGTATTGAAGAAGGTACTGTGGTGTCGTAGTCGATTTTGTTTTATTTTTATTTGAATGTAAAGCTTCTAAGAAATGTTTTATTCAGGGATCATTTGACTGATTTTGTAAAAAAGGAAGTGATTTTTTACAGAAAAGTAAGTGATTTTTTTGTATAAAAGGAAGTTATGTTTTATGTTCAGTTAATCTGAAGAAGTCAGATGGTTTTACGAAGACGAAAGCGCTCATATTAAAGAAAACACAGGGGAAATACCTCAGTATTGATACTCTCTCAGTTGTATCCACACATGTAATGTGTCTGCTGTCACACTGTGGGTATAACATGTGTGAGCAAGCAGTGGATAGTGCCGACAATTTTGTCCTTGCTGTATCTGTATATAGTGGATATCCTCATGTCTGATCCTGTAATGTGTTCCCCTTGTGTTGTCTTTCAGGAATAATGCACCACAAATGTCATGACCCCTTCTCAGATGCAGAGAATGAAATAATACTTGAAGGGCTAAGGCAGCATCATCACATCCTGCTATCCAGGGGGAAAGCATAACAGGGCACAGTGGCTGCATTGTGGGCAGACCTTGTCTGGGACATGAATGCCAGTGGCCACCAGGACAAAATATGTGAGCAGGTTCAATACTATGCAACAGATATAGTGAATGCTACATGACTGATATAGCCAGGGATCATGCCATCACCAGTAGAGGGCCTTCAGCAGAACAACCACTCTCGGCCACTGAGGAATTCCTGGTGAACCTAGGAACAGACAACAGCTCCCAGGCATCCATCACACCATACATCATGAAGGTGGGTGCCACAGTGTCCACAGCAGAGGAGCATGTAGGTAAGCTTATTGTGATCACCATTGTAATACTGTAGCAATCATTGTGTCAGGCTGTACATACTTTTACATGGATGTCAGGTCTATCTGCTTTGTGGGGGGGTTAAGCTCAGTTGTACACTCATACACAGAATGTCACCAATACATCAAATAACACAGCAGCTACTGTACAAGTGAGATAAATGCATGTATTACCTTGTTGTGCTACAACATGCAGTGATACTGACAGTATCTCACCCTCAACTTGTTACAGGTCCGTCAGGTGTTGTCCAAGGCCATGGTCCTGTTCCTGGTAAGCTTGATACTGTCTTGTTAATGAACATATATATGCTATGAAAGTTAAGGGCCAGAATAATGCCCTATGTGCACTTAAGTTTGTGTGTAACCAGAGTAGGATGTTCATATGTTCCCTGGAACATTTACCTAAGGTTCTGAGTGAGTAATCACAGGAGTGTAGTTAAACAAATAGAAATACTTTTGCAGTCATAGTTATGAGCAAATAAGCCTCCTGGTTTACATGAGGCAATTAATCTGACATGCCATTAAAAAAAAAACAAAAGGATGATGATATATACCTTAGGCATTGCAACCTGTATTTGTATATATAGGATCATAGGAGGTTAATAGGCTAATGGCCCTGGGGCCCTTACAAGTCTAGCCAAGAGTGTTCCCCCAAAAGGAAACCTCAGTCAGCACCTGTTGCCCCTGTCGATGAGAGACACAGGTGGAATCCCTGGGACAAATTTGTGGTTTCCCATCCACTCATCAAGCTTGCGCTTGAAGAGTGTCAGCAAGATACTCTGTTTGATGTACATAGGAAGTCTATTCCAGAGGCAGGGAAGCCTCTGGGAGACAAACCTGTCTCTCTAGCAGGTTTCTTTTAATGTTGCACATTAAATTCATGCTTTTCAAGCAGGTAATGTTTGAGGAGTTAGACCTATGGATATGGAGCATCTGTAGTAGGGCATGGTCCAAGATTGCCTTGTAGGCGAGACACAGATCACCTCTGAGCAACCTGTATGACATAGAGTAGAGTGATAATGATTTGAGCCTATCCACATAGGACAGGTGTTGGAGGCCATGGATTCCCTTTGTGAGATATTTCTGTGGACTTTCCAGTTGGTGCAGATGTTTGGAGAGGTACATAACAAACGTGGCATCATATTCAATTATTGGTCTATTGAGGGAAGAGTATAAAAAGGTAATAACCTCCTTTTTTTCTGGATGCAATCCCTTTACTTATGAGATGAACAAAGTAAAAGGTTTTTCTGACTACTGCTGCTACATGATGGTTGAATGTGGGATTGTTGTCAACCTGAATGCCCAGGTCTCTCACCACAGGTTGTGTGTTTAGGGGGTTGCCATTGATGTGAAAAGCAGTAGAGGCCGTGTTTTTCCCCAATGGTATGATGATGCATATTTTTGCATTCAGCTTGACCCTCTTGCAGGATGTTAACATCATTTGGGGAGTCAATGACAGCACCCAACTTACAGTCATCCACAAACTTGATCAAGTATAGGCCTTTTGTCTTTGCATGGACCTCTGAGAAGTAGATGCCAAACAGTAGGGGTCCTAGGACAGATCCCTGGGGAACTCCACTAGTTACAGGTCTGCTATTGGAGGTGGAGGCACGTATTTTGACCTTGATGGTCCTGTTGGTGAGCCAGTTGGCCACCCACCTGATGAGATAGGGATTTATAGTAAGTTGTGTTAGCTTTTCATTCATGCCTGAGTGGGGGATTGTGTAAAAGGCCTTGGCCAAGTCAAGGTAAGCTGAAGTCAACCAGGTTCAACAGGCAAGATCTGCTCTTGACAAATCTGAACTGGGTGGGGTCAAGCGCTTGGAGATTGCCTATGTCCTTGTTTATGAAATCCATAATAATATGCTCCATGGCTTTACAGATAAGACTTGGCAAGATAATGGCATGATAGTTTCCAGGGTCAGTATTGGCACCACCTTTGTGCAAGGGGATGACAATGGCAGTTCCCCACTCTACTGGGATGAAGCCTGTACTTAGGCTGTGGTTGAATAGGGTGTTCAATGGCAAAGCCAGTTCTTGCTAAAGATGGTGCAGAATACAGGTCCCATGGAAGCTGTGTTCTTTGCCTTGGATAGGGCCTTTAACTCTTGAGCTATGGAGATGTGAGGTACGGGACAAATATCTGGGATGTCAAAAGGGCCTTTGGGGGGGGTGAAGTTTGCACTGAACTTATCTGCTTGCAGGTTGTCTATATCAACAGGATCAGAGTAGGTGTTACTGTTAAGTAGGGTTTAGCAGTCGAATATGCAGCCCAAATCAAGATAGTGAATGATCAGACTTTTATTATAAATAAAAAACAGACCGGTTTCGGCAAAATGATGCCTTCTTCAGTGTTGAGCAAACAATCAAAATAGACACAATAAAAAATGCAAATTTATACAGAGTGCTAACCAATAAGCACATGAATGTGCTGTTAAAACTCATGAATAATACATGATGTATTGTGAACTGGCTAACACTATACCTGAGACCATGGCTAATATTTGTGTTATACCTGAAACAGATAGTTCCAAAGACATCACAAAAACAAAATCATAATAGACTATGGAACCATAAAGGCTGTAATTATACATAATAAAATATGTACATCCATAGTCATGATTATATTAAATATAAAAATATATGTAAATGAAAGAAAAGAAATTGTAAGGGGCCCATTTAAAAAACAGACGTAGTGGATAGCTCTAGCTACTCCTTGTAATATATATATATATATATATATATATATATATATATATATATATATATATATATATATATATATGTGTGTGTATAAAGAATGTGCATTAAATGATTCAGAAAATATTATACCTGATATAGTTGGTAAATAAAGTGGGAGTCTATACATCCTTCTCCATTGACTGAGTGTTAAAGATGATCATTGAGACCAGGTGGAAAAAGTCCGCCCAAAGTGATTATCCAGTACTTTTCTTTGTGGTTGAGGATACCATGCCACCCTTGTGGGTTGCTGCGATCACCCACTATTCGGTCAATAATCATAAACATGAACTGTGCTTGTGGATGTTTTAAAACATGTTGATATAAGGCATTAGTCTCCCTTTTGTTTTTAATGTCACTTCGATGTTCATTTATTCGTGACCTGAGTGGCCTAGAAGTCTGACCAACATAGAATGCCCCACAGTGACATGATGCCAGGTAAACAACCCAATCACTGCTACAGTTCCCAAAGATTTTGCAGTCGAAGACCTTACTAGTGTTGCGACTCGAAAAGTTCTGAGACTTGGTAATCTGTTTACAAGACCCACAGTGGCCACATGGATGTGTACCCAATAGTTCATGTCCCATTATTGTGAGCTGTTTAGAATTGCTCCACCACTACCAATATGTTTGTAATGAGATAGATGGGACCCCAATGTTTTGCCTTTTCTATATGAGAATTGACATTCCTCTCCCAGAAAAGATCTGAGTTGTTCATTGGCTAATAGGATATTCCAATGTCTGTTTATGATATCCCTAATCACGTAATAGTTCCTACCATATGTTGTGATAAATCTGATGGTGGGTGATCTGGAATCACCAGAAGAAGTCTTATAATCTAGCAGTCTGTTCCTATTCATCTGAGAGGATCGTGTCCATGCTGTGTTGATATCTGCAAAGTTATACCCCCTACTGGCAAATCTGCGACATAAGTCAAGACTAGCAATGTCATAATCTGATTTGGTAGAGCTAAGGCGTTTCATGCGCATAAATTGTGAAACCGGGATGTTTCTGATGGTATGACGTGGGTGCATGCTTGATGCATGTAATAGAGTATTATATTGGGGGTATTTGCAAAACACTCTGGTAGCCACGGTATGGTCATGATTTCTTGAAATAGTTACATCCAAGAAATTGATAGTCTGCATATCAAAAGTAATAGAAAATTCAATTCCCTAGATGTTGCCATTGAGATATTCTACAAATTCATGCAAATATCCCACATCCGCATGCCATACCATCCAACAGTCATCCAGGTACCTATGCCAGATGTCCATTTCTACCAGGTATATATTATGAGATGCATCATAAATCATGCACTCTTCAAA
The DNA here is from genome assembly GCF_019279795.1 of Protopterus annectens. NCBI lineage: Eukaryota > Metazoa > Chordata > Ceratodontiformes > Protopteridae > Protopterus > Protopterus annectens. Next base: position 374,870,841 of record NC_056742.1, read on the forward strand.
AAATGCCATAAACAGGTCGGCATAAATGGGAGCAAAAGATGCTCCCATAGCTGTACCCTGTAGTTGCCAATAGCATTGTCCTTGAAAATAAAAAACATTTTTGTTGAGTACATGTTCCGACATGCAAATCAATAGTGTATTGAACCCGGGTGAGTATAAACCAGCCCTATCCAACCCGGGGTGTAGCTAGGATTTTCAAATTTGTACTCACAGCTCTCAAACTGCTACCCCCCTCCCCAGCCAAGCTACGGCCATTCTCGTAATTCACGGTTCGCTCTTTTAGTATCAATTAAGAGGCATTTGCTGTAATGCCTCCTCAGTAATATAATATAATTTCACTCAAACTCGGTTCCTTGAGTTGAAAATGAACCTGAAAGTCAGTTCTTTGAAAAATGCAGCATGGTAGTTGGGGTACAGTATTCATGCTTTTGTTTTCTGTAACTAAGGTACAGGTTTTGAGCTTGAGTAAATTACTAACTACCTTGCTACCCGTAACTAGGGTGTTTCATTCATACACACACACCCCACCTACCTCTTAGTGCAAAAAATATGGACAAAGCCTAAAATAAACAGGGACAGATATTAAATAATGCTCTCGTGAACTTAGAAAGTTGCTAGAGTAACAGGATTTGTGCTAGTATGAATTTTTCTAAAGGACATGAAGTCTGAAACTCAAATGTGTCATTATTTAGCAACTTCAGCCTTCAATGGTTTTCTAGAAAATCACAAAATTTATGAGGAACAGACAAAAAATATGGTGCAAAAATCTGGACATTCTGCAAAATTCGGACAGTTGAGAGGTATGCTACCTACCACACACACACACACACACACACACACACACACACACACACACACACACATACCTCTCAACATTTTAGAGCAACAAACCCATAAATAAACTGAAACTCAAATGTCTGCCATTATTTTCTAACTTCAGTCTTTAATGATTTGCCACTTATTTGCCAGAAAACCACAATTTTATGAAAAACGGACCAAAAATGTGATGCAAAAATATAAAATTGCCAGACAATACAGCTGGGAACCTGTCAAAGAAAGGACACCATTTTAATGAGCACTGTTAACTTCAGCAGCTGACAAAATTAGAGAATCTACATGCATTTCTGAAATAAAAGTAATGTATAATTCTGATCTTTAGTTATTTATAATTGTAAAGCCTCCACGTTTTCTTCCAAAATTGCTATTTTTGTGGAGGGATTATTAGGAGGGAGCAACATTTTGATCCAAAATTGGGAACAGTTGAGAGGTTTGGATATTCCTAATTCTATAAAGCGATTTATTTGCACGTACCTCTCAACCTCTTAATGAAGGAAATCTGGACAAGGCCAAATATACTGGGGGAACATATAAGCAGTACTAAAAACTGATCTTGCATAAACTTAAGACAATTGATAGAATAACAGGTCTTGCTTTAGCATGCATTTTTCTGAAGGTTATGACGTCTGAAACTTAATGTCTGTCATTATTTAGTGACTTCATTCCTAAATGATTTGCCAGAAAAGTTTTATTTTGCATTTTACAGCACGAACACCAATAAATATCTGCTAAACAAAGCAATGCAGTCTCACAATGAAACTAGACAACATTAAAACTTCTCTGCCCTTGAAACCCACATTCAAAGAAAATACATTTGCCAGTGGCAGATAAAGATTAACTTTGTGCTGTTTTCATATCATAGGCCCCTTGCACATGGAACATACACGTGCTCTTTGATACACCTTCCTGATTGTATTAAATTATATTCCTTGTACAATACAGTATAGTTGTTAGAGAGCATTTTAAATTTATTGTTTTGAACATTTTTCCAGTAAACAATGAAACAAAATGCATGCACCAATAATGACAAAACAGCCCAATTCAGAACATTTCCATCATAAAAGTCTACTCAAACGTCTACAGTCCACCAGTATCAGTAAATATGCACAATCTCTGAACTAGTAAAAGCCATCTACATAATTCCACATTAAAGAAATCTGTAACTAATGAAGAGGCTGCTGCTAGCAAACAACTTTATATTTCATTGTTTCATCTACAAATAAAGTGCCTGTTGCCCTTGAGGAATAAATTGCCTATGTTGCATTAAAAAGTGATACGCTAGTAATATCGCAATAGGGAATGGATGGCAAACTGATAACAGGTTCATATTTACTACTAGATATCTTCGCCAAAAAGGACTACAGCATCCACTCCCCTTTACAACACAGTACAGTATCAGCAATGCAACTATCTACTGTGGGAGAAGAACCCACAGCCTTCTGTATCAAAAGCAAGTACACTACCTGTTGTGCTATTAACAATATAAGCAGACTCAGCATAAGCAGCACTAAACTTTAGTTCCCCTGCAGCTCTCAGCTCCTTGTAAAATGTACTCGACACTCAGCTGTATCTCTGAACTCTGTAGCACAAGAAATCTGGAAAAAGCCAACATTTATTGGGGGGGGGGGCAAAAGCCCAAAAACCAGGCACACATTTTAAACATTACTTGCATAATTTTGGAAAGTTGCTAGAATAAAATGCTGTGTTACCACCATGCATGTCATGAACCGAAAACCATATGCACTACAGTCTAAATCAGCAGTTTGCAAAACAGGAAGACTGAAACTTAATGGCTATTAGATAGCTCTCAACCTCTTAGCACAAAAACCTGGACAAACAACAAAAATAATAATGGAGGAATACAACTTCAGTTGTCACTTCTCACCACAACTGGGGAATACAACTTCAGTTGTCACTTCTCACCACAACTGGGGAATACAACTTCAGTTCTCACTTCTCACCACAACTGGGGAATACAACTTCAGTGAGAAGCACCACAACTGGGGAATACAACTTCAGTTCTCACTTCTCACCACAACTGGGGAATACAACTTCAGTTCTCACTTCTCACCACAACTGGGGAATACAACTTCAGTTCTCACTTCTCACCACAACTGGGGAATACAACTTCAGTTCTCACTTCTCACCACAACTAGGGAATACAACTTCAGTTCTCACCATAGCTCACAACTGTTAGAAATAAATGAAGCCTATATCACAGCAGTCTATACACTAAATATACTGTTCACTGCCCTTCCGGCTGAACTCTAACAAATTCAAAAACTGCCAGCATTTAAAAACCTAGCTGGTTGGTGTTTTCAGTGGTTGTTGTGTACCTGCTCTGTTCCTACAGTGAAAAGACTTTTCCAGCAGAAAATTCTCATTAAGAAAAGTTTGCAGAGTCCTAAATTGACCAACCATGCAACTATTTACAGACACATCATTGTTTAGGCTTAGACAAGGATCACATATAGGAAAGGTTGCTGTATTCTTCCCATCTCAATGTGTACAACAAGGCTGGCACTGTATCTGGAATTACATGTGATGCCAACACACACACACACACACACACACACACACACACACACACACACATATACACACACACATACACACACATACACACACACACACACACACACACACACACATACATACACACACACACACACACACATACACACACACACACACACACACACACACACACACACACACACACACACCCTTTCTGAACATAACATTATTTCAGCTTGCTCACCAACCCTCTGTTCGAGCATTGCTGCGAGACCTTCTAAATAAAATCCTTGCCGAAAATAATATCCTTGCTCAAAATGAAGCGAGACCTAAATAACAATAAAGCCTTATCGAAAATGAAGCCTTCTAACCAAAAGTAAATCCAGCTGGTTTGTTCCCACTCGCAAAAGCATTTGAACCAGCCAGAAATACGTGCACGGTGAGCTCCATTCCAACTGGCTGGTAGCCCTGATGAGCTGACTTCATTGCACAGCTAAAGTGCGGAAAAAAAAAAAAAAAGTGTAAAAATAAAAAGCTACCCCCCTTCTAAATAAGTTGTACTGAAATCAGTACAGTGCGTATGCCACCCAACATCCCTGTATCCAACCAATATTTGAGGGCTTGTAAGCCAGCCCAATGTGGTATACTGGTATACAAGGCCTTGACATCCAGTGAGCACATTAGCCACCCAGACTCTAATTGTGTGTCCTCAATGATTTTAGTAAGGTATTGAGGTATTAGTAAGACTATATTTAGATCATACTAACTAAGAAAATCAGGCCAATCACCCAGAAAAATTTAGGCTACTACCAGCAAGGTCTTTTTTTGGTCTTTATATTATTGACCTTTAGCCTTGTGATTTATTGATTATATCTACTTACATTCCTCTCATCCAGTTATATATATGTGTTGGATTTCCATCTGGTAGTACTCCTCTAGTCAGGTTATCACAACCTATCATTTTAAGAATATTATTACATTGTTGTACCTTCTTCCCATATTAACCTTCCTGATTTTTCAGGACGGTGAATTAGTTTTGGTACTTTGTTGAGGCGGCTGGGGAGCCTCTTACCAACCTCTACTTTAATTAGAGCAATCATTGAAGTTTTTTCTGGGTTTGCCAACAACTGCCATTCTCTCTTGTTATTATTTATTTTATAGTTTTCATTGGACACTCACAGCATGGACCTTGAGAGTATATTATCTGGATTATGTGCCGATCGGGAGGATATTGGAGTGTTTGGGATCAATACCTCACCAGGCAGTAATTCAAGTAACAGGGATCAACAGTTTTCATCTGACTGTGATATGTCCTTCCATTCTCTTACCAAAGGACTCAAAACTTTGAGATCCAACATATGGCATCTGAAATTATTCAGAGCATATTCTAACAAGAATATTGCTCCGAGGGGCTTGAGAATACGGCTCCAACCACTGGTAGGTAGACCGGATGACAAGTTGAATTTTGATTGGAAGGAGGCTTTACAAACTGGGTCTATGTTATTTGTGAATGTTCTCTTACAATACTATGAGAGAATGGTAGATGTGAACATTCAGGAGGTTAAAACATTGTGTTGTGATTGTAAAAAATTTGAGTCCCTACCAAAATTTCAGGATAACATTAAGAAGTTATCTAAAGAATTGACAAACCATGAAAAAATTATCAAAGAAAGAAAGATTAAAAAATTTCACAGAGATTATTCTGACTATCAAAGGGGATGTCCCTTTGAGCTTAATCGCTCGGTCAGATTTGCAGATGTTGGTCAGGGGCCTGCCTCTGGTCGCCCCAAGAAAAGACCAAGACCTATTCTGAAAAATAGGGATGGGTTCAACAACAGCACTTCAGGAGAGGATTCCTCTCTTACAGATTATGACAGCTCAGGGGATAGGGGATCACCACACAAAAAGAAAACGAATAAAAATATCCCTTTAGAAATGGTTCCAAACAAAGAGGGGGACGGAAGCATAAGAAAAGATCCATTAGAGCATTCCCTGGAGGGCTTGATCCAGAACTTTCTAACATAAGTCAAGATGAACAACTCAACCAAAATGTTTTAAATTTATCCAATGTAAATTTGTCTGGTGATCAACAAATTCTTTTGAATAAAGAGCTTAGTTTTATACCTGGCTATTTTTCTAATGAATACCACATAGTTACAGATGTTATTGATTTTTGTCGTAGTCTTAACCTTAAGTTGTTTTTTGCAGATGACACATCTAAAAGATCTAATTAATTTAGATTTGGCAAATCTGAATTCCAGCCTCCTATGAACAAGCATGTGTCAATTTTTATGCAGTCAGTGTTCAGGGACTTACATTTTCAAAATTATGGATATACTATGTTGAGACATAATCTTTTACAGCAGGAGAGCATTGCCCTCCAACAGCTACGTAACAACAAAGACATAGTTGTATTACCAGCAGATAAGGGTGGGGCCGTGGTTGTACAAAACATGAGTGATTACCTTCAAGAGGGTTTATCCCAGCTATCAGACACAGCATGTTACATGAACATGGCCATAGACCCAAATCCGAATTTTAAGCACAAAATTGACTCTTTTCTGAATCTAGCATGTGAGGAGGGCATCATCAGCAAAAAATGTGTTATACAACTTTCGGTTAAGGACCCCAATATGCAGATTATGTATTTACTACCCAAGATTCACAAATCACTAACCAAACCTCCAGGAAGACCAATTGTTTCAGGCATTGGTTCTTTGACTGAACCCCTGTCAGCCTTCCTGACACAATATCTCAAACCTCTTTTGGGTTTGGTCAGGGCAAGGCTACAGGACACTACACAGTTCCTGAAAATCAATGAGGACACACAATTAGAGCCTGGGTGGCTAATGTGCTCACTGGATGTCAAGGCCTTGTATACCAGTATACCACATTTGGCTGGCTTACAAGCCCTCAAATATTGGTTGGATAGGGCTGATTTATACTCATCCGGGTTCAATACGCTATTGATTTGCATGTCGGAACATGTACTCAACAAAAATGTTTTTTATTTTCAAGGACAATGCTATTGGCAACTACAGGGTACAGCTATGGGAGCATCTTTTGCTCCCATTTATGCCGACCTGTTTATGGCATTTTTTGAAGAGTGCATGATTTATGATGCATCTCATAATATATACCTGATAGAAATGGACATCTGGCATAGGTACCTGGATGACTGTTGGATGGTATGGCATGCGGATGTGGGATATTTGCATGAATTTGTAGAATATCTCAATGGCAACATCTGGGGAATGGAATTTTCTATTACCTTTGATATGCAGACTATCAATTTCTTGGATGTAACTATTTCAAGAAATCATGACCATACCGTGGCTACCAGAGTGTTTCACAAATACCCCCAATATAATACTCTATTACATGCATCAAGCATGCACCCACGTCATACCATCAGAAAGATCCCGGTTTCACAATTTATGCGCATGAAACGCCTTAGCTCTACCAAATCAGATTATGACATTGCTAGTCTTGAGTTATGCCACAGATTTGCCAGTAGGGGGTATAACTTTGCAGATATCAACACAGCATGGACACGATCCTCTCAGATGAATAGGAACAGATTGCTAGATTATGAGACTTCTTCTGGTGATTCCAGATCACCCACCATCAGATTTATCACAACATATGGTAGGAACTATTACGTGATTAGGGATATCATAAACAGACATTGGAATATCCTATTAGCCAATGAACAACTCAGATCTTTTCTGGGAGAGGAATGTCAATTCTCATATAAAAAAGGCAAAACATTGGGGTCCCATCTATCTCATTACAAACATATTGGTAGTGGTGGAGCAATTCATAAACAGCTCACAATAATGGGACATGAACTATTGGGTACACATCCATGTGGCCACTGTGGGTCTTGTAAAGAGATTACCAAGTCTCAGAACTATTCGAGTCGCAACACTAGTAAGGTCTTCGACTGCAAAATCTTTGGGAACTGTAGCAGTGATTGGGTTGTTTATCTGGCATCATGTCACTGTGGGGCATTCTATGTTGGTCAGACTTCTAGGCCACTCAGGTCACGAATAAATGAATATCGAAGTGACATTAAAAACAAAAGGGAGACTAATGCCTTATATCAACATGTTTTAAAACATCCACAAGCACAGTTCATGTTTATGATTATTGACCGAATAGTGGGTGATCTCAGCAACCCACAAGGGTGGCATGGTATCCTCAACCACAAAGAAAAGTACTGGATAATCACTTTGGGCGGACTTTTTCCACCTGGTCTCAATGATCATCTTTAACACTCAGTCAATGGAGAAGGAAGTATAGACTCCCACTTTATTTACCAACTATATCAGGTATAATATTTTCTGAATCATTTAATGCACATTCTTTATATATATATATATATATATATATATATATATATATATATATATATATATATATATATATATATATATATATATTACAAGGGGTAGCTAGAGCTATTCACTACGTCTGTTTTTTAAATGGGCCCCTTACAGTTTCTTTTCTTTCATTTACATATATTTTTATATTTAATATAATCATGACTATGGATGTACATATTTTATTATGTATAATTACAGCCTTTATGGTTCCATAGTCTATTATGATTTTGTTTTTGTGATGTCTTTGGAACTATCTGTTTCAGGTATAACACAAATATTAGCCATGGTCTCAGGTATAGTGTTAGCCAGTTCACAATACATCAAGTATTATTCATGAGTTTTAACAGCACATTCATGTGCTTATTGGTTAGCACTCTGTATAAATTTGCATTTTTTATTGTGTCTATTTTGATTGTTTGCTCAACACTGAAGAAGGCATCATTTTGCCAAAACCGGTCTGTTTTTTATTTATAATAAAAGTCTGATCATTCACTATCTTGATTTGGGCTGCATATTCAACTGCTAAACCTTGCTGGCCATTTTTGTTTCTTCATGGTTTGGTTAGGCCCTGCATCCCCCACGTGCATAGCATTTGGTTTGGACTGGTTACTGTTAAGTACTAATTCGGAACAAACCTGGGCTTTACCATGGAGGTTCCTGATGTAACTGAAGACGGCTTCATGGTTTCCCTTTGTTTCAGAGGCTACATAATTGGCTTTGGAGGTTTTCACTAGTGATGTAATTTGCTTGTTGAGGCTAGGGAGGGTGTTTTTCCAATTTGGAAATTGTTCCCTTTTGCCCTTGGACAACAGTTTCTTCCTTTTCTATTTGTTAAGATAGGTGTACTAGGTTTTATGTGTTGGTTTATCAAGTATAGTTTCATACTGACTAGCTAAAAGGGAAACTGTACTGCTCAAGCTTCACTTGATGTACCTGACATACTTGTTATACAGACCTTGAGTTGAATGTGTAGTTTGTTGTGAGGAAGTCTGTTGTGTATGAAAACGGAGATGAGAAGAGGTAAGACTGGTAACGCAGTTATTTATCCTTATTATTATGACTTTTGGTGAATTTTACATACATAATATTGCAGGTAGCAATGTACTGCTTTTGTCTTGGTTTTCACAGGTAACTGGGGGGGGGGGGTTGGAGTCTCTCCCCCACACGAACTGATGTCAGTGTCTCTTCAGACTCTGACGATGATGGTGGCTACAGTGAGGCACAGGTAGGGTTGTCAAGAGCTTAATCTGTCCCAGAGGTTGAAATCCCTCTTCTGCCCCCATTGTCACTACACACAGTCAGTATGTCCACACATACCCAGTCTTCACAGGCACAGATATTGGACAGTCAGAGGGTGGAGACATAGCACAGGAAAGTGTGGCAACTATGACTTCATTGAGTGCAGACACTGGCCATAGCCAGAGAACTGGTGAGGTCCCACACAGGTGGACTGACAGGGGTGCTTGTAGGAGGACTTGCAGGTGTCACATTACGGGTCACTCGGCCCATGTTTTGGGCCATTATGGAGACACAGGCATGTTCTGAATGGAACACCAGATGTATGCTTAGGATTACGGATGAAGCACAGTCTGACATCCGTGACTGCCTCCACAGCACTGGTGACACCCTGGATCAGTTCACTGATGCAGTGGACAGAAGGTGGGCTGAGACAGGGTCTGTCTTGGGCTGCACAGTGTCTGTGCTGGAACATCTGACTGGAGTTGGGCATTGGACCCGTGGATATAGGTTAGCAACACCATCTGCTGATAGTCCACATAGCTGTGCACAGTCATGCTCCCATAGTGGCAGTACATCCAGAGCTACAGAAGGGAGTGTGCTGTCTACACCATCATGCAGCAAGCCATGGGCTCATGGTCCTGGGGCTGTCCCTTGGGGGACAGGTTCCCAGCAGACAGCAGTCACCATCAGGTACTAGCAATGCATCTGGCCTTGGACATGGTGGTAACAGTGCAACTCCTGGCAAAGCCAGTTTCCATGTTCAGAGCTGGAGACAGTGAACTGTCAACTCTACCATGTATGGTCCACAGCTCTCCAGCATACACACATGTAGGACTAGCACTGAGCTTGACTGTATACACATACACACTCACACACCACTGTCACATGCAGGTCACCTACAGACACACATGGCACCTCTCCATGGTCCATCCATCCCGCTCCTCTTCATGACTCACACACATGCTGTCAACCATTTGGGCCAACCTAGGCCTCCAGCACCCCCACACAACACTATGTGCAAATGATGATACCTGTGCTACATCCCTGTCATCCTTGCAATCGATGCAGGCAAATTATGCTATGTGTCTGATGCACAGGATGACTATATTACTTGACATGTACTCGTGTAATGCAGTATTGTTTTGCCATAGCACTTGTAGTGGTCACCAACAGATACTGTATGCTGGCATGTGTCACGAGTCTGCAACATACTTTTGTGTACCTTATGTTGTATGATGTTTTACTGGTGGTATTGTTACACAATGACAGGTGCATCACAGACCTGTGTGTGTTTCTGTTCCAGGAGTCTGAGGGGATAACCTATGGACATACAGTGGCAAAAAAGTGGCACAGGATGGCATGGCAGTACAGCAGACATATGGCATCAGCAAGGTACAGCAGTATAAGTGCATGACTCCATAGGTTCATATGTGTATAACAGTCTAACAAGGACAATGGCCACAGTCGGCATTCTCATGCATTCATAATTTGTGGTAAAGTCTGCTACTGTTGATACATAGCACCTGGTTTCAGAACTTACACATCTACAAGCTGATTTAATGGAGCTGACCCATCTACAAATATAGGTTCATAGGTTCATAGATTAGTACTAGGCTAAGTGCCCTTGCGAGCCATTGTAAGCCTAGCCAATTAGTCCTTGTGAGGACACTCTGCAGAACCACTGCACCTTGTGTTTGCAAAGAAACTTCCTTCTATCCAAGTAGGTAATGGACAACACAGGAACTACACCACAGCCCAGAATACAGCAATGCCTGTAAACTGGTCTAAACTAGTCGAGGCCCGGGGAAAACAAGGATTTTTGTTTTGTTTTTGTTTTGGTAAGAAACACACAGAAAATGCAGAAACAGTGATAAAATTAGTTACACAGGCTAGCACACTTTAGTGGGCAGCCTAAGTTAAATTAAACAAACAAACTAACAAACTTTCGATCAAATTCAACTAAAATGTAACTTTAAGTGCAGATTTTAAAATAATGCAGCAAACAGTTAAAACAGTTCAAGCTTGGGTTCAGGGTAAGCCACAGAAGCTTGGTCTCCAAGTGAAAAAGGCATACTTTAAATCCAGAAAGTAGTCGCTTTTCTGAGTTCCCCTGCTGCTAGAACACTCTGCAGAACCAGAAGGAGCTTGTCTGAGCAGTATAGCCAGAAAAAAATACCCAGAGAGTATGGATTTTTGGGCAAACAGTAAACTACAAAAGAGCTAGAAATGGTCCAAAACAACCAATTACTACATCTCTTTGTGCTGAGGTCACTTCCCACAGGGACAGGTAGGTTGCTCAAGGTTCCCACTACCAGGGTGAGCAAAGAACTTCCTCTCTATCCAAGTAAGGTAATGGACAACACAGGAACTACACCACAGCCCAGAATACAGCAAATGCCTGTAAACTTAATCTAAACTAGTCGAGAGAGGCGGAAATTTTAAAAACAGTTCAAAGCTAGTTCAGGGTAAAGCTACTGAAGCTATTCCAGAGTGAAAAAAGCAAAGATATTTAAATCCAGAAGTAGTCACTTTTTCTACAGGTTCCCTGCTGCTAGGACCACTCTGCCCAGAACCACGAGGAGCTTGTCTGAGCAGGTAGCAGCCAGGTAAAAAATACCCAGGGTGGATTTTTGAAGCAGTGAACTACAAAAGAGCTGAAATGGTCCAAAACAACAAATTACTACAGCTTCTTGTGCTGAGGGTCACTTCCTACAGGGAGACAGGTAGGCTGCTCAGAACCCCCACTCCCACTGGTGAGCAAAGAAACTTCCTTCTATTCAAGTAGGTAATGGACAACACAGGAACTACACCACAGCCCAGAATGCAGCAATGTGCCTGTAAAATTTTTTTGTTTTTTTATTTTTTTGTTAGAAACACACAGAAAATGCAGAAACAGTGATAAATTAGTTACACAGGCTAACACACTTTAGTGGGCAGCCTCCACAGTTAAATTAAACAAACAAACAAACTTTTGATCAAATTCGACTAAAATGTAACTTTAAGTGCAGATTTTAAAATAATGCAGCAAACAGTTAAAAAACAGTTCAAGCTAGTTCAGGGTAAGCTACAAGATGCTTAGGATTATGGATGAAGCACGGTCTGACATCCGTGACTGCCTCCACAGCACTGGTGACACCCTGGATCAGTTCACTGATGCAGTGGACAGAAGGTGGGCTGAGACAGGGTCTGCCTTGGGCTGCACAGTGTCTGTCCTGGAACATCTGCCTGGAGTTGGGCATTGGACCCGTGGATGTAGGTTAGCAACACCATCTGCTGAGAGTCCACATAGCTGTGCACAGTCATGCTCCCATAGTGTCAGTACATCCAGAACTACAGAAGGGAGTGTGCTGTCTACACCATCATGCAGCAGGCCATGGGCTCATGGTCCTGGGGCTGTCCCATGGGGGACAGGTTCCCAGCAGACAGCAGTCACCATCAGGTACTAGCAATGCATCTGGCCTTGGACATGGTGGTAACAGTGCAACTCCTGGCAAAGCCAGTTCCCATGTTCAGAGCTGGAGACAGTGAACTGTCAACTCTACCATGTATGGTCCACAGCTCTCCAGCATACACACATGTAGGACTAGCACTGAGCTCGATTGTATACACATACACACTCATACACCACTGTCACATGCAGGTCACCTACAGACACACATGGCACCTCTCCATGGTCCATCCATCCCGCTCCTCTTCATGACTCACACACATGCTGTCAACCATTTGGGCCAACCTAGGCCTCCAGCACTCCCACACAACACTATGTGCAAATGATGATACCTGTGCTACATCCCTGTCATCCTTGCAATCAATGCAGGCAAATTATGCTATGTGTCTGATGCACAGGGTGACTATATTACTTGACATGTACTTGTGTAATGCAGTATTGTTTTGCCATAGCTCTTGTAGTGGTCACCAACAGATACTGTATGCTGACATGTGTCATGAGTCTGCAACATACTTTTGTGTACCTTATGTTGTATGATGTTTTACTGGTGGTATTGTTACACAATGACAGGTGCATCACAGACCTGTGTGTGTTTCTGTTCCAGGAGTCTGAGGGGATAACCTATGGACATACAGTGGCAAAAAAGTGGCACAGGATGGCATGGCAGTACAGCAGACATATGGCATCAGCAAGGTACAGCAGTATAAGTGCATGACTCCATAGGTTCATATGTGTATCACAGTCTAACAAGGACAATGGCCACAGTCGGCATTCTCATGCATTCATAATTTGTGGTAAAGTCTGCTACTGTTGATACATAGCACCTGGTTTCAGAACTTACACATCTACAAGCTGTGATAATGGAGCTGACCCATCTACAAATATCCTGTGTCTGGCTCAGACAGGTGGCTGACATCACTTATACTTATATTATGCATCCCATTGTCTAACCTTCACATGATGTGCATCACAGCAGATGTATGTTTTATATGCATGGGGGGTGGACTTTTTCATGTAGGGTGTATTGTCTTTGTTACATAGCAGTCTCCCTATTATGTACTATGTATACCCCATTGATGTTGTAGGTGTGTAGAACATGTGACACATGTTATTCCTGTCATGGCAACATGGGGAGTACACAGTGGGATCTGACACCTCCCTGTATGAAGACATACACATCCCCTTCAAAACATTTAGGAGACAGACTATATTTGTACGGTCGTGACACAGACTCCATAAGACATGTTATCTACACTGTGTATTGGTGTACCATGACACCTGCGTGGCTGCTACAGTTGTGTAATATGCTTGTGTGATGACATGGCATGGGTGCCATTGCACACAATAATAGGTGTGCTGGCCGCCACGTTCAGTATAGCAGTAACAGTCTGAGATTTACACCCAAAACCTGTTGATATAGATGGTATAATAGTGAATGCATCCCCACACCCTAACAAACAGTGACCATCAAAGAATACAGCAGTGTGTGTCCATACCGTCACGAGTAATGGCTAGTGTATGCAGTGAGTGGACACTACAATATTGTCCCGAGTTAGTAGCACATCAGTCCCAACATGTGATGTACATACGCAGGAGTTAAAAGTGGGCACACAGACCTGGCCACACAGGTGTACACCTAATGTGCCTCAAATCACCATGTCTATACAGTAGCATGGCAGGAATCATATGGCATAGCTGAGGCCACAGTCACAAGTAGGTGACATACTTTTCCCTCAGCATGCCAATATCTGAGTGCAATGGCTATTTGTTGATGTACCTTTCCAAGCTGTACTGCCACTTGCACACAACAGTATGGTCCCCCACAAGGTCACTTCACATCTTCAGTATGTGCTCTCTGCTGATCATCTACAATGAATGTCATTGCTGCCTCTGGCATATAGACTACTCAGAGGTGATTTGTGCTTTGCGTACAAAGCAAGATGTGACCCTGCTGGAGTGCATATGCTACAATAAAGATCCAAACGAAAAATTCCAAAAAGACACAAACCCCACAAAGGAGGACCACTCCAGGATGAATTGTTAATAATATTTAATAACACTTCTGGTACCTCTGCATTTCGCCTTCTCAGGGACTATTACAATAATACAACCCCATCCTTATATACAAACACCAGAAACCAATTAATCTATTAAACAATCATTAGAAATACATCAATTCCACATTTAAACACATACTATCCTATAGCAACTTTAAATATGTGCAAATATTAATACATAAATTAAATAAATAATAACCCTATGACTTAAATAGTTACATTATTATCAAAATTCATGCCATTAGGAAATAATGTGTAGTAATTAATAATCATCCTACACTCAAGTCTATTGAGTTCCCTCTTAAAACTTCCCCTGTTTACTTCAGGTCATGCCAGAACACTAAAGAACAGGCTGCTGCATGAACCATCATGCTTGGACAAAAAATAGGTAGCTACTAGGCTCTCCAATTTCTGTCTCCTAACATCACCCAAATGTTCCAAAACACAAACTTTCACCTTCTTAGTTGTTTGTCCTATATACCAACATGTGGGATGACATCCACAACCTATTACATAAATCATCCCACAACTATTATAGTTGTAAAATTCCCTAGCTTTGTAAAACTTCCCATTGATTTTACAACCATGCAAATTCCTAACCCAGTTACACACTGAACAATTCCCACAACGATAGGTACCCACTTTATTGACCACCACACCATAACTTCCACCTTGGGGGATTTTATGATTAAGTAATTCCTTAAGATTACTGTATCCCCCATACGAAAAAATAATATATTTGAGGAAAAAGAGAACCTACAGAATTGTCCTCACTAATAATCTCCCAAGCCTGCCTAACTATTCTTTCCAACGTGGAAGAAAATTCAGAGTACCTATTGATGAAAAACAACCTTTCATCACCATCAACTTTCTCTAATGATGTCCCCCATGATTATCTTCATAATCCTTTGGACCGACCCCCTGTCTCTCTCAAACCCCTTGATCTTGCTCTCTGGAAAGTACTATCAGCATAACCATGAGCATGCAATCTAACATATACCTCATTCAAAAATGTATCTTTAAACTTTAATTCAGAGGTATTGTTAAAAATCCTATTAAATTCCCCATATGGCAAAGAGTCTATGAGGTGGGGGATGCATACTGGTAGCGTGCAAAAAATTATTAACAGCAGTGGGTTTTCTAAATAGTCTATGTTGAATCCTCCATCTAGCATCAACATAAAAAACTACATCCAAAAATGAAATACTGTGTTCATCAGTGCTCCAAGTGAACCTCAAACCATGGGGATTGTTGTTAAGTAAACACATAAATTCCAAAAAGTCCTCTTCCTTACCCTTACAAATGAACACCAAATCATCTATGTATCTTTTATAATATACTACCCTACTCAAAATGTATTCTTTGGTTACCATGAATTTTTTTCAAAATCCCCCATGTATATAATGGCATATGATGGGGTGAAGGCCGCCACCATCGCCGTGCCCTTCTTTTGGAAAAAAAAATCATTTTTCCATCTAAAATAATTGTGAGTTAAACAAAACTCAAGAAGGAGTAACAAAAACGATGAACGAGGACCTTCCCCCAGCAGTTTGGCCACAGCTTCCCATCCCCATCTTATGTCAATATTAGTATACAGGGCATTCACATCCACAGTTGCCCCAAAATCCCCTTCTTTCCACTCCAGGTTACAAAGATCCTGACATACTTCCTGTGTGTTCTTAACATGGGAAGGAACTATGGTAAAATGCTTTTTAAGATGAAAATCTAAAAAAGTATTAACACGTTCCAAAAAATATCCTATGCTAGAAATAATAGGTCTACCTGGGGGATTCGAAAGATCTTTATGGACCTTAGGGATAAGCATACATAAAAGGATGTTTAAGTGACTTAATCAACTTCTTAACATCACTGGATTTAAAAAAACAACAGTCTTTCCCCATGTTCCAGTATTTCATTCAGTTCCTCAGAAAACCTCTGGATAGGGTTATGTGGTAGCCTAACATAATAACCCTCCTCAGACAATATTCTCTGCACCATACCATCATATTGGGATATGTTCATCATTACCCAGTTGCCCCCCTTATCAGACAATTGGAAAACTACCTTATCCAACTTGGACCATAACTTCTGTAAAGCCTGCCATTCTTCAATATTAAGGTGATAAGAACAGAAATTTTTTAAAAAATTACCAAAACTATTCTCAACTTTTTACAAACCAAATTCTCAAAGACGTTAATGGCACTGCTTAACTTGGGAGGCATAAAGGTACTGTCGGAGGGTAAACCAGGCATATCAAGATGTCCATAACCTGTGCAAAAACCCCCATGTACAATATTGGATTCAACAGAATCAATAACATCCCCATCACCAAATTCCACACACTGTCAAAATATTTCTGTATCATGAATACTTAAATCAAGTAAATCCACCTCTTCATCATCAGAACATTCAACATTACATGCATTACTACCTAGGCATTCCCATTTGCCATGAAAGAACACTTTTAAATTCAATTTACAAAAACATTTCTTAACATCCAAAATTATGTCAGCTAGACACGGAACTCTGGTAGGGATAAATTTTGCCCCTCTTAAAAGTACATTTTCCACATGCACATAAATGTTTAAGTCTGTCAGGTTAATAATTTTCAACTGTTGATTATCGTCATGATAAGAAACATTACTACATAAATCAAACCATAAATCAGTGCCCACATTGTCCATTAAACTGTCCTTACAGGTAGAAACAGGGTGGTTAAAATCTCTGCTCAAAACGGCAGAATAAGGGAAACAAACTCTTACTTCTGTTTGTTGTTCTGTTTCCCCCACGCTCTCTTGGGCTGAACTTCCTGCTGGACTGGCTGCCGATCTTGCATCACGTTTTTTGGCTCCAGGACATCTTCCGAACTGGTTTCCTCAAAGGAGACACTCTTCCAACCAACACTCAGCTCCCCAGATGAAATGGAAGAATCACGAACGCCATATGAATTCTGTTTGCTGGATCTCGATCTATTAGGACGTCCCCTACATGAATGAGCATAGACCAAATTATTTTCAAAATCCTTGACATCTCTGGACAATTTCCTCTTTTTTCTTTCCACCACACTAGCCTCTGTTTTTTGTACACTAATGTTAACATCACTGAAATGTTTCTGGTGCCTTTGGGGGGAGACTGCCATTAAAATTTATTCTGCAATGTAGTAATCTGCCCTGTAACTTATCAAGATTTCCAACATTTCTCTTGATAAGTATACGTCACCAAGCAAGTGTACAGTCCAAAGAGGCCTGCCTCCACTCAGCCAACAGATCGCTTTCTTCATCAATAAAGTCCCCAGCTGGTAAGCGATCTATACGAAGGCCCCGTGGAGTGATATTAAGTGAAACATACTTTTTCAAAAGTTTCAAGTCATAAAGTATAGTCACCTCTTTAATCGTTAGCCTGTCCAACAGCTGAAAGTTCTCCAATTCACCAATTTCAGTGGTTGAAGCCCAAGGATCTGCAGAAGCCAGCCTAAGCTCACAATCATGAATTAAATCAGCAAACAGGTTACTAGGAACGGTACCTGATGGTTCCGTGGTCCCCATGCTCATGGAGTAAATGACAAACCAGTACAACAAACATCCAAATGAAAAATTCCAAAAAGACACAAACCCCACAAAGGAGGACCACTCCATGATGAATTGTTAATAATATTTAATAACACTTCGGGTACCATGGCATTTCGCCTTCTCAGGGAATACTACAATAATACAACCCCATCCATATATACAAACACCAGATACCAATTAATCAATTAAACAATCATTAGAAATGGGTCTATATCATATGAGTGAATCTGACAAATTGTGAACGCTCATAATATCAAACATTCCAGACCCCGAACTTCCTATTGTGGGGGGCTGCACCCCCCAACCCCCCTGCTAAATATATATTTCAACTGCGAGATTGCACTACAGTGAGGAAAGGGCAAATATCCCATTCTTCACTGTATCGCGATGTCAGAAAAAGCACTTCGAGATCCAGTACATTTGATATTATGAGCGTTTGCAATTTGTGCGATTTGCTCATATGATATAGACCCATTAGAAATACATCAGTTCCACATTTAAACACATACTATCCTATAGCAACTTTAAATATATGCAAATATTAATACATACATTAAATAAATAATAATAACCCTATGACTTAAATAGTTAAATTATTATCTAAATTAGAAAATAATGTGTGGTAATTAATAATCATCCTACACTCAAGTTTATTGACTTCCCTCTTAAAATTTCCCCTGTTTACTTCAGGTCGTGCCAGAACACTAAAGACCAGGCTGCTGCATGAACCCTCATGCTTGGACAAAATGGGTAGCTACTGGGCTCTTTAATTTCTGTCTCCTAACATCACCCAAATGTTCCAAAACATGAACTTTCACCTTCCTAGTTGTTTGTCCTATATACCAACATGTGAAACGACATCAACAACCTATTACATAAATCACCCCACAACTATTACAGTTGTAAAATTCCCTAGCTTTGTGGGGTTTGTGTCTTTTTGAAGGGCATATGCTGCCTATCTGTAGGAAGCATAGTAGATGAATGACTCACTGTAAGGACATTAACCTACTATGTGACGTTAGTACTACATGCTTCTGGGAGGCATTTGTCTAGCAGACTTAAACACACCCTTGAAACAGACTCTGCCTAATGGTACACAGATCACCTCAGTGCACCTCAGCACATGCCATCTGTATGACTGGCTGAGTGACCTTCAACTCAACACATGTTGTCTGCCTGAGTCCCTCTTGGACTTGGGCAAAATGTGCTGATCCTGTACCAAAAGGTATACAGATGTCTCTGATTGTGAGGGCTGTATGGCTATTATGCTAGTTATGTTCACATGTCCTATGGCTGCGTAACATGTTGTAAGATGCTGTAACAGCCTTACACACAAACATGGCCACATTCAGGCTAGCACCACTTCCACACACACTGCATACAGGACATGCCAAGTCACACATGTAGTGCAAGTTGGCTCTATGTAGATTAGAACACTTACCTATGTACTGGTACACACTACAGATCACAGTACCCAATGCATGCAACACACCTCATGCCTGCTAGTACTATCAGTTTAGAACATATAACGCTTGTTGATATCAAAAGCCCTTGTTGTGGTCAGTAATTTGGAGGGGCACTTCACCCATTACAAATAAAATAATACTAAACCCTACCTATATCTTAGTTACAAAGGTTTTCATATGTATACCATGTGGATATACAAACGCACCAAGTTGGGCAGCATGAGATTAGAACTCCTACCTACTTATCTAGTCTTATACACTACAGTTGACAGTACTTATCGCATGTGCCACAGCTTTTTTCTGATATTAGACTGTCAGATAGCAGTTTTAAGGTAGATGACATCATCAGGCCTTGCAGAGAGGGCAGTTTGGAAGCTGGCAGCTAGATACAGGGCCAAAAAGTGCATAACCATTGCAGATGGATAGCCCATGAGGGTATGTCTGTTGTGTTGCAGGGTGGTATATACATACATGCACAGTCTCACAGACATACCAAGTTGGCTGGAGTGAGATTAGAGCACCTACCTATCTAGTCATATACACTATAGTTGACAGTACTTATCGCACATGCCCGGCTTTTGTCTGATGTTAGACTGTCAGCCAGTGGTATTAAGGTGGATGACATCATCAGGCCTTGTAGAGGTGGGCAGTTTGGAAGCCAGCAGCTAGTTACAGGGCCAAAAAGTGCATAACCATTGCAGGTGGATAGCCTATGATGGCATGTCTGTTGTGTTGCAGGGATATGCGCACACACACACACACACACACACACACACACACACACACACACACACACACACACACACACACACACACAGTTGGCTGGAGTGAGATTAGAACCCCTACCTATCTAGCCTTATACATTACAGCTAACAGAACTTACCGCACACGCCACAGGTTACATCTGTTGTATATGTGATTGCAGGCACAGTACTTGTGGATTACACAAAGTAGGCTTCTGTTGCACAGCATATGTGGCCTGCAGACTGATATTGCTTTGTACTGTTATCTGCATTTATTGTCCTAGCAGTGTGATAAGTATTATCTTTGGTATGTATGTGTACAGTTAACAGTATGGCCATATGTAGCTGATTGCAGTTAGATAGGCAAACATGTGGCCAGGGACATTGTGCTCTGTCCATGTGTGCATTGACTATATTATACATTACACCACCTGCTCACCTGCCCCTGTCTACATAGTGACATCCAGCAGGCACAGGGGTCTATAGGTGAGTGGATTATGTACTGCTGCGCACTTAGTTTGGTTCCTTTCAGCAACTGTAAGGATGTGTGAGTGCAGATTTATTCATCATTAATAGGGTATGTGGGACAATTCATACATCCACACATATATCTGTGCATAACAGGGATGTCTTAGCTGTGTGTGTGTGTGTGTGTGTGTGTGTGTGTGTGTGTGTGTGTGTGTGTGTGTGTGTGTATGATATGTATATGTGTTATGTAGATATATGTGGAGAGTCTATTATCATTGTAATATGTATAGCTATATATATATCGATATATATCTATTTGACAGTACATAGCGATACATATACTAATCATGTGAGAGAGAGGTAGAGACAGACAGATATGTATACATATATGTTTGTATGTACAGATCGTCATTTTGATAATGAGGCAACATAATTCTGCTTATTTTAACCAAGTGTAGGAGCATGCCCAGTGGGACTGTCAGTACTTACAAGGTGACTCATCTCCAGACCTACCTGTATGCCAGTCCAGGATTTTGTGTGCTGCAGAAATCGGCAGCTACACCTGTTTCTGCAGTAATGCACTTTCCTCAAATTGTCCATGCACTCCCCAGCTGTCTGCTGTGCTTAATATGTGACTGAGGTTTATACTGTTACTCTACACACAGACTGACAATCTGCATACATAAGGATTTTCACAGAATGCCCAGAATTTTGCCTCATATTTCTGGTCTGTTCCTCATACATTTGTGGTGTTCTGGTAATTTATTGTATATTGAAGTCACTGAATAATACTAACTACAGAAAAACATTTGAGTGTCAGACTTTATATCCTGCAGATATTCTGTAATAATGCAACTCGATTTTATACTAGCAACTTTCTAGGTTAATCAAGAACAATCTGTACAGTCTGTTTCTATTTCTGGGCCTTTGTCTCCCCCATTCTTCTTGGCTTGGTCCAGATTTCTTGCACTAACAGATTGAGAAGTATGACAGTCTGTGGAAACAACAGCATACTAATACTTACATGCAAAAGCTGTGCAAACATCCAGATTCGAACCATCAACACCATTACCCCATACTAACATCCCTAGCCTGCTGAGCCACACAGGCTGCCAGACAGAGATGTGTCCTTCATCACATGATCAACAGTATACATATGTATGCTGTTATCCCTGCGTTACGTGAAACATACACTGTGTGATCGAGTTCTGTGTCACAGCCCTGAGATGGCCTGGTCTTCTGATATATCATTGCAGACTTACTGCTACAGCAGTTGTATGGGAACACTGGCATAGACAGTAGTGCAATCACCATGTGACCCCACTGTTTAACATCTCCCTTGACTGCTATAGCGAATATTCCAACCATGAGGCCTAGTGAGTATAACAGAACACATACTATTGGACTGGGTATCTGTAGTCCCATGTGGATGTTACATCTCCCCAAATAGCCCACTATATTCCTTGCATACATGCACCAGGTCCATGCAAATGGTACCATATTATAGTCCTACTTATAAGTGGGGCATAGGTGAGTGACTTACCTTACAAATGTAGCAGTTGACAGAACTGTAGTTCACATCTGACTCTGATGCATGCAGTACACTGCCAATACATGTTTAGGTACGGGTTGTGTGGGTTTCCTGGCATAATTTTTAACATATGCATGTGAGTTGGTGCAAGGTGTCAGTACCTAGGACCCTAGGTTGTCAGTGCATGTGCTATGCATTGTCTCTTAGCCAAAGCCAGGGCATACCGGGCATGCCTACGTCTACTTACAAGGACATCATCATAGGGTTCCACCTCCGAGTCCTCCTGTGATTGTGGCTGTGGTGACCTAGGCACTGGTGGGGAGCTGTGTATCCCTTCCCTTTACTGATCCTGATGCAGATGTTTCTGCAGGATCATATTGTGTAGCATGGCACATATTGTGAATATCTGTGCACATGTGGCTGCAGAGTACTGCAGGGCTCCACCAGATATATCGAGGCACTGGAAGTGTGACTTCAGAAGCCCAAACACTCGCTCTATGATGTTCCTAGATTGTGTGCGTGCCTCAGTGGGTGCCTGTGCATTTCTGATGGGTGTCATCATCTATGGTTCCAGTGCTTAGCCAGTATCCCGTAGTAAATGGCCGTGTGGGATGCCCCCCCCCAACAATCATCTGGTACGCTTGTGATATGTGCCAGAAAGGGGATAACTGCCAGGGCTGCCAGCACACACATTCATGATAATGCCCTGGGGATTGCACATGACCTGGCAGTTGATGGAGTGGTAACCTTGTAGTTGACATAGATTCTACCCTCCTCACTGGGTGGTGCCTTGATGTGTATGTGAGTGCAATCTATGGCACCCAGTACCTCAGGGCAGTGTGCTACACAGTAGAAGTGTTGCATATTGCTGGCCCCCACCTCAGGGGTGAGGAGAAAAGAAATGTGCTCACTGGCATGTGGTAGCATGGCATCCTGGAACTGGTGGAGTACCCTGGATGCTGATGCCTGTGAGACCCCCATCACATCCCTAGTTGGTTTTTGGAAAGTATCTGTAGCTAGTATCCTATGGGCTACACATACCTTTGTTTCCACTGGGATGGGTTCCCCTCTGTTGGCTCTGGGTCTGAGTTAAAGGAGGCAGAGCTCAGTGAGTTCCTGTAGTATGTCCCTGTCCACACTGTAGCGCTCTACAATCTCCAGCTCATTTAGCCCCTGGAAGGTTTCCCTGGCCTGAACACTCTTCTCCTTCTCTGTCAAGGCCTGTTGTTAGCAGCAGCAGCATTGACTTCAGCATCTAGCACATACAGATGTAGCAGACCTGCAGCAGCTCCTAGCATTCTTTCAGTTAAAATTCCCAAGTCTGTATTCTAATGGTGCAGAGTAGGGGGGAAAAATCAGAATGTAGGGTGTATGCATACTTTGTAGTGCTCTGCTGTAAGTGCTGACTGTGTGATTGGCTACCTGCAATAAATTCTACCTGGCTAGTACATCATTAACATCATTTAATAACCATATTTTAAGTTAAACAGGGGTCAAAACTAATTAATATGCCATTGCCTTCCACTTGCACTCAGCACTGCAGTGTGCCACGCAAACACATTCCCTGTAGATAAACAGAGCTTAGCACTTAGTGACACCCCCCCCCATACTTCCAGGCTCAGCACAGTGGCACGCTATGCAAACATGTGGAAACATGTACCCTTTAGGTAAACAAAGCTTAGCACTTAGTGTACACACACACACCCAGATGTCCACACTAAGAATTGCGGCTCACCACACAAGCAGGCACAGCTAAGCTCCAATCAGCTTAGAAGTTATTGGACACATCCTCCCTTAATGTCAGCTACCTCTTGTGTGGACACCAACATGGTTCTGTGCCTACACGGAGGGGATATGTGGACAGGGACACCCATTTTTGCTATTCAGTAACTCCACCTCATTTGCACAGGGATCCATGCTCAGACCCTGGAAACAACATGATTCAAAGCCCTACCACATTGGTAATAGCACCAAATTACCATTGTTTTTCTATTTTCTTTTTTTTTTTTTAATGAAGCATGTTTGCGCACTGTGTCGCACCACACAAACATGCACAGATTATTAAAAAAAATTATTTTAATGTATTTCTCTTATTTCTTCAGACACACGGTGGACAGTTTCACTCATATTTGTACAGGGTATGTCATTTCTGTCCATCTATCTACATTTTTACAGCCCCTTTTGTCTGTCTATACTTTTGTACACGGAATTTTTTCTTTTACACTACAGACATTGACACAGGGTCTGCAGAGGTTCCTATCTGCTTGCTGGATCGTTCTACCTGCCTCATTTGCATGAGATTAATCTGCTTATGAGGTGATTTGCATGCCATGGCAGTTTCTGTGTTGGTGCACTCGTGCATGCTGCTCAGCAGTGCTTACTGAATCTAAAAATATTCGCAGCCATGTTGGTAGCACGGCGTGATGCCTACATGGAAAAAAAAAACATGCAGGCTTTATTAAATTCCCCCCAATGATTATGAAAGCTGATAAAGGTAATGCACTGGTACTGCTCGATATAGCAGATTAATAGTATGCATAAACTATTGTTTCTAAATGTGTCATAGGCAGAAATAGTGAGTTCTTACAAACTTACAGACTCATATAGAAGTGTGGCTGATGTATGGTCTGATAGATCATGCCCTTTCTGAATATCATGTTGCCTAAAATGAGTCTTATCTTCGTGTAACAAAGATTCATGAATATCTCAATGACTGACTTTTAAGTCCTACAGTGGAAGGGCAAGGTATCAAATTGGAATACATGGCAATCTATGCTGATAACTATTTACAAAAAGTAATGGTCAGACGTGAAGCCTATACATGATATTTTTTTGATTTTATTGAGAGCCCAGTTGACATAGAGGTATCTGGCAGTGATAGTTTTGGTCACCACTGATGTATACACTGTTATACCCAATGAAGGAGGACTGGACAGAGTCAAAGAAGTGCTATATACAGAAGTTTTTTTTTTCTCAGATAAGCTGTGCAGACTTTTAATTTAGACGTAATGTTATCTTACAATTACTTGGAATTTCATATGAGTTTTTCAAACAGGTTAGTTGTGTAGCAATGGGTTTAATATGGCTCCTAGCTATTCACACCTGTTTATGACTGGTTGGGAATGTGAAGCTGTGTTTAATTCTGGTTATATGAAATATATAACTTTGTAAAAATGTTTTACTGATGATGTTATTGTGTGTAAATGGGGCCAATCATGTTTACTGGATTTTATTAATTTAGTTTTTTTAGATTTAAAGGTATACAAAATCCAGCATTCTTTTGTAAGTTAAGATTTTAAGCAGACACAAAGTAATTCCTGTCTTGATTTTTTAAGTACATGCATCCAGTCAGTTTAAAGTGTAATATTTATTAGAGTGAGCAGATTGACAGATGAAGACAGAGTAATCAAAACTGAATGTAACTCTTTGCGCAATACATTTACACACAGAGGCTACCACAATGGATTAGTTGATGAGGTCTTAGAGGAGGTAAAAAGGGTCAGAGTGCCAAAATTTGGGCCATGTAGGTTTGATGTTTCAAACAGAGCAGATGCAAGTGAAAATATAACAGACAGTAAAAAAAGATTACAGTTTCTACCTAGTACTACAAAATTCGGTTAATAAAAAGAAGATTAGATGAAAGTGATGGACAACTGGAAATTTTTTAATAGTTTTCCTTTCACTAGTACCAAAATAGGTGAAATACCACTATTTGTTAGGAAGAGTAGGACAAGCTTTAAAGACATTTTTCAATCAAAATTAAAACTTTGCTTGTAGACTTTACAAACAAACCTAAGGGAATGTTCAAATGCCAAACTTGCAATGATTGTTGGCATATAAAAGAAGGAAAATTAGTATATGTTAAAGACTAGAAAACTGTTGTCTCAGCTTTATTCACCTACAGTTCTAGATATGCAGTTTACATTACAATGAGTTTGTGTTGCAACTCACTTTTTTATAGGTAAGACATCCAGGGAATTGTCTCAAAGAATATATGAATATTTGTATGTTGTAAAGACAGAGGCTGTAACTAAGTGTTTAGATATTTATAGTAAACATTTTGCCTTTTCAGTAACTGATTTTGTAAAACATTTAGATAACAGACTTGATGCTGAGGAAGAGTTTGATTGGAAAGAATATCTTTGTCAGTTGAGATTTCAATGTTGTTGTTATTGTTGTTTGTCTTTCGGCTTTTCCCAGTTAGGGGTCACCACAGCAGAACTCCAGTCCACTAATGATTGGCAGTAGATTTTCACGAACGCCGAGGTGCCAGCTCGATGTCCAGCCTTCAACGAAGGCACGCCCATTTACATATGTCTTTTGAATGCGCACCCAAAGGCGGGGAGGACATGCAGACTCCACACAGAAGGCATTCCCCGCACTACAGCCAAGAATCGAACGGGAGAACCTCTTGCTGTGAGGCAACTATGCTACCGCTGCACCACCGCGGAATCAATTGAGATTTCAACATATATCTTAAAAGGAAAAGACTGAAGTGTTAAATTGGCTGTCTGGTGTCATGTGATTTTTATTTAGTATTTGTTCTTTCAATGGTATCTCTGTCTGGTGAAGTTCTATTTCTCTTGTAATGAAAGCTTTTACAGAGTATTAATGTTTTTCTATCAATACAGTTTATATGTTCAAATTTTATCTCGGACATCCTTAGTAGCTCACGCAGTATTTAGTTCGTGGTGTTTAGTTACAGGGGAAACTTTCATTTCACTACCTGTCTTACAGTTAGATAAGTGTAACTGCTTCTTTGGTTTGAACTGTTCCATTTAAAATCATATCCGATAACTTCTGAAATGTGATGTCATTGAAATTCTTATTTATCTTTATTGTTTGACAAGAGCTTCATGTTTATATGCTTTACATACTAAGATCATGTTTCCCATCCATCTTACATGTTCATGTGTATACATTAGGCTAACAACTACCTGAGCCTTTATAAGCATAGACACACAACCCAGCCCTGTAGAAAAGACACCAATCATTTGGTATTCTTAGCACTTCCTCATACCTATGATTCATGGAATCTTCTTTGTAAAATATCTTTCAATCTTTTCTGTCCTTTCCATTTTATTTTTTTCTTTATCAGGATTCCAGAGTGAATATGTGTTGTCAAGTGCACTGTACACTACAAAATTGAAGGCTAATATTAATAGCTCTAGTTTTTCTCCCTGTGAATCTCAATATGCAATATTATAGTCTTGTGTTCATCTTAAACATATCATCTGTATGCAGACATGACTGTATTTCTAATTGCTCTGGTAATGAGTGGTGCTTGCTATAAGCCAATGTGTCAGTTTAGATACTTTTAAAGAAGCCATTTTTCAGCTGTGTTTGGAATAGGCACAGCTCTGAAAATGCTTTTTACAAATAACTAGTAAGTACACTGCCTAAAGCATTCTTCTGTCATTTAACAATAAGAATGCTTATGGAGCATCGTGTCACTGCAGGATATGATGCTACTGACTGCTCATTTGTTTTAGGCCTGCAGGCTTGCTAAACCAGGATACTTTAAACTCCATGTACACAATGCAGTCTTCAGTGCTACATTAAACAACAGTTTGTTACCCCTGAAGTCATAAATTAAGTAAGTTTGTAGACCCCGCATTCAAACTTGAGGCGACATACTTTTACTGCTTATAATATTATTAATCTATTCTATTTGCTTGCCATATATATCTGCTTTGGAAATGACTTACTTCCTTGTTTGGACTCTTATTAGAAATTAATTAATCATGATAATACATTGACATAGGCAATTTACTGTTTTCTACTCAAAGAGTACTAATTATGTTCCTATAATACTGCACTGAAATTATACTAGATGTTGGAATTTTTAACTGCACTGCAGTTGTCAAAATAAATACCTTATAGTACTGGAGACTGACTTTTTCCACAATGCTATGAGACCTTCCTTGAGGAAATCCCTATTTAGCCCCTATTTTTAATACTTTCTAAAATACAGTTATAGTCTTTCTTTGAACCAAAGACCATTAAGTATAATTATAATTCAGTGGCTATAAAGGACAATTTGGTTCACCTACTTGTTCAGTGGCTATAAAGGACAATTTGGTTCACCTACTTGGCCCTCTAGCCTTCCAATGAATTTCTTGCCAACCCATATCCCGTTCCATGTTATATTGTACCAAATTATACCTATCCAGTGATTTATTGAATCACTCACAATTTCTGATTCCAGTAATTGTCCATGAAAAGAAGATTATATACTCTATAATAATTGGTTTAATGTGATAGTAATCTTTCAAAACAATTTGGCAATACATCTCCTCCCTATCTAAACCTGAAATTCCAATTTTAAAATGTGAAGATTTCCTTAATAAAAGGGCAATGCCAACATTATTTTTTCAATGTTCAGCCAAAGTAACAGTAGCCATCCAGTTCTTGATAATTTGTCCACAGAGCAAGATTCTTGAATTAAAACTATTTGTGAAGGATTATTACAGAAACTATGATAATTACTTACTTTTAAGTTTGTACCATACCTCACAACTGCCTAGCTTTTCACAGAATGTCCAGATCTTTGCCTCATATTTTTTTTGGTATGTTCCTCATAAAATTTGTGGTTTTTCTGGCAAATCACTGAAGTGTGAAGTCACTAAAGAATTACATACATTTGAGTTTCTGACTTCACATCCTTCAGAAAATACATGATGGGGCGTGGCCAAATGTCCACAAGGTAGCAGCATTTTTTACTAGCTCTGTCTTTCAAATTCATTCCTGACAGGAATTTTAATTCCTATTTATCCTAAAACTGATTTTTTATCCTAAACAAATTTTTTAAACAATATATTAGGATAATTTTTTTTAAAAAATTGCTTAAATATTAAATTTTCCTGTCAAAAAATCTACTAGTAATCTTCAGTAACAGAACAACATGAGCCATAACAAATCTTCTCAACAATAATCTTCATTTTAAAAAGAACTTCAATCATTAATATCTAATATACAAGAACTCTCTTCAAAACTAGACAAAATGGATATGAAAATAGATAATTTTAAGGAGAAATGTATGCAGCAAATTGATATCATACATGAAGACCTCACTCAACAGAAAAAACAGATATCAGGTATAGAAACTGCTATGAATGACATTAATACCAGAACAAAGGAGAATGAGCATAATGTTGAATTTCTATTGAAACAAAATACTTTTCTTCAATTAAAAGTAGATGATCTAGAGAATAGATCTTGAAGAAGTAATATAAGAATATTTGGCTTACCCGAAGGTATTGAAGGATCAGATATGGTGAAATTTCTATCTTCTTGGTTGCCTCAAATTTTGGAATTACCAGAGGCTCTCTCATATGGTGTCGAAAGGGCACATAGATCCTTGGCAATGTCTAAAAATAACAAGTCCAATTTTACTAGATCTGTAATTGTGAAATTTCTTTCTTCACATGACAAAGAACTGGTATTAAAAACAGCTTGGGCAAAATCACCAATCAAAATAAAAGACAAAATCATTAGATTTGATAATGATTATTCCCCAGCTGTAATCTCTAATAGAAAATTATTTTTACCTTTACTCAAAGAACTTAAGAAACATCAAATTAAAGTTAGCCTTTTATTTCCAGCAAAACTAAAAATCTTTTTTCAAGATGGTCAAAAAACCTTTTTAGACCTGGATACTGCAATTTTATTTATTAAAAACAATAAAATAATAGAAAGAATTGAAGATATGGAATGGGCTTCCACTAGTCTCAAAAGAAACACTGAGAGTAACACTTGGAAAACATTTGATTCTAAAAAGAAGCTAAAGAAATGACTCATACACATAAGGTCATTTAAACTTTTTGGTTTTGGGATACTTAACTTTGGATGATAATCTTTTTGAATATAAGTTTCTAGTTACAAAGTCCCTATAAATCGAGGAAATGAATCTGGATTTACAGGTGAGTTATTTAATTTTGTTTATTGTAATGTGTTGTTGTTTTGTTTTATTATTTTCTCTATGCCTTTTAATGATATCTTGCTCATAAAAAATGGTTGTGGTAATGTAACGTATTTCATTTGGCTTATTGGTTTTGTACTAACAGTCTATAGTATACATCTAGTGTTTTGTTTGTTCTGATGATTTGGTCATATTATTCTGTCAGATGTCTATAGAGGGGTTGCCTCTGCGGGTGTTATCTTTCTTTGAAGCCATACTACTTTGTGGATGCCATGTAGTGCTGGTTAGATATGCTCCAATGCTTGATGTGCATTAAAAAGGGGTAAGGCGGCATCGTGGAGAATGGCTGTATGTGTTTTATTTTCTTTTTTTGCTGGTGATTTGGTGTTATTGGTTTGGGAATGGTTATGTACTTTTTTGGACTTGTTTGTATGCCAGTCGGGTGCTGGTTGCTTCTCTGGTTGTTGTGTTATTTGCCTGCCCATATGAGGATGGTGAAGTGTTCTTTGGGTTCGATAGATAAAGTGGCATGAAAGGTAGTATTTTGGGAGTATGCTGGTATTGATTTCTTGTGTTTATGCTTGGTAAGGACAGCCAGTTGCTAGCTAGGATTTCTTTGTATTTATTGTTTTAATGTAGTTGGGAAAAGCTGGGATGGTGACTAATGTGGTGGCTGGTTCTGTTGGCGATAGTTGTGTGCTTTGACTATTTTCATCTGAATGGCTTGCTCGTGATGTTAAGCTCTTGAGTAGCCGCTGTTTTTAAAAAAAATGAAAGAGAATATCCTTTGAAAAGCGTTACTGTTGGTTTCCCGCTTCACATACAAAAATAGTCATTTGGATTGAGCTCGAGAGGTTCAGTTGTGTTACAAATGACCCTGCCAGATGATGAGAAGCTCGCTCACATAAATAAACGTCCATTTGACCTTGGTCTCTGTCTATTCACATAGACTTGGAACTTTGAGATGCTGGCAAGAGATGGGTGAAACAGCTGATTCCCTAATTCGAGACAGTAACAAGATACTTCATTTTTTTAATAGTTTCTGTTCCTGTCATTCTCTTTGCCACTAGGTATATTCTGTTTATGTCATTTACAAAAAGACATTGTGAATATAATTCATGAATCATCTTTAAGAATTTAATAAATAATATTTAGATATTTACAAAACATGTTTTTGATATTTAAGATCCTGTATGCTTGCAATAGCAGTAAAATGCATAAAATATGACTTAGTTGGCCTCAGTTCGATTAGCAGCTCAGACACAAGAAGACCCGGGTAAGGGATGTAGAAGTAATTGGCTGGTATGGGCTCATTTATCCTGGGGATGTGAAGAATGGTGGTGTCAATTAGTTGGTTACCACCATACAAGTGATGGCTTGCTTGACACTGGAAAGGACAGGATGAAGAATGTGCTCATATTATCCCTAGCTGGTGATGATAGCTCTTTTTAACTTATATAAAAGAGAATCCATTTTCATTTGAAGGGTGTAGAATGTCCCTAACTGTGAGATGCTTGTGTCAGCCATCAGGAAAGGAGGATAGGACCTTAACAGAAATGCTATCGTTGATTGGTTGCTAGTAGAGGGCACAAAATAATGCCATGGATCCTTGAATGACAGCTCTGCTGGTAAGATGTCATATCTGTGCAGGGGATATCCAGTATAGGGAAATAAATGGGTTCAAGACCAGTAGAAGGAAGGATGATGGTTGGGAATCATGGAGATAAAAAGTATACAGCAAAAACACATTTTCATAATTTGTGTGACCTTTAACTTTCCAATAATTAACTTTTTGGTGTACAGTTAACTTGTTGTCATTCCACAAACAAATAAACCTAGTTCCCCTCCATTTACTGTTGTAACAGGAATTGAAGTACAATCAGTGCTTGTTTAGACTGTAAATTGTTTCCTTTTTCTAATCATTTAACTCTTTAATAATTCTCATCACATATTGAGAAACATTTGGATACAATTAAATGGTAGTTTTCTTACTACACTGCTTATAGACTATTACATATCATTTTGGCATGCATTTTTGTGTTTCTTATGTATTAAATCAAAGCATTTTAAATTAGTTAAATGACTTATGCATCTGTTAGCAGGTCTTACTTCAGTGCTTTATCTCTGATGTTATGTACTGAAGAAAAAAAAACACTAAATGATCCTACATTCTCTTTAACCACACTTATTTACCTGAAATCTACAGTCTTGTGCAAGTGCAGTTCATACTGTTTCCCAACTAACTTTATGGATGTTCATTAATGCCACATAATTAAATTATAAGTTTAATATACCACAATTAAAAGGAAAAACAACTCTTTTAGATATCTTTTTGGTAGTTCTGACATTGCAAAGAAATTACACCCAAAGCAGCTTTTAGTGAGCATAGTTTGTTCTTTTCTCCTCTACTGACCAATCATAGATTTACATAGGATCACAGGAGGTTACAAAGCTAATAGCCCTGGGATCCTGGTAAGTCTGGTCATGTTTCACTCTTATTTCTTATTAAATAATAGAGATACAGACTATATTTTCATGCAGAAAAGGATTAATATTGACTGCTCCTATTTAACAAGACACAGGTGAAACTCCCAGGATAAATTTGCTGTTTCTCATCCAGTTGTCTAAAGTTATGCATATATAGAGTCATTGAGAAGTTCTTTTTGACTTGAATTGAGAATTTCTCTCTGAAGAATGGCGACATTCACGAGACATAATGTCTCTCTGGGAAATTGTGTTGAGGACGCAGGCTGAGTTGAGGTCCCTAAAGTGAATGAATTTTGCCTCTTGTGACTTATAGATATGAATCATTTTTGTTAAGGCAGGATCAGAGATTGCTCTGTAGGTAAGGCACAAGTCTCCTCTAAAAAGTTTATACTACAAAGAGTACTGTGACAGTAACTTCAGTTTGTTCATGTATGCCATGTACCTGAATTTTCATATTGAGACATCTTAGTGGTCTCCTCATTTGCTGCAGATGTCTGGTAAGGTACATATCTATGTGAGCATTGTACTCTATTATTGGCATGATGAGAGATGAGTATGGGGGGTTATAATTTTTTTTTCACTTCAGAAGCAATGCTATTACTTATGAGATGTGTAATATGAAAGGCCTTCCTTGCCACTCTGGATACAAGATGATCCAAATAATATTATTTCGACTTTAATTTATATACAACGTTTAATTTACAGCATGGCTTAGGAATACATATAAATATATGGAGGTTAACCATTAGAATATGAACTACGGTTATGTTGCTCCAATTGTTTCATTTAGATGTTTCACATATTTGATCTTGATTTTTTTTTTGGTAGACGTTTTTCAGATTCATCAAATGACTATAAATAATATGAGTAACAGGGATTTTATAATTTTCCTAACAACACGTTTAACTGCTGAATACCATGCTTTTTCGTATCCATTTCTTGTTTTATCCTGTTAGTATAAGGTGTTCACATGAATTCATGTAAAAATGTTTAATTACTACAAGATGCTGATATGTTGCTAGTACTCAGAAAATATATAGAACATGATAATCTAGCCGGGTTGTTTATGATTCATAGTTCGATTACATTCACAAATGGATTTTTACACCTGCTTATTGCGTTAGCAACAATTCACATACTAATAGTAGTATTGCTACAGTTTGGTATTTTTACCTGAAGATAACTTTATTTTTTAGACAGTAGCTGGTTTAATGTTGCTACTAGATTAAGGGTTAATTTAGGTCATACTATGTCACCTAGATTGGGAGTTTTAAACTCCAGAAGGGGTTGGATTGTAAATATTGTTTTACTAATCAGTTATGGTATTATTTGTTTGAAAGTTTTATTGTTGTTCACCACTAATTTGAATAGTAAGTTATTTTAAAGAGATCTGAAGATGATTATTTTTATTCCAACTGGGAAATCTCATACTAAATTACTAGAAATTAATATAATATTAACACCTGATGGTCAATTCTCTGATTTATTTTGTTTAATCTTAAATGACAGCTATAAAAAGTATTTCTATTAACATTAATGGCTTAAATAATCCAGGTAAGAGAGGTAATTTATTTAGATACCTTAAAGTTCATAAATCTCAACTAATATTTTTACAAGAGACTCACCTACTCTCAGAGGATTTATCTAAACTAAATAATAAATCTTATTCTGTTTTAGTAAGCTCTGAACATCTTCAAAATAAGAGAGGAGTAGCCATCTTGTGGAATAACTCACTACCATTACCCAAAATAATAGATAGTTATAAAGACAATAAAGGAATGTTTTGTGCTATAACTTTGGAACTAAATAAAAAATATATACATTATTTAATATATATTGGATTCCAGGTATAGGTACTAACATGGTTAAACAACATTTAGATCAAATGGTGCATTTTACAAAAGGAAAATCAATAATAGCAGGGGAATTCAATTGTATATTAGATCATAAAGATTCTTCTAATAAAGGTAAAAGGAAGATCTCATCGTCAGCTAAGAAATTAAGAGATTTTATTGAAATATTTCTTTTAAAAGATATTAATCATTTTATGACTCCAAATTCATTATTTTATACTTTTTATTCCCACAGACATAATACATATTCTAGAATTGATAGAGTTTTGGTTTTCAATGACCTATTAGATTTTCTAAGTAATACAAAAGTAATAACATGCCCTATTTCTGACCATAATGCTATTATTTTTGATCTCAATATCAACAATGTCTCTACTATTCAAATCAAAAGAATACCAGCTTATATTACAAAGTTAAAAGAATTTAAAGAATTTATTATAATTGAAATTCGACATTTTTTACAACTGAAGAATTCAAATGAAATATCAAAAAAATATATATGGGATGCTTTAAAAGCATATCTATATGGAAAAATTATGAGCTGGTATTATAATAAAAAGAAATTATGGGATAAAGAACTTCATGATATACAACATAAAATAGATAATCTAAAGCTCAATCAAAAAGTAGATACAGATACTATTGATAAACAAATGGAAATAAACTCTCTAAATAATAAATATATTGAAATATTAAACCATAAAACAAAAATAATTGCAGAAAAATATAAATTAATTAATTATTCAAATAACCCAAAATCTTTAAAGTTATTGGCTAATAAAACTAAAAGATTAAATAAAATTAATCATATCAAAGAAATATTCTCTCCTCAAAAAAAAAAAAAAAAGATGGTAACTAATCTTCACAACATTCTATCGGAATTTAGAATTTTTTTTAACAATATCAACCAAAATTCTAACACAATAGATCCTAATGAAGATATAAAAACCTTTGTTAGCAAATATACTAATAAAAGACTATCTACTGAACAGAAAAATATTATAGACAAATCTATTTCCTTTAAAGATATTCAAACAAAAATTAACAAATTAAAACAAAATAAAGCCCCGGGAAATGATGGCATCATTCCAGAAATTTATAAAATATTTCCTAATATGGCACTAAAATCACTTCATGAAACCTTTAACCTCACACAAATCTTTATCAAAACCCCTCCTTCTTGGAAATACACTTTTATTTCTCCCATATTAAAACCAAACAAAGATCCAACCAAATGTTCTTCATATAGACCCATTTCTTTACTCAATGTAGATTACAAAATGTTCATGTCTATTTATGCTGATAGATTAAAATAAATTTTACCTAATTTGATTGACGATGATCAAACAGGATTCATAGTGAATAGGAATTCTTATGATAACATAAAAAGAACTTTAATTTTGATTGAATCAGTTAAACAATTAAATAAAAATTTGACTTTGATTAGTTTAGATTTTAATAGTGCATTTGATTCTGTTAACTGGAATTATTTATGTATCCTATTAGAAGAACTACATTTTTCTAATAAATTTATAAATCTCATTACTCAGTTATATATAGATAGTCAAGCATACATTAAAATTGGCATAAGTATATCACAAAATATACCATTAGTTAAAGGCACTAATCAAGGATGTCCGTTGTCCCCTTTATTATTTACACTAATTATGGAACCATGGGCAAACCTAATAAGATGGGATAACAATATAACAGGCTATAATTTAAATTCCACTTCATTATATAAAATACAATTGTTTGCTGATGACATTATTCTCACCTTGGCTTATGAAAATACATCTATTTGAGCCCTCTTTAATAACATAAATCTTTTTCAAAGGAAATCTGGTCTAACTTTTAATAATAATAAAACACAAATTCTTTTAATTGGCCTAAAACAATTTAATTTACATGATGATTATAAAAAATATCTAACACAATACAATCAAATTCTTTATTTAGGCATTTCAATAGCTAAAAATATTAAGGATATCATACAAATTAACTATAACAATTGTCTTACAATAATTGAAAATTTAACAAAGAATTGGAATAGAATACCTTTCTCTATGGATGAAAGACTCACTATTATTAAAATGATTTTCTCCCTAAAATTCTCTACATTATTCAGTCCATCTCTATACCTCCCCCGTACTAGATAATTAAAAAATTAAATGCAATTTTTTTTTAATTTTTATGGTTTCCAAATAAATCTAGAATTGCTTTATCTCACCATATGAAAAACTGGGATAATAGAGGTATAGCATTGCCTAATTTAGAATTTTATTTAATTTTATCTATGGTAAAAGTGATTTCTCTCTTAATTGATACTAATTATCAAGCTAAATGGAAAAAATGTTTGAAATATTAATGTTGGATACTATAAAAAATAACTCTCAAAAACTGTTCTTTATAAATAACCCATTAATTTGGGTCCTAAAAGATCAGCTTTCCACCTTTTGTTCCCTAAAATTTAAAAGTAATTATTTAACTCTTTTGTTAAAATCTTTTAGAAATGTTATATTTAAATATAATGTTTATAAAAAATGCTTATTCCTTCTCTTTCCTATAGCCTACTCAACAGGTATTCTTTTTACTCTGACTCTAATAAAATGCGTATCTTTAAACAGAAAACCTTATTCTTTTGGTATCAATTGATGTCAAATAATGTCTTGAAATCAGTTAATTTACTAGATGTTGAATTCAGATTTGAGTCCCTTTATTGGTTGGAGTTACATGAAGGAAGGAATTTTATACAAAATAGAATTGACTTAATGACCCTTTCAGTTAAGAAAGTTATACCAAACTTATTGCATTACTTGATTTTATCTCTTCAGAATAATTCTCCTTCCACTAATAAACTCTCGCAAATATATAAAGCTATCAAATCAGATTTAGATGTCTACTCTGACAGTTACTGGAACTTTTTCTTTTCCATTAATAATTATTTTCCCACAGACAAAGACTAATTCAATATTTTGAAATCATCTAGTATGACTACTTCTTCGTTAAGATGGAGAATATTTTCCTGGAAATATCTAAATTGATCCTTTATTACTCCTCATACATTAAGGAAAATTGGGAAAATAGATATAAACTGTTGGGGATGTAATAATAAAGTAAATGCTGATTGGTCTCATATGTTCTATGATTGTATCGAATCGAAAAAATTTTGGGATGATAGAAATGATTTTATGCAAGCTATGTTTACAGACAACTTTAACTAAATCCTTAATATTAGTTAATACTCCAGTTCCAGCTTGTATTAAGGTATCTGATTACCCTTTGATTTGGTCTATGCTAGCCATAACAAGAAAAATTATCACTAGAAATTGGAAATCTAATTCCTCTCCATCTTTACAAGAATTTAAAAATCTTCTAAATGAAGTCTCTTGTTTGGAAAAACTAACCATCGGGAATATAATTTCTAAAAATACTTCTCTTCACAGTTGGAATAAAATATATGATTTTTTACAAAAGTAGTTCTATATTATACTAAATATCATTTACATATTTATAAATTATTTTAAATGTATTGATCTATGGTGAACATATTGTATGTAGTTATATATTGTTTATTGTTATGTTATTGCTTCATGTAAAATTCATTTTATTTTATTTGTTTTTAAAAAAAAAGAAAAAATGAGTTAATTTTATTTAAAAAACACGTAAATGACCAGCGAAACTAAAACCCAAAATTTGAAAAAATCACTGGGAGTCCACCAATGAGAGGAACATAGATGTTTAATGAAGAAAAACCAACAGCCACCACAAATAAAGATGCAATTTAACGTTTCACTTGAAAAATAGCGTTT
This sequence comes from Protopterus annectens, assembly GCF_019279795.1. NCBI lineage: Eukaryota > Metazoa > Chordata > Ceratodontiformes > Protopteridae > Protopterus > Protopterus annectens. The sequence continues at coordinate 374,909,177 of NC_056742.1, forward strand.
TCGTAATCCCTCATCAGAATACAAAACACATCACTGTAGCTGCTTTATATACTTCATCTGATTGAAATACTAATTATCATGGTAATTTAATTGACTGTAATTGATTGAATTAATTAAATAATAAACTTTTAAAACAACCCTTAACTTCTATTAAAATACTGCAGTAGTCATATGTAAACCTTCATATACAGACAACAACAAAATACATTTCTTTAATAAATACGTATATATAAATACATATATTGTACCTACAAACATAACTCAATAAAATAGAAATATTAATAAATTAAAACCTGTTGAATGTCTATTTAATATTCTAAAATGATCGTATTTTGATATAAATAAAATAATGTAATATAATGCTTTAAAATAATATGTGACATCAAAGTTATAATTTAGCCTGTCTTAATTTTAAGACAGGTTTTAAAGAAACCATATCGTTCAAACCTGGAGGACTAGATGCATCTAGCCATAATTGCCAGTACAGTTCACGATATTCCAGGCGTGTTTCCCACATGCCACCCCTCACATCTTTGCCAACTGTTTCAAGTACAAAAAATGTATACTTTGCTCCATTGCAATTTAAAGAATGCCTGTATAATGCATTATTCATGTTCTGCTTGCTAATTTCACAATGGTGCTCATAAATTCTGGTTTTTAGTTTCCTTTCCGTCTTGCCTATGTAAAAGGAGTGACATAATTTACATAGAGCAAGATATACAAGACCATAAGTGTGACAATTTGCATAACATTTACTGTACAATGTCTTGTTTCTACTAGCTAATTCCAAGTAAGATGCATTATACAAAAAACTACACTGGGAGCAAGCCCCACATTTGTATGTACTAAATTTCGTACCCTTGTTTGCAGAATAAAATTTGCTACTTGATTCAAATAAATTTTTTTAAAATTGAGGTCTTTCCTGTAAGTAAAATTCAAAGGACTGTGTCGTAATATCTCAATATCTGTGATGTCCTGAAATTTTGACCATTCTCTTGAAACCACATTCCTGATGATACCAGAATCACCATTATAATCCAGGATGAATGTATCATGTTTGTTACTATCAGTTAAAATATCCTGTACTGGATTTATAATATTGTTAGATACTTTTCCCAAAATAGGAGAAAACCTATCCTTTCTACCTTCATTTACTTCCTTTTTCATTGCTTGAATTAGGGAAAGCGGGTAACCTCGATCAAGAAACATATTACTAATTTTATCACATTCTATGCTGTAAATGTCATCTTCTGATGTCATCCTGCTTGCCCTGACAAGTTGCCCTTTTATCAAGTTCTTTTTTTTGAAAAAATGGGTGTCCACTTGTAAAATGTAGGTAGGAATTTGAGAAGGTTGGTTTTCTATAAATGTGGAAGAAAATTTTCCATCAATCTTTGATATACAAACATCCAAATAGTGAAGATCAGTTTTACTAATTTCATAAGTAAAATCCAAGAAAGTAGTGGTTCCCTTTAGATATGATAAAAATTCAAACTTTGCTTCTCCTGCTATCCAAAAAATACAGATATCGTCTAAGAACCATTTATAAAGTGTCCAACATTCTTTGAATTCACTATTTAGAACAAAATTGAATTCCCACCAGGACAAAATAATATTAGCATAAGTAGGGGCACAATTGGTGCCCATAGCCATCCCCTGAACTTGTTTGTAAAACTCACCCTCATAGTACATAAAGTTGTTGTGTAAAATAATATCCATTAAAGTGGTTATGGCAAGAAAGTCATTGTTAGAAAACTGACCAAAAGTATTCATATATTCCTCTAACCATTTTAAACCAATATCGTGTGGGATACTACCAAATAAATCTATGACATTTATTGTTATAAAAAATAGATTGTCATGATATAACGCAGATTGTAGATGTCTTAAAAAATCCCATGAGTCTTTAAGAATAGTAGGCCCTTTCCAGGACAATGCTTTGAGTTTATTATCTACAAATATGGCAAGTTGTGAAGTAACGGAACCTTCAGAAGCCACTATAAGACGAAGTGGTGGGTTGATAGGACATTTATGTACCTTCGGAATACCAAATACTGAGGGTACCCTAGGTTTGTGGTTGAGTAAAAAATCAAATACATCAAGAGTAATGGTACCCTCTAGTAATAAATCATTGAGCATACATGAAATACGAGAATTAGCAATATTGACTTCATTTACTGAAGCTAATTCGTATTTCAAAACATTACCAAGTTCTTGTTTCATTTTAGATTCATACAATATAACATCCATAATAACCGTACCCCCTCCCTTGTCCGGTTGCATAATCCTGATGGAATCATCATTTTTAAGTGTATCTAGTAAAACATTCTCTTCTTTAGATAAATTGGAATAAACCCTATGTTTTGATGTATGCTTCCTAATTTCTTTTTCCATAACAACTTCAAGATTTTTTAGCTGGGGGTGAATGGGGGGATTAAATATACTACGTTTTTTTAGATTGGATATATTTGCTGGTAACTGAGAATGGTTTTGAAAAAATATAGTTAAATTCTTTTTCCTAATAAACATTTTCAAATCTATAATGGCCCTAGTGATGTTGACTTTCCTTGAAGGAATATATTTAAAACCTTTTGAAAAAAGGTGAAAATGATCAATATTGATGGAAACTGGACTGTAATTGAAAATATTATAGCCATCATAAGAATAAATAAGGTCATTGCTGGCAATGCTATCTTGCTGTAATACATTTACTACCAGTCCGTCCCCTTCTTTGACCATAGTGGTTGTAATTGTAATGTACAAATGGTTTGTTACGAATTCTGCTCGACCGCCTGGGAAGAGGTGGAAAAGATTGATCCAAAGGGAAATCTTGATCAGACCTGACATTATCAACATCTAAATGACCTATTTCATCAGATTCTTGGTTTGGATTAGTATGTTCAACATCACATGTTTCATATGGTTTAATTCTCTGAAAATGTCTAGGCTTGGGATAGGAAACATCATCTTGATACTCCTTCAAATACCTCTCTAATTTCCCCTGCTTCCTTAATATATTAACATTGCAATTCTTATCCACCTGAGAAAAAATACCAAAGTATTTATTTTTTTCAGCATCCACAGTGAATAATAGGTCTTTAAGGATATTTTCATTAATCTTTTCCATGTCTTTAATTATTAAAGGTTTAATTCTTTCATTTTCATCCCTAATTGCCTTAACAACATCAAGGCCACATTGATTAAAAATGTTAACCAAATTCTTATGAAATTCTGTACCATCCATAACATTGTTGGGGTATTTGCATACCCTCAGTTCCTTTGGGACAATTTTATGTTTTAAACATTCATTGAAATATACATTGTCAACCTCCAATCTCTTATATTTGTCCATTAAAAAGTACAATTGATCCAAATTTTCTCTGTAAGTTGACGTTTGGGTGTTACTATGAACCACTTTGTCAGAATGAGAAGTGGGAAACACATAATTTTTATGTATAATATCTTTAAAATTCAATTGGGGTTTCAAAGAAGAAACTCCGGTTAATTTAGTAACATTAGAGTCACCTGAACACGCTTTAGCATGAATATCGCCATTTGCATTGTTCGCTTTGCTAGTAGAAGCTAAAGTGTCCATTTCTTCTTGGGTGCGAAATAGTAGTGGTGTATCCAACAGTTCATTAGATTTAGAAATACTCCGAAAAGCTGCTGGAGCATTCGTAACAAGCGTTTCCTTGTGTACCTTCGGTCTAATGTCTCTCCTTGCTTCCTGGTTGCCTGGTACATTGGACGTCATCGTACTAAGTGCAGAGCATGCTGGAGTCAGTAGTTCTATGAGCTGCGAGAGTTGCCCAATCATTTTCCTAAGCTCTCCCTGCAGAGAACTACGTGGTAATTCTTCATGGTCAACCTCCGGTGTCTCAGACATATCGTAACCAAAAAACACGTAAATGACCAGCGAAACTAAAACCCAAAATTTGAAAAAATCACTGGGAGTCCACCAATGAGTGGAACGTAGATGTTTAATGAAGAAAAACCAACAGCCACCACAAATAAAGATGCAATTTAACGCTTCACTTGAAAAATAGCGTTTTCGTAATCCTTCATCAGAATACAAAACACATCACTGTAGCTGCTTTATATACTTTATCTGATTGAAATACTAATTATCATGGTAATTTAATTGACTGTAATTGATTGAATTAATTAAATAATAACTTTTAAAACAACCATTAACTTCTATTAAAATACTGCAGTAGTCATATGTAAACCTTCATATACAGACAACAACAAAATACATTTCTTTAATAAATACGTATATATAAATACATATATTGTACCTACAAACATAACTCAATAAAATAGAAATATATTCTTAAAGACTCATGGGATTTTTAAGACATGTACAATCTGAGTTATATCATGACAATCTACTTTTTATAACAATAGATGTCATAGATTTATTTGGTAGTATCCCACACGATATTGATTTAAAATGGTTAGAGGAATATATGAATACTTTTGGTCAGTTTTCTAACAATGGCTTTCTTGCCATAACCACTTTAATGGATATTATTTTACACAACAACTTTATGTACTATGAGGGTGAGTTTTACAAACAAGTTCATGGGGTGGCTATGGGCGCCAATTGTGCCCCTACTTATGCTAATATTATTTGTCCTGGTGGGAATTCAATTTTGTTCTAAATAGTGAATTCAAAGAATGTTGCACACTTTATAAATGGTTCTTAGACGATATCTGTATTTTTTGGATAGCAGGAGAAGCAAAGTTTTTTGAATTTTTATCATATCTAAAGGGAACCACTACTTTCTTGGATTTTACTTATGAAATTAGTAAAACTGATCTTCACTATTTGGATGTTTGTATATCAAAGATTGATGGAAAATTTTCTTCCAAAATTTATAGAAAACCAACCTTCTCAAATTCCTACCTACATTTTACAAGTGGACACCCATTTTTTCAAAAAAAAAACTTGATAAAAGGGCAACTTGTCAGGGCAAGCAGGATGACATCAGAAGATGACATTTACAGCATAGAATGTGATAAAATTAGTAATACGTTTCTTGATCGAGGTTACCCGCTTTCCCTAATTCAAGCAATGAAAAAGGAAGTAAATGAAGGTAGAAAGGATAGGTTTTCTCCTATTTTGGGAAAAGTATCTAACAATATTATAAATCCAGTACAGGATATTTTAACTGATAGTAACAAACATGATACATTAATCCTGGATTATAATGGTGATTCTGGTATCATCAGGAATGTGGTTTCAAGAGAATGGTCAAAATTTCAGGACATCACAGATATTGAGATATTACGATACAGTCCTTTGAATTTTACTTACAGGAAAGACCTCAATTTTAAAAATTTATTTGAATCAAGTAGCAAATTTTATTCTGCAAACAAGGGTACAAATTTGGTACATACAAATGTGGGGCTTGCTCCCAGTGTACTTTTTTGTATAATGCATCTTACTTGGAATTAGCTAGTAGAAACAAGACATTGTACAGTAAATGTCATGCAAATTGTCACACTTATGGTCTTGTATATCTTGCTCTATGTAAATTATGTCACTCGTTTTACATAGGCAAGACGGAAAGGAAACTAAAAACCAGAATTTATGAGCACCATTATGAAATTAGCAAGCAGAACATGAATAATGCATTATACAGGCATTCTTTAAATTGCAATGGAGCAAAGTATACATTTTTTGATTTATGTATCCTATTAGAAGAACCACATTTTTCTAATAAATTTATAAATCTTATTACTCAGTTATATATAGATAGTCAAGCATACATTAAAATTGGCATAAGTATATCACAAAATATACCATTAGTTAAAGGCACTAAACAAGGATGTCCGTTGTCCCCTTTATTTTTTACACTAATTATGGAACCATGGGCAAACCTAATAAGATGGGATAACAATATAACAGGGCTATAATTTAAATTCCACTTCATTATATAAAATACAATTGTTTGCTGATGACATTATTCTCACCTTGGCTTATGAAAATACATCTATTTGAGCCCTCTTTAATAACATAAATCTTTTCAAAGGAAATCTGGTCTAACTTTTAATAATAATAAAACACAAATTTTAATTGGCCTAAAACAATTTAATTTACATGATGATTATAAAAATATCTAACACAATACAATCAAATTCTTTATTTAGGCATTTCAATAGCTAAAAATATTAAGGATATCATACAAATTAACTATAACAATTGTCTTACAATAATTGAAAATTTAACAAAGAATTGGAATAGAATACCTTTCTATGGATGAAAGACTCACTATTATTAAAATGATTTTTCCCTAAAATTCTCTACATTATTCAGTCCATCTCTATACCCCCGTGACTAGATAATTAAAAAATTAAATGCAATTTTTTTTTTTATTTTTATGGTTTCCAAATAAATCTAGAATTGCTTTATCTCACCATATGAAAAACTGGGATAATAGAGGTATAGCATTGCCTAATTTAGAATTTTATTTAATTTTATCTATGGTAAAAGTGATTTCTCTCTTAATTGATACTAATTATCAAGCTAAATGGAAAAATGTTTGAAATATTAATGTTGATACTATAAAAATAACTCCTCAAAACTGTTCTTTATAAATAACCCATTAATTTGGGTCCTAAAAGATCAGCTTTCCACCTTTTGTTCCCTAAAATTTAAAAGTAATTATTTAACTCTTTTGTTAAAATCTTTTAGAAATGTTATATTTAAATATAATGTTTATAAAAAATGCTTATTCCTTCTCTTTCCTATAGCCTACTCAACAGGTATTCTTTTTACTCTGACTCTAATAAAATGTGTATCTTTAAACAGAAAAACTTATTCTTTTGGTATCAATTGATGTCAAATAATGTCTTGAAATCAGTTAATTTACTAGATGATGAATTCAGATTTGAGTCCCTTTATTGGTTGGAGTTACATGAAGGAAGGAATTATATACAAAATAGAATTGACTTACTGACCCCTTCAGTTAAGAAAGTTATACCAAACTTATTGCATTACTTGATTTTATCACTTCAGAATAATTCTCCTTCCACTAATAAACTCTCGCAAATATATAAAGCTATCAAATCAGATTTAGATGTCTACTCTGACAGTTACTGAACTTTTCTTTTCCATTAATAATTATTTTCCCACAGACAAAGACTAATTCAATATTTTGAAATCATCTAGTATGACTACTTCTTCAAGATGGAGAATATTTTCCTGAAATATCTAAATTGATCCTTTATTACTCCTCATACATTAAGGAAAATTGGGAAAATAGATATAAACTGTTGGGATGTAATAATAAAGTAAATGCTGATTGGTCTCATATGTTCTATGATTGTATCAATCGAAAAATTTTGGGATGATAGAAATGATTTTATGCAAGCTATGTTTACAGACAACTTTAACTAAATCCTTAATATTAGTTAATACTCCAGTTCCAGCTTGTATTAAGGTATCTGATTACCCTTTGATTTGGTCTATGCTAGCCATAACAAGAAAATTATCACTAGAAATTGGAAATCTAATTCTTCCATCTTTACAAGAATTTAAAATCTTCTAAATGAAGTCTCTTGTTTGGAAAAACTAACCATCGAAATATAATTTCTAAAAAATACTTCTCTTCACAGTTGGAATAAAATATATGATTTTTACAAAAGTAGTTCTATATTATACTAAATATCATTTACATATTTATAAATTATTTTAAATGTATTGATCTATGGTGAACATATTGTATGTAGTTATATATTGTTTATTGTTATGTTATTGCTTCATGTAAAATTCACTTTATTTTATTTGTTTTTAAAAAAAAAGAAAAATGAGTTAATTTTATTTAAAACACGAAATGACCAGCGAACTAAAACCCAAAATTTGAAAAATCACTGGGAGTCCACCAATGAGAGGAACATAGATGTTTAATGAAGAAAACCAACAGCCACCACAAATAAAGATGCAATTTAACGCTTCACTTGAAAAATAGAATCCCTCATCAGAATACAAAACACATCACTGTAGCTGCTTTATATACTTCATCTGATTGAAATACTAATTATCATGGTAATTTAATTGACTGTAATTGATTGAATTAATTAAATAATAAACTTTTAAAACAACCCTTAACTTCTATTAAAATACTGCAGTAGTCATATGTAAACCTTCATATACAGACAACAACAAAATACATTTCTTTAATAAATGTATATATAAATACATATATTGTACCTACAAACATAACTCAATAAAATAGAAATATTAATAAATTAAAACCTGTTGAATGTCTATTTAATATTCTAAAATGATCGTATTTTGATATAAATAAAATAATGTAATATAATGCTTTAAAATAATATGTGACATCAAAGTTATAATTTAGCCTGTCTTAATTTTAAGACAGGTTTTAAAGAAACCATATCGCTCAAACCTGGAGGACTAGATGCATCTAGCCATAATTGCCAGTACAGTTCACGATATTCCAGGCGTGTTTCCCACATGCCACCCTCACATCTTTGCCAACTGTTTCAAGTACAAAAAATGTATACTTTGCTCCATTGCAATTTAAAGAATGCCTGTATAATGCATTATTCATGTTCTGCTTGCTAATTTCACAATGGTGCTCATAAATTTGGTTTTAGTTTCCTTTCCGCCTTGCCTATGTAAAAGGAGTGACATAATTTACATAGAGCAAGATATACAAGACCATAAGTGTGACAATTTGCATAACATTTACTGTACAATGTCTTGTTTCTACTAGCTAATTCCAAGTAAGATGCATTATACAAAACTACACTGGGAGCAAGCCCCACATTTGTATGTACTAAATTTCGCACCCTTGTTTGCAGAATAAAATTTGCTACTTGATTCAAATAAATTTTTTAAAATTGAGGTCTTTCCTGTAAGTAAAATTCAAAGGACTGTGTCGAATATCTCAATATCTGTGATGTCCTGAAATTTTGACCATTCTCTTGAAACCACATTCCTGATGATACCAGAATCACCATTATAATCCAGGATGAATGTATCATGTTTGTTACTATCAGTTAAAATATCCTGTACTGATTTATAATATTGTTAGATACTTTTCCCAAAATAGGAGAAAACCTATCCTTTCTACCTTCATTTACTTCCTTTTCATTGCTTGAATTAGGGAAAGCGGGTAACCTCGATCAAGAAACATATTACTAATTTTATCACATTCTATGCTGTAAATGTCATCTTCTGATGTCATCCTGCTTGCCCTGACAAGTTGCCCTTTATCAAGTTCTTTTTGAAAAATGGGTGTCCACTTGTAAAATGTAGGTAGGAATTTGAGAAGGTTGGTTTTCTATAAATGTGGAAGAAAAATTTTCCATCAATCTTTGATATACAAACATCCAAATAGTGAAGATCAGTTTTACTAATTTCATAAGTAAAATCCAAGAAAGTAGTGGTTCCCTTTAGATATGATAAAAATTCAAACTTTGCTTCTCCTGCTATCCAAAAAATACAGATATCGTCTAAGAACCATTTATAAAGTGTCCAACATTCTTTGAATTCACTATTTAGAACAAAATTGAATTCCCACCAGGACAAAATAATATTAGCATAAGTAGGGGCACAATTGGTGCCCATAGCCATCCCCTGAACTTGTTTGTAAAACTCACCCTCATAGTACATAAAGTTGTTGTGTAAAATAATATCCATTAAAGTGGTTATGGCAAGAAAGTCATTGTTAGAAAACTGACCAAAAGTATTCATATATTCCTCTAACCATTTTAAACCAATATCGTGTGGGATACTACCAAATAAATCTATGACATTTATTGTTATAAAAAATAGATTGTCATGATATAACGCAGATTGTAGATGTCTTAAAAAATCCCATGAGTCTTTAAGAATAGTAGGCCCTTTCCAGGACAATGCTTTGAGTTTATTATCTACAAATATGGCAAGTTGTGAAGTAACGGAACCTTCAGAAGCCACTATAAGACGAAGTGGTGGGTTGATAGGACATTTATGTACCTTCGGAATACCAAATACTGAGGGTACCCTAGGTTTGTGGTTGAGTAAAAAATCAAATACATCAAGAGTAATGGTACCCTCTAGTAATAAATCATTGAGCATACATGAAATACGAGAATTAGCAATATTGACTTCATTTACTGAAGCTAATTCGTATTTCAAAACATTACCAAGTTCTTGTTTCATTTTAGATTCATACAATATAACATCCATAATAACCGTATTCTCCCTTGTCCGGTTGCATAATCCTGATGGAATCATCATTTTTAAGTGTATCTAGTAAAACATTCTCTTCTTTAGATAAATTGGAATAAACCCTATGTTTTGATGTATGCTTCCTAATTTCTTTTTCCATAACAACTTCAAGATTTTTAGCTGGGGTGAATGGGGATTAAATATACTACGTTTTTTTAGATTGGATATATTTGCTGGTAACTGAGAATGGTTTTGAAAAAATATAGTTAAATTCTTTTTCCTAATAAACATTTTCAAATCTATAATGGCCCTAGTGATGTTGACTTTCCTTGAAGGAATATATTTAAAACCTTTTGAAAAAAGGTGAAAATGATCAATATTGATGGAAACTGGACTGTAATTGAAAATATTATAGCCATCATAAGAATAAATAAGGTCATTGCTGGCAATGCTATCTTGCTGTAATACATTTACTACCAGTCCGTCCCCCTTCTTTGACCATAGTGGTTGTAATTGTAATGTACAAATGGTTTGTTCCGAATTCTGCTCGACCGCCTGGGAAGAGGTGGAAAAGATTGATCCAAAGGGAAATCTTGATCAGACCTGACATTATCAACATCTAAATGACCTATTTCATCAGATTCTTGGTTTGGATTAGTATGTTCAACATCACATGTTTCATATGGTTTAATTCTCTGAAAATGTCTAGGCTTGGGATAGGAAACATCATCTTGATACTCCTTCAAATACCTCTCTAATTTCCCCTGCTTCCTTAATATATTAACATTGCAATTCTTATCCACCTGAGAAAAAATACCAAAGTATTTATTTTTTTCAGCATCCACAGTGAATAATAGGTCTTTAAGGATATTTTCATTAATCTTTTCCATGTCTTTAATTATTAAAGGTTTAATTCTTTCATTTTCATCCCTAATTGCCTTAACAACATCAAGGCCACATTGATTAAAAATGTTAACCAAATTCTTATGAAATTCTGTACCATCCATAACATTGTTAGTATTTGCATACCCTCAGTTCCTTTGGGACAATTTTATGTTTTAAACATTCATTGAAATATACATTGTCAACCTCCAATCTCTTATATTTGTCCATTAAAAAGTACAATTGATCCAAATTTTCTCTGTAAGTTGACGTTTGGGTGTTACTATGAACCACTTTGTCAGAATGAGAAGTGGGAAACACATAATTTTTATGTATAATATCTTTAAAATTCAATTGGGGTTTCAAAGAAGAAACTCCGGTTAATTTAGTAACATTAGAGTCACCTGAACACGCTTTAGCATGAATATCGCCATTTGCATTGTTCGCTTTGCTAGTAGAAGCTAAAGTGTCCATTTCTTCTTGGGTGCGAAATAGTAGTGGTGTATCCAACAGTTCATTAGATTTAGAAATACTCCGAAAAGCTGCTGGAGCATCTGTGAATAAGCGTTTCCTTGTGTACCTTCGGTCTAATGTCTCTCCTTGCTTCCTGGTTGCCTGGTACATTGGACGCCATCGCACTAAGTGCAGAGCATGCTGGAGTCAGTAGTTCTATGAGCTGCGAGAGTTGCCCAATCATTTTCCTAAGCTCTCCCTGCAGAGAACTACGTGGTAATTCTTCATGGTCAACCTCCGGTGTCTCAGACATATCGTAACCAAAAACACGTAAATGACCAGCTAAACTAAAACCCAAAATTTGAAAAATCACTGGGAGACCACCAATGAGTGGAACGTAGATGTTTAATGAAGAAAAACCAACAGCCACCACAAATAAAGATGCAATTTAACGCTTCACTTGAAAAATAGCGTTTTAATCCTTCATCAGAATACAAAACACATCACTGTAGCTGCTTTATATACTTTATCTGATTGAAATACTAATTATCATGGTAATTTAATTGACTGTAATTGATTGAATTAATTAAATAATAACTTTTAAAACAACCATTAACTTCTATTAAAATACTGCAGTAGTCATATGTAAACCTTCATATACAGACAACAACAAAATACATTTCTTTAATAAATACGTATATATAAATACATATATTGTACCTACAAACATAACTCAATAAAATAGAAATATATTCTTAAAGACTCATGGGATTTTTTAAGACATGTACAATCTGAGTTATATCATGACAATCTACTTTTTATAACAATAGATGTCATAGATTTATTTGGTAGTATCCCACACGATATTGATTTAAAATGGTTAGAGGAATATATGAATACTTTTGGTCAGTTTTCTAACAATGGCTTTCTTGCCATAACCACTTTAATGGATATTATTTTACACAACAACTTTATGTACTATGAGGGTGAGTTTTACAAACAAGTTCATGGGGTGGCTATGGGCCCAATTGTGCCCCTACTTATGCTAATATTATTTGTCCTGGTGGGAATTCAATTTTGTTCTAAATAGTGAATTCAAAGAATGTTGCACACTTTATAAATGGTTCTTAGACGATATCTGTATTTTTTGGATAGCAGGAGAAGCAAAGTTTTTTGAATTTTTATCATATCTAAAGGGAACCACTACTTTCTTGGATTTTACTTATGAAATTAGTAAAACTGATCTTCACTATTTGGATGTTTGTATATCAAAGATTGATGGAAAATTTTCTTCCAAAATTTATAGAAAACCAACCTTCTCAAATTCCTACCTACATTTTACAAGTGGACACCCATTTTTTCAAAAAAACTTGATAAAAGGGCAACTTGTCAGGGCAAGCAGGATGACATCAGAAGATGACATTTACAGCATAGAATGTGATAAAATTAGTAATATGTTTCTTGATCGAGGTTACCCGCTTTCCCTAATTCAAGCAATGAAAAAGGAAGTAAATGAAGGTAGAAAGGATAGGTTTTCTCCTATTTTGGGAAAAGTATCTAACAATATTATAAATCCAGTACAGGATATTTTAACTGATAGTAACAAACATGATACATTAATCCTGGATTATAATGGTGATTCTGGTATCATCAGGAATGTGGTTTCAAGAGAATGGTCAAAATTTCAGGACATCACAGATATTGAGATATTACGATACAGTCCTTTGAATTTTACTTACAGGAAAGACCTCAATTTTAAAAATTTATTTGAATCAAGTAGCAAATTTTATTCTGCAAACAAGGGTACGAAATTTGGTACATACAAATGTGGGGCTTGCTCCCAGTGTACTTTTTTGTATAATGCATCTTACTTGGAATTAGCTAGTAGAAACAAGACATTGTACAGTAAATGTCATGCAAATTGTCACACTTATGGTCTTGTATATCTTGCTCTATGTAAATTATGTCACTCCTTTTACATAGGCAAGACGGAAAGGAAACTAAAAACCAGAATTTATGAGCACCATTATGAAATTAGCAAGCAGAACATGAATAATGCATTATACAGGCATTCTTTAAATTGCAATGGAGCAAAGTATACATTTTTTGTACATGAAACAGTTGGCAAAGATGTGAGGGGTGGCATGTGGGAAACACGCCTGGAATATCGTGAACTGTACTGGCAATTATGGCTAGATGCATCTAGTCCTCCAGGTTTGAACGATATGGTTTCTTTAAAACCTGTCTTAAAATTAAGACAGGCTAAATTATAACTTTGATATCACATATTATTTTAAAGAATTATATTACATTATTTTATTTATATCAAAATACGATCATTTTAGAATATTAAATAGACATTCAACAGGTTTTAATTTATTAATATTTCTATTTTATTGAGTTATGTTTGTAGGTACAATATATGTATTGATATATATGTATTTATTAAAGAAATGTATTTTGTTGTCTGTATATGAAGGTTTACATATGACTACTGCAGTATTTTAATAGAAGTTAATGGTTGTTTTAAAAGTTTATTATTTAATTAATTCAATCAATTACAGTCAATTAAATTACCATGATAATTAGTATTTCAATCAGATGAAGTATATAAAGCAGCTACAGTGATGTGTTTTGTATTCTGATGAAGGATTACGAAAACGCTATTTTTCAAGTGAAGCATTAAATTGCATCTTTATTTGTGGTGGCTGTTAGTTTTTCTTCATTAAACATCTACATTCCTCTCATTGGTGGACTCCGAGTGATTTTTTCGAATTTTAATTTTATTTAATTTTACTGTATATTAAATTTCTCAAATAAAAATGTTTTTTTAAAAAAAAGAAAATACATGATAACAAATCTTGTTATTCTAGCACCTTTCTAAGTTCATAAGAGATATATCCGTCCCTATTTCTGGGCCTTTGTTCCCCAATTATTTTAGGCTTTATCCAGATTTCATGGACTAAGAAGTTAAGAGCTATGGTTTGTACTCTTTTTCAAAGTCCCATGATAAATGTATTAAACATATCACACTCAGCATATTTAAAGACCTAAGCCTGATAGTAAACATATTCTTAATATAATCATGTAAATAAAGGCACATCTCTTTCAGAATACAGATGGAAAACATGTATTTGACAATTTTCATAGAAAATAATGCAAACTGTATTTACTTCTTTGATCATAATTTTAATATGTTTTGTAGCAATTCAAATAACCACACTGTAATGTACAAACCAAAACCCTCAATCCTTCTGCAGGTAGTGCTTATACTCAAAGGTTGACTGGACCGACTGTCTTGTATAAACCTATGAATTTATAAGCCCCCCTCCCCCATCTTGACCCAGTCTAACATCTGCTAAGGAAAGGATCTGATTAAAATAAAAAAATATATACCATAACTGTAATATAATAACTAACATAAGTCTAAATATTATAGCTTAAAATAAATCTATCAGTGCTCAAAAAACACAGTCTAAGCTCTCCGAAGTCCTAATCCAAATCTAATAATTACTTGAATGTCCTTCCAAATATATTTATGGAGTCATAGGTTATGATTAGACTGTTGATCAGCTAGATATTTTGTAATATAGCCAACAAAGTTTACTGCTTATTCCCGCCTTTCCATGCTGGATAAAGGGGACAGTTCTGATATGAATATACATTTACTTATTCACTCACTTGGATGGTATTTGAAGACAGTTTGGGGTGCTACTTTGTTATAAACGTCCTTTGACCCATTTTTAGGTAATGTCAAATTGACAAAACTATCAAAATAACAAAAGAAAACTCAAAGCAACCTTGTGGTTTTTGCTCAATGCTGGGAGCCAAAACAAGAAACTCCACACCCTACAAGCTCTTCTCACTCTGAAGAATGTGGCCATCTGTGCTGTAACTGAGACTTGGTTTAAAGCCACAAAAACTGCTCGAACAATGCAAGGCTATAATGCGTTCCACACATTTAGGCCAATGGCACCACAGATGGGGGCTAAAGGTAGAGGTGCCAATCTATACCAGCAGCAAATACATCTCCAGCCTGGTTAAATAGGATGATGCCCTGGAGTTTATCCATGTCCAAGTCTCCATAAACATTCCTTACCATGTTCTGGCCATCTACAAGTCACCCTCTATGAAAAATAAAACAAAGGGGGCCCAGCACAGCAGTGTGGTAAAACCAAACAGTTTTAATGTCTCATTCTCATAAGCACATTAAACACATTAGGGGTGGAGTTAGATATAAGCCCATACCACACAAAAAGAAATCAGACTGGTTTCGACTTTATTAGCCTTCCTCAGTGTCAAACCAATTAACAAAAACATATGGCTATTTATACAAATCCTGATAAGTAGACACAAGTGCCCATTTGTTAATTATAGATGCTCATTCAACCAAGGAAGAAAAAGCCCTCCTAACTTAATTATCCACTTTTTCTCTTTAGAATTAAGGATGGAATGCCATCCGGATTCATTACTTCTATCCCCATAAATCCTATCAATAACAGTGAATCTGAAATAGGCAGCGTGGTGTTCTGATGTATGTTTATAAAGGGTGTTAGACTGTCTTTTGTTTCTAATATTGCTGACATGTTCAGTAATATGTAACCGTAATGTCTAGAGGTCTGCCCAACATAAAATGCAGAACATGAACATGTGGCAAGATATATAACCCAATTGGAGTTACAATTTGCTAGAAATTTTATATCAATACCCAAAGCAATGTTTCTGCTTGTAAATTGTTTTGATTTTTCTACCCTTGGGCAATACGTACAATGTCTACAGGGGGTACATCCATACAATGCATCTCCTGTGATAGTGCATTGTTGATCATTTCTGGTGGGATCCTGGTAACTTTTATAATGGCTAAAATGTGAACCTAGTGTTTGACCTCTCTGAAAAGAAAATGGACACTTATTCCCAAGGATCTCAGATAATCTATGGTCTGCCAATAGAATGTTCTACTGTCTATTGACAATATCCTTAAGTGCCCCAGTATTTTGACCAAAAGTCGTAACTAACCTCAGATTAGATGCCCCCCCAAGTTGATGTTCCCTGTAACCTAACAAATTCTTCTTATCCTGAGTGGAGGCCCAACTGCTGGCAGAAATGATATTTCCATGTTTATATCCCCTACTCTTGAACCTGTGAACAAGATCATTTCTATAATATTCATAAGTTTGTGTATCGGAACATACCCATGTAAACCAAAGAAATTGTGATTTAGGGATATTCCAGATGATATGTTGAGGGCGGAAGCTGGTGGTATGAAGTAGTGAGTTACACTGGGGATATTTGCGATAGATCTGAGTATTCAAAGTGTTATCAGCATTCCTCGTAATCAAAACTTCAAGCAAGCTAATCTGTTGTAAATGATAGTTGACCTTAAACTCAATACCCCACTTGTTCTCATTTAAATACTCAACAAATTCCTGCAGATATGCACCATCAGCCTTCTACACCATCCAACAATCATCCAGATACCGTCTCCATATATCTATCCCCTCAAGATATCTGTTACGGTTAGGGTCATAAATAAGTTCCTCTTCTAAATATGCCATAAATAAATCAGCATAAATGGGTGCGAAAGATGCCCCCATTACTGTACCCTGCACCAGCCAAAAACATTGGCCATGAAAGTATAATAAATTTTGGTGAGTACATGTTCCACTAGATAAACTAAGAATGTATTAAAACCCGGCTGATATAATTCACTCTTGTCCCACCTGTACTTTAAGGCCAATAGGCCCACCCAGTGTGTAATGTTAGTATACAAGGCAGTAACATCCAGGTTGCAAAGAAGCCACCCTGATTCCAACTGCATATCAGAAATAATACCCAGGAATTGTGTTGTGTTGTGTATATGGGCTCTAATACATCCCAAAAGGGGTTGAGAGATTTGGTCAAAAACTGTGAGAGAGGTTCGGTAAGAGAACCCCTACCTGACACTATAGGTCTCCCAGACAGATTTTTAAGATCCTTATGAATCTTAGGAAGCAAATACAAATACTGAGATTTTGGATCCTGTACCCTAAGATGATAAAGATCTGAATCAGTGATGATGCCCTCTTCCTTGGCTTGTAATAGAAACCTGTCAATTTCTACCTTAAATCTAGGGGTTGGATCTAAGGGCATATACATATAATATCTGCCGTCTTTCAATTACTTTTGAGCCTCATTGTAGTACATATCCCAATCCATCACCAACACCGCTCCACCCTTATCAGCCAGTAGGATCACTAAATTATTATTATTTTTAAGATTCATAACTACCTGTTGTAACATCTTTGAGAGATTATGGCAAAGAATTGGATGTTCAGGAAAATTAAAGTGTACATCTTTGAAAATGCTAGATTGGAGCATATAAACCTGTTGAGACATTGGTGGCATAAAGGTAGATTTCTGAAATTTGAATACATTGGTGTTAACAACAGATGATTCAGAATCAAAATGTAGTCTTAGGTTCAACAGACGACAAAAGAGATTACATCCTGAGCCAAAGAATCCTCTGTAACAAAAAAGCCCAGTACAAAATTTAAGCCTTTATTCAAAAGTTGCATTTCCACCTCAGAATGAGGTATGGATGAGATATTATGAACATTTGTACAATTATTTAATGTTGTACCATGATTTTCAGAAGGCTCTCCAAATTGCTTGTTTGTCCTGTGTTTCCTGCCCCCTCTCCTTCTTCTAGCCCTAAATGGTGATCCAAGTTACATCTCTGGGGAGTAGGTGAGTCTAGGGTGTGATTACCATCCATGTCCATGGTGGAAGATGACTCATCCTCCAGTGTGCCGCTAGTGGACATTCTAGACTTCTTCAAAATGGATTTGGGTCTCTTCCTTTTTTGGTTAAAGGGTCTATTATCAGTAGTACTAAATGTGACATCCTTATAAGACTCAAGAGTGAATTATATCAGCCAGGTTTTAATATATTCTTATTTTGTTTAGAGGAATATGTACTCACCAAAAATGTAATATACTTTCATGGCCAATGTTTTTGGCAGGAGCAGGGTACAGCAATGGGGGCATCTTTCGCTCCAATTTATGCTGATTCATTTATGGCATATTTGGAAGAGGAACTTATTTATGACCCTAACTATAACATACATCGTGAGGAGATAGATATATGGAGATGGTATCTAGATGATTGTTGGATGGTGTGAAAGGCTGATGGTGCATATCTACAGGAATTTGTTGAGTATTTAAATGAGAACAAGTGGGGTATTGAGTTTAAGGTCAATTATCATTTTCACAGATTAGCTTCCTGGATGTTTTGATTACCAGGAATGCTGATAACACTTTGAATACTCAGATCTATCACAAATATCTCCAATATAACTACCTACTTCATGCCACCAGCTTCCACCCTCAACATATCATTTGGAATATCCCTAAATCACAATTTCTTTGGGTTACTGGTATGTTCCAAAACACAAACTTACGGATATTATAGAAATTATCTTGTTAACAGGTTCAAGAGTAGGGGATATAAACATAGAAATATCTTTTCTTCTAGCAATTGGGCCTCCACTCAGGATAGGAAGAATTTGTTAGGTTACAGGGAACATCAGCTCGGGGAGGCATCTAATCTGAGGTTAGTTACAACTTTTGGTCAAAATACTGGGGCACTTATGGATATTGTCAATAGACATTGGAACATTCTATTGGCGGACCATAGATTGTCTGAGATCCTTGGGGATATGTGTTCATTTTCTTTTCAGAGAGGTCAAACAGTAGGTTCACATTTTAGCCAGTATAAATGTTACCACGATCCCAACAGAAATTACCAACAACGCACTATCACAGGAGATATAGTGTATGGATGTACCCCCTGTGGACATTGTACATATTGCCCAAGGGTAGCAAAATCAAAACAATTTACAAGCAGAAATACTGCTTTGGTTTTTGATATAAAATTTCTAGCAAATTGTAGCTCTGTTCATGTTCTGCATTTTATGTTGGGCAGACCTCTAGACCTTTACGGTTACGTATTACTGAACATGTCAGCAATATTAGAAACAAAAGACAGTCTAACACCCTTTATAAACATACATCAAAACACTACACTGCCTCTTTCAGATTCACTGTTATTGATAGGATTAATGGGGATAGAAGTAATAAACCTGGATGGCATTCCATCCTTAATTCTAAAGAGGAAAAAATGGATAATTAAGTTGGGAGGGCTTTTTCACCCTGGATTAAATGAGCATCTATAATTACCAAATGGGTACTTTTGTCTACTTATCAGGATTTGTATAAATAGCCATGTGTTTTTGTTATTTGGTTTGACACTGAGAAAGGCTAATAAAGCCGAAACCGGTCTGATTTCTTTTTGTGGGGTTTGGGCTTATATCTAACCCTACCTGTAATGTGTTTAATGTGTTTATGAGACATTAAAGCTGTTTGGTTTTACCACAATGCTGTGCTGGCCTCCTTTGTTTGGATTTTTATGACATTTATTTGGCCTTTGCACTTGCGTACTTGCAAGGGGGTTGTTGTTGTTCACCCTCTATGACCGAAAAAAGTTCACAGCTCTTACCTAGACCTACTAGAGGTGCCCAGCATCCAAAACAATAACCCATTCATGAGATGCTTTAACTACCCCCTATAGACTGGAAAGGTACACTGCCTCTAATTCATAGGTACAATGTTTCCTGGACATTATCAACATGAACACCCTGGTCCAGATAGTGCACACACCAGTCAGTTGACCAAACACGCTGGACCTAGTACTCTCCAATATGGAAGAGCATTGCAACCTCCCCTCTGTCATGTCTTCATTGGAAAGCTCAGACCACAAAGCGGTTTCCCTTGAAATAAAAATCAACCAGGAAAACCCAACTATACCCATAAAAGTGAGGAACAATTCTAAAGCAAACTACATCTTATTAAGTTCATAGGTTCATAAGTGTGTACTAGGCTAATGGCCTTGGAGCCTTTACCAGCCTAGCCCATAGGATTACCCTGCCATCATGCCACCCGACCTTACTTCCCAGTGCCTCTGTCGAGTAGAGCCACTGGAGTGATCACCAGGGGGAATTTTCTATTTTCCATCCACTCATCAAGATTTCTCTTGAAAAGGGCCAGTGAGGTGTTTTGTTTGACATGCATGTGAAGTCTATTCCATAGCATGGGCATTCTCTGGGTTATGAACCTGTCCCTCCAGCACATTCTGTTGATTGTGGTAATGAAGATTGAGGTCTCTGGAATGTGTTGTGCAGAGGGATCGGGATTTCTTTAGATGTAGCATTTCTAACAAAGCTGGGTCATGCATGGCTTTGTAAGTCAAGCAGAGATCACCTCTAAGTAGATGATATGAGACAGAATAGTTGGAGTTTTTTTGAGTCTGTCCATATAGGACAAGTGTTTAAGGCCTAGGATCCTCTTTGTGAGGTACTTTTGTGGCCTCTTCAGTTGTTGCAGGTGTCTATTGAGGTACACGCCAAATGGGGCATTGTACTCAATGACTGGCCTAATGAGGGAAGAGTATAGGGAGACAATGACCTCTTTCTTCCTGGATGCAAAACCTTTAGTAATGAGATGTGCCACATAGAAGGACTTTCTGACCACAGTGGCAATGTGGTGGTCAAAAGAGAGGTTACTGTCAACCTGTGTTCCCAGATCTCTTATAACGCCTTCTGTGTTCAGTGGACTACCATCGATTAGGTAATTCATGGGAACTGGGTTTTTCCCAAAGAGGATGACAACACATTTTTTGGCATTGAGTTTAAGGCCATGGTTCTGACACCAGTTGTTGGTCTCAGTGAGACCTTTCTGTAGGATGTCAGCATCACTTGGGGAGTTATTAATGGCTCCCAACTTGCAAATGTCTGCGAACTTTGTCAGCCAGAGTCCCTTCGTGTTGGCCTGGACTTCTGAGAAGTAGATACCAAGCAGGAGAGAACCCAGGACCAATCCCTGTGGGACTCCACTCATGACTGGTCAGCAGTCTTACTTGGAGTCAGCTACTTTCACACTGTGGGTTCTATCGAGTCAGTTTGCAACCCACCAAGTGATATAGGGGTTGATGCCTAGCTTAGTGAGTTTTTCTATGATTTCTGAGTGGGGAATGGCATCAATGTCCTTGGCCAGATCAAGGTAGGCTGTATGACCCACCTTGCCTTCATCCATGGCTCTAGTGACTGACTCAAAGAAGTTGACCAAGTTGAGCAGGCATGATCTACCCTTCACAAAACCAAACTGTGTGGGATCTGGAGTTTGGAGATTCCCTATATCCTTGTTTATTGGGTCCATGATGATGCATTCCATAGCTTTGCATATCAGACTTGTCAGGCTAATGAGGCGATAGTTCCCAGGGTCTGTAGTCACTCCTCCTTATTGAAGAGGGATGACAGTGTGCCATTTGGTAGGGACAAAGCCTGAGGAGAGGCTGTGACTGAACAGTGCACACAGGTGAGGTGCCAGCTCACTCTGTAGCTCATCTAGAAGACAGCCAAGGATTTTGTCAGGTCCCATAGAAGCTGTATTCTTGGCAATGTGTCAAAGTTCATGATCTTCCCCAAGCCCAGAGAACACTGCTATCTATGCAGAATTATTCAAAGAAACCTTGGACAAACGTGTAAACAGCTACATTGAGGGTGGCATACCTACCAGAAGTAAGCCCAAATCTAACACCAAAAAACAAACCTCACTGGTAGAATCCTTACCTTAATGTAGAATATAACAAAAGAAAAAAGTAATGGCAACAAGTCAGAAAGAGCAACTCTCACAGAGACAAGAGCTCTCTGATTCAACTAATCAGAAAACTAAGAGGTCTAATAAAGACCAACAAGCCTAATTATGAGGTCAGGATAGCATCCCAGGCTAAGGATAATCACAAGGCCTTGTTCAGCTATGTCAAGGACCTTAAAGGTAATATGCAGCAGTGTGCAGAACTTGTAAATGTCACAATGTTCACTAACCAGGGTGACATACTGAATTTACTGGCTGATAAATTTAGCTGTAGCTTCACCACCACCCCCAGCTATCAACAGGCCGGGTGGTGCACTAATTCCAAAACACCATTTCAGTGTGTCCTGATAATATCCTCGGTTGCCTCCTAAATAACCTAAAACACAACCTAGCAGAACCAGTTAAGGCACTCATCAACTACAGCCTTAAAACAGGCTAAGTGCCAGGTGAATGGAGGATCACAATAGTCATCCCTTTTTATAAGGGTGGACCATCAGCTGATGCCAGGAACTACAGACCCATCTGTCTGACAAGTCTGACATGCACAGCCAAGGAGTGAACTATCATGGAAATGATCAACAAGGGTACTTGCAAATTACAGACATTGGACCCATCCCAGATTGGCTTTGTTAAGTGAAGGTCTTGCTTACTCAACCTGGTAGACTTCTTTGACAGGGTTACCGCCAAGACTATGAATGAGGGAAACATGGTGGATACCACCTACCTTGACCTGGTCACTGCATTCAATATAATACTCTACTATGTTATTGACAAATGCTCAGAACTAGGCACAAATCCCTACATAACTCACTGGATGTCTGGCTGGCTCACAGATAGGACCCAAGAAGTCAGGATCAGTGAGACCACCTCCACCAGGAGAATGGTCACCAGCAGAATACCCCAGGGCTTCATATTGGGCATGCTCCTCTTTGGCATCTACTTCTCAGAAGTCAAAGGTAATGTCAAATACCTCTGGCCCACCAAGTTCACAGATGACTGTAAATTGGGAGCTTTCAAAGATTCCTCTCACAACACCAACATCGTACAAGAGGGTCTAACATAAAACAAATGACTGGTGCCAAAGCCACACAGATTAAAACTCAATGTGAAGAAATGTATTACTGTGCCCTTTGGGAAATCATCCAGCCAAGCTAATTACTCCATCAATAAAAACACCCTTAAGAGGTGACCCATTAGTTAAGGATCTGGGAATATATGTAGATAGTAATTTGGCCTTCAACTAACACATAGCCATGTTAGTAAAAAACATCATTCTATGTCACCCAACTCATAAGAAAGTATATGACATCCAGGTTCAAGGAAGTTATTGTACCAATCTATTCAGCCTTATCATATGCATAATTGAATACAATGCCCCCTTGGGCATGTACTTAACCAGGCACTTGCAATAGCTGAAATGCCTCAAAGGTTCCTACAAAGATCACCTTAAGGCCCCATCTCTGTACTCAGTCTCCTACAGGTTACTACTGAGAGGCGATCTATGTCTGGCATACAAGGCATCCTCACATCCAGCTCTGATGGATCTCTTGTACATCCACAAAACAAACAGCACCAGAAACACTAGATCTAAGGACCTGAACTTTGCATGGAACATAAAAATAACATACTGGAGAAACAGATATGTGTCTCAAAGGATAGCCACACTATGAAACACGCTCCCTACCCCCATGAAGCAGCTCCCTATCCCCATGAAGCAGAGGTCATCTTTGACCTTTTGAAAGAAACCTTGATCATTGGATGGGAAATTGCAGATTTACCCCTGGACTGTCCCTAGTGTCTCTGATGGACAGAGGTCGTTAGTAAGTAAATCAATCTCCAACTAACACGCCCCCGCACATAACCCCCTTACCTCCTTACTAACATAACTCATCATACAGACATCCAAGATACTTGGGGACAAAACTAGGCTGGGTTGCACAGTTAGACTTATAAAGGCTCTGGTGGTCATTGGCCTAGTATAAAGCTATAAACCCATGAACCTATAAAGGGTAAGTCTGTTCCAGAGGACAAGAATTCTTTGAGAAATGTATCTGTTCTCCAGCAGGTTCTGTTTATTTTGTGGTGGAGGTTTAGATATTTTGAGCAGATGTTCATGGTATTTGTTACACATTTTGCAAAAGTGTAGAAGGCCATACATGATTACAAAATTTGAGGCCTAGTAGGCAAGGAAGATGTCACTCTTTAGGAGTCTGTATGAGACAGTGAGAAGTGAAATAATGCTTTATGGTATTTTGAGTAGTTCATGGAAATCATGCCCTTGACTCTATGAGTCAGGAAGTCATAGGATTTTTCAAGTTGGATCATGTGTTTTGACAGATAAAAAGACAGCATTATATTTTATTATGGGGCCTAATGAGGGAGAAGTATTTATTTATTTATTTATTAGTATCGTTTACTGGGATAGTTGGACAGGGCATAAGGCCCCTTTTCAGAGGTCTGGGGAGAAAAGCTCCACTCAAGATGCATACATTAAGTCTACAAAAGGTTAAAGTAAGAGAGAGGAGTACATCTCTAATAAAAACACTGGTAACAATTATCAGTTAATGGTTAGAAAACAAAACATGCATGATAGTTTATCAATAACCCACTTCTGGGTGTGGGTGTTACAGGACCAATGGTTGGTGAGGTTTGATCAGGAGGGCAAAGCCCGAGTTATCAAACAATGGCAACTGTGGGTAAATCCTACAATACCCACATCAGGAGTTGGTTATTGCTATTATACAAAGACATTATTTAAGAAAGAAATTGCTTACCTTTCTTAAATAATGCATTTGTATAATAGCACTTTAATGTTCTTCTGCCCAAAATGGTGGCAACTTGTGTGGTAGTGGCTATTCTGTCTCCCAGTGTGTATTTTGCATATTTATATATTTTTTGTTGACTTACCATCCATTTGTCGGTAGGATGTGCGGCTGTCTGCAGCAGTGGTGTTTTTGGGCTTAAGCTGTGGATTTGCTGTATTTTTGGAGATTGTGGCTGTTTTTGGTTCAGTGGGATGATTAGGGCCATACAGGGCCTACAAGCATTAGCAGTTGCACCGAAGGTGGATGGAGGAAACCTAGCTTGGACTGCTGGTTTGGATGTTGAAGGGATTGGTCTGGACATGGAATGATGCGGTAGTTGAAGATGAAGCTGTTGATGTTTTGGATGGTGTAATGGTGAGGACTGCTGCGATTACTTGGTTGCTTGATTGCCTTGGTCACTGTGATCGTTCAGGCCTTTGAATGGTGGCAGTTAAATATGGTTTCTGTTAAATTGGAGGAGACTAGTCTGAGTCTTGGAAGATTAATGTTGCTAAAATGGAGTTAGCAACAGTGTGGATGTTGTGGATAGCGAGAATTACTGTGGTGGCTGTGATGGGTTGAGCATGGTTAATGCAGATGTGGTGCTTTTGAATGGCTTGGACTCTGTTGTTGTTGTCATGTATGTGCATTTTGTTTATGCATTTATGTTTGCTCATGAGATTAGAGAAATGTAATTTCGTTCATCTGTGCACTGATGCTGTATGGTCTGAATGACAATAAAGTTTACTTTGACTTTGACTTCCACCTTATAAATACTTTACTGATGTACTGTGCCTGTTTATGGTATGTTCGGATGCATGGTTGCACAGTACATCAGTACAGTGCTAGAGAGTTGCTGTGAAAGAGAGCATACCAGTATCGGTTTGCCTCTGAGTCTTTTTTTTTTTTTTTTTAATTATTATTTACTTTTCTAAAATAACAACATTTCCAGAAGCTCAAGGGATAGGACAAACACGAGGACAGTTGGGGGCATTCTACTAAAGACTGGACAGTTGAAAGGTAAGGTGAAAAGACTGAGAACAGTCATATTACCAGTGCTTTACCTTCTAACTTCCGGAATTTGCAGAACGCCCTTACTTTTTTGTCTCATATTTTGCACATTCCCCTTTAAAATATGTGAAGGTAGCATATCCTAATGCAAACGTCTGGTGGCTCAACAATAGTTAAGCGACCGGAGTTCTTTCTATCGGAATATGCTTGATTTATAAAGAGCATGCTGACTGGGGTATCCAATCAGCATGCACATTTTGAAACAGTAATGACCTTTTACTGTATAATAAATTTATTAGCATTTAACGTGAGAACATTGTCCTGGCACCATAAGTTTATATGTTCTAAGCCACCTTGGGGGATTGAAGAGTCCTCTGTAAAACTGATAATAGCTCCAAGTTTGAAATCATTTGCAGACTTCATCAGCCATAAACCCTTAACACCAGCTTTAACCTAAGAGAAATAAATATCAAATGGAAGTGACTGTAGCACCAGTCACTGAGAGACTCCAGCAGTAATGACCCTTTCAGAGGACAGCATACCCTCAATCCTGATTGACTGGGATCCTTCAGTGTACCAGTTCACCATCCAGTAGGTTATGCACGGTTTGCATTATGTTTGATAAGCTTCTTCTTCTTCTTTCGGCATTTCCCGATTAGGGGTCGCCACAGTGGATCATCTGTTTCCATTTCTTCCTGTCCTCTGCATCTTGCTCTGTCACACCAACCACCTGCATGTCCTCTCTCACCACATCCATAAACCTTATCTTAGGCCTTCCTCTTTTCCATTTACCTGGCAGCTTCATCCTTAGCATCCTTTTCCCAATTTACCCAGCATCCCTCCTCAGCACATGTCCAATCCAACGCAATCTCGCCTCTCTGGCTTTGTCTCCAAACTGTCCAACCTGGGCTGACCCTCTAATATACTTATTCCTAATCCTGGCTATGCTCATCACACCAAGTGCAAATCTTAACATCTTTAACTCTGCCACATCCAGCTCTGACTCATGCCTTTTTGTCAGTGCCACTGTCTCCAACCCATATAACATAGCTGGTCTCACTACCCTTTTGTAGACCTTCCCTTTCACTCTTACTGGTACTCGTCTGTCACAAATCACTCCTGACACTCTTCTCCACCCACTCCACCCTACCTGTACTCTCTTCTTCACCTCTCTTCCACACTTGCCATTACTCTGAACTGCTGATCCCAAGTATTTAAAACTCATTCACCTTCGCCAACTCTACTCCCTGCATCCTCACCATTCCTCTATCCTCCCTTTCATTCACACACATATATTCCATCTTAGTCTGGCTGACCTTCATTCCTCTCCTCTCTAGAGCATATCTCCATCTCTCCAGGGTCTCCTCAACTTGTTCCCTACTCTCACTACAGATCACAATGTCATCTGCAAACATCATAGTCCACGGGGACTCCTATCTGATCTCGTCTGTCAACCTGTCCATCACCAGTGCAAATAAGAAAGGGCTCAGAGCTGATCCTTGATGTAATCCCACCTCCACCTTAAACACATCTGTCACTCCCATGGCAGATCTCACTGCTGTCACACTACCCTTGTACATATCCTGTACCACTCTTACATGCTTCTCTGACACTCCCGACTTCCTCATATAATACCACAACTCCTCTCTAGGTACCCTGTCATATGCTTTCTCTAAGTCTACAAAAACACAATGCAGCTCCTTCTGACCTTCTCTGTACTTCTCCAACAACAGTCTCAGAGCAAACATCGCATCTGTAGTGCTCTTTCCTGGCATGAAACCATACTGCTGATCACTAATTATCACCTCCCTTCTTAACCTAGCTTCCACTACCCTTTCCCATAATTTCATGCTGTGACTGATCAGTTTAACCCCTCTGTAGTTACTACAGCTCTGCACATCACCCTTATTCTTAAAAATTGGTACCAAAACACTTTTTCTCCACTCTACAGACATCCTCTCACTTTCTAAGATTTCATTAAACAATCTGGTTAAAAACTCCACTGCCATTTATCCTAAACACCTCCAGGCTTCCACAGGTATGTCATCTAGACCAACAGCCTTTCCATTCTTCATCCTCTTCATAGCTATCCTTACTTCCGCCTTGCTAATCTATTGCACTTCCTGATTCACTATCCCCACATCATCCAGAATTCTCTCTCACTCATTCTCTTCATTCATTAACCCCTCAAAGTACTCTTTCCATCTGCTCAACACACTCTCCTCTCTTGTGAGTACGTTTCCCTCATTATCCTTTATCACCCTTACCTGCTGCACATCTTTCCTAGCTCGGTCCCTCTGTCTAGCTAAACGGTACAGGTCCTTTTCTCCCTCCTTAGTGTCCAGCCTTTCATACAACTCTTCACATGCCTTATCCTTAGCCTTTGCCACCTCTCTCTTTGCCATGCACCTCGTCTCCTTATACTCTTGTCTACTTTCTTCATCTCTCTGACAATCCCACTTCTTCTTCACCATCCTCTTTCTCTGTATACTCTCCTGTACCTCCTCATTCCACCACCAGGTCTCCTTGTCCTCCTTCCTCTGTCCAGATGTCACACCAAGCACCTTTCTAGCCATCTCTCTTACTAGCTCTGCTGTAGTTACCCAGCTATTCGGTAACTCTTCACTGCCATCCAGTGCCTGTCTTAACTCTTCCCTGAACTCCACCTCACAATCTCCCTTTTTCAATTTCCACCATTTGATCCTTGGTGCTGCCCTCACACTCTTCCTCCTCTTCTTGATCATCAATGTCATTCTACAGACCACCATTCTATGCTGCCTAACTATGCTTTCCCCCATCACCACTTTACAGTCTCCAATCTCCTTCAAACTGGCTCTCCTGCATAGGATATAATCCACCTGTGTGCATCTCCCTCCACTCTTGTATGTCACCCTATGCTCCTCCCTCTTGTTAAAATACATATTCACCACAGCCACGTCCATCCTTTTTGCAAAATCCACTACCATCTGACCATCTGCATTCCTTTCCTTAACACCATACCTACCCATCACTTCCTCATCCCCTCTGTTCTCTTCACCAACATGCCCATTGAAATCTGCTCCAATTACCACTCTCTCACCCTTGGGTACAGTCATCACCACTTCATCCAACTCACTCCAAAATTTTTCTTTCTCATCCATCGTACACCCAACTTGCAGAGCATATGCACTAAAAACATTCATCATTATACTATCAATTTCCAGCTTCATAAACATCACTCTATCTGATGCTCTTTTCACCTCCAAAACACTCTTGGTATACTGTTCCATCAGGATAACCCCTACCCCATTTCTCCTCCCATCCACACCATGATAGAACAATTTGAACCCACCTCCAATACACCTGGCCTTACTTCCCTTCCACCTGGTCTCTTGTACACACAATATATCAACCTTCCTTCTGTCCATCATATCAGCTAGCTCTCTCCCTATACCAGTCATGCTGCCAACATTCAAAGTTTCTACCCTCACTACCACAGTCCTAACCTTTCTCTTCTCTTCCTGCCTTCGTGCATGCATTCCCCCTCTTCTTCTCCTCCTTCTCCTCCTTTGGCCAAAAGTAGCCCAATTTCTGCCAGTACCCTGTCGGCTAACTGTACTGGTGGTGGTCGTTGTTAACCTGGGCCTCAACCGATTCAGTATGTAAATCTGTATTGGTTTCCGCATATCTCATTTGGCAGATGTTTTATGCTGGATGCCCTTCCTGATGCAACCCTCCCCATTTATCCGAGCTTGGGACCGGCACAAAGAAATGCACTAGCTTGTGCATCCCCAGTGGTTGGGTTTGTTAAGCTTATGTTATGTTAAGTTATGTTTGATAAGCTTATTGATAATGCCAAAATGTGGAATAATATCAAAGGCCTTTGCCAGGTCAAGGTAAGCAGCATTTAGAAATTTACTCACATTCAGGAGCTCAGTGACTTTTCCAAAGACATATACTAAATTTAATAGGCAGGATCTTCCTTTTATTAATCCAGACTGCTTTAAATCCAGTGATTATAAGCTACCAATATCATTTATTTATGACGTCCACAATGATATGCTCTCTTACCTTTGAAATAAGGTTGGTAAAGTTTATTGGTTTGCACCTACCAGGACTGGAGGTGGCATCACCTGTGTGGAGGAAGATCACCACAGTGGGTCTCCACACCCCTGATACAAAGACAGTTTCAAGGCTGACATTGAACAGATTTAGTACCAAGCTGGAGAGACTGTGCTTCACACAGACAAGAAAGCAGCCGGACACAATGTCTGGACCCTCACAAACAGTGTTCTTAGCTTTGGACAGTGCGATTACGACCTGATCCAGGGAGACCTGTGAGGTGACTGCAGATGCAAGGCTGTGCAGAAGGAAGTGTTAAGTTTATCTGTTAATATGTTTATATTATCAGGGCCTGGGAAGGTGCCATTGTTATGTATCAGTTTGGTGCAATGTTGCATATTGTTCCTAAAGTTTCTAACATAGCTGAAAAATGCTTTACAGTTGTCCTTCACAGGAGGTGATAATTTTAATTTCACTTATCCATGAAGGATTTGATTTTACACCTAAGTTATATGTTTAACCTCTTAGTTCAAGTTTGAAGTGTGAGTGTGAGGTATTCAGTTTATTTATTGGAACAAGGATTTTCCCTTTTGTTTTATTATATATATATATATATATATATGTGTGTGTGTGTGTGTGTGTGTGTGTGTGTGTGTGTGTGTGTGTGTGTGTGTGTGTGTGTGTGTGTGTGTGTGTGTGTGTTTAATTAGAATTCCACCTTAGAGAGTTTATCCCTAAACATAGCATAGTATTTGTGTCAGATAGGGGCTGTATGCATATATTGAAGTGTCACCACAAACCATGTATAAATGCTGCAGTGTTTGCCACTGGGTGTAGTAGGTTTGCTTTTAAAAAAATCTTGCCAAATGTATCTGATTTTTTCACATTTTAATATATATTTGTGTGTGTGTGTGTGTGTGTGTGTGTGTGTGTGTGTGTGTGTGTGTGTGTGTGTGTGTGTGTGTGTGTGATTTTAAGTACCTCAGATATCGTACCAGTTGACTTTTACAGTAGTTCCATTTTCACATCCACTAGGACAAATGTGCCATCCTTTTTGAAAAGCAGAAGACTTTATATAAATCTTATTGTGAAACAGATGTTCTGTGAATGTCAGACTGAGGCTACAGTGAGTATGAGATGCTGGAAATGGAGGCTGAAAACTCACTATATTATAAACAACAGACAGTGTTTAGTATTTATCTAATGCATTCTACTCCAATTATAGTAAGGAACAGTGCTTTCACATTTAGCAAAAAAGTTGCCTCTCTTAGAAGAAATTTGATTATTTAAGATCAGGATGTGTTAAAATAAAATGTGATAAATCTGGTTATAAAAGCAAATGGCATGTAAATAAAATACTTTGCAAATTTTCTGGTGAAAAAAATATATGTTTTTTAAACTGCAGATATTAACCTATGCAGAAAAAAAACAGGAATTAATAAAGAGGAGTTACTTAGGAACATGACATGTCGCAGCACAAGAATAGTAAGCTGAAAAAAGTGCTAAACAAGATAAGGAGGGGATAATAGAGTAAGAAAAAAGCTTGTTCAATTCACAGGCCCTAGAGCCGTTATAAGCCTAGTCATGTTAATCCTGGATTGCACCAATTGTTCTTGGTTAGATGGATGTACTTTACAAATTAGCACCCCTGTCCATGAGGGACATGGGTGCCACCCAGGGTCATAGCAACAAAGAACATGGACCCTCTGAACATACATCCGGGGCCCTTTACACTATCCCTCTGAAATTAACATTTTATTGGCCACACTGTCCACACACATCAACAATGCCTTAAGACCAAGCTAAAAATAATCCTAAACTACTAGAGCTTAGTGCTTACTATAGTGTAACTATAATAATAACTCCAGTTCTTCAATTGAATAAATATGCACATCAAAACACTGCTTTCACCCAATGAACTCACGTATGCTGTATTCATCATTAATGAAATACATGAAATGTAATTCTAAAAGTTGCATTGAAGTGCAGTTAGTCCATGACTGTTCAGTTAGCATAATACGCACAAAACTGCATACAAATTATTAACAAAGCATGTTTGGAAAAGAACAGGGTGACAAATGTCTTTTTAGCATGCTAACATATATACAGGGTTCATATTATGTATACATAGGCCTACAGTGTACATGTATTCAATACACCGTTAGCGTATTTACGCAAAGCGTTTCTTTCAAGCCTTGTTTTCTACAAATTGGTTAATCAGTGCATCATAGTCCAGAGATCTGGCAATCTTGTTTTCGATTGAAATAACTGCAAGCACAGAAAGCCTGCCATCTTTCATGAATGAGCGCAAGGTATTCTTTTATTTATTTATTTTTATTTATTTATTTATTTATTTTACATTTGTTAACCAGGAATGTCCGACTGGAGCATGGTCCATTTACAGCAGAGGTCCAGGGAGAAAAGATCCACATAAAACAAGTACAGTGGTAGATATATATATATATATATATATATATATATATATATATATATATATATATAAACAATCACGATATATATAAACACAGGATATATAATACAATGCATTAAAAATGTATATATACAAAAGTTTGTTCTATACAAGCTTATGCAGTCATAGTTTACACATAGTTGAAATTGGATAGGAGTATTTGGGAGTGAAATACTCCCTATATACTTATGCAGTGAAAGAGGTATTTTGCAAAATATTCCCTATTTACTTATGCAGTAAAAGAGGTATCTCACAAGAGATAATATACAATTGCAAAACATAATGATTTGTGTAGAAGCTCCTCATGGGAGTATTCTAGTCATCTTCTTGATCAGTTTTATCCTGCTGAAGCTCCTTTCAGCACCAGCGACAGCAACTGGTGTGGTCAGAAGAATTCTGATGCAAATGCAAAGATTCGGATATACCTTCTGAAGGCTGTTCTTGTATATGTACGTTAAAAAAGCATTTGCCGTGATAAGTCCTCTCTCTTTCTTGGACATAAATAAAACGATTCAATTCCATTATGAGTTCGCTGGCATCAATCTCTCCCATTTTTCTTTCAAAATTTTTGCAGTGATTCTCCAGTTCATTTTCTCTGTGATACTGCTTCTGGCTGTTAGCGTTGTACAGAAATCCAAACAACTTTTACCGCTCCGCGAGTTGGTCAAATCACAACGAAACAGAGGATATGACATGATCAGTGAGAACAAGAAAGAACCGCTATTTGAATTTTTCTTCAGCAGAAAGATGGCTAGAATCATCAGCACATTCGTAATCAAACATTCTCTTCTTACGTGGCACTTTGGTTTCTGGAAACACCTGCTCAGTAACCATATGCTCTGCTATTTCATGTGCATTCGTGACCACAACGTTATATCCTGTATTTCCATAGTCTTGCAAAAACTTCATTGTAGCACAGACTTCTGCTGCAGGACATCAATTGAAACATCTGGTGACTGAATTAATTTGCTGGTTTTATTGACGTGAAACAGTATATCGTACCACATGCACACAGTCAGAATAAAAGGCCACATAGTAACATGTTCTAAAAGCGCACAGGCATCTTTTGCTGTACTGCCATCTTTCTTTTCGAGTGCATGTTCTCGCAAAGATGACAAAGCATTGCACAATTCTTCAAGGTGATAACGCAATGGCTTCACAGCATCAATTCTCATCTCCCAACGAGTGTCCAATAACCCTTTAACAGATATTGGCATATGTTCTTGAAGTATATCCCAACGTGAAGGTGATGAAAACACGACATATATTCTGGCAACAATAAATAAAGGTAAAACGAAGCACCCCCAAGAAGTAAAAGTTCCTGTGGCATAGAAAAAGATAAAAATACACGTAAAAATAAGTAACATCCACAGGAACTATCACAGCAACTGTCCTTTCTAGGGTAGACTGTAACACAAATATCCAAAAAGACACTCGAAGCAAATACTGAATGAACAACTCCGTAAAAAATAAAAATATAAGTATTTATTCGGCACCATGAGAAACAGGTAAGCGCTTTCACCGTGTAGGCTTCATCAGACCATAAAGTTATGCAGAATGGCAGCATTCAAATAACGGTACAAATTCTCTGGTTGGTAGTATAATAACTAACATAATTTCCTAGTGAGAATCATGGCATAGCACTCATTACAAAGTATTAAAATCATCTGACCAAGGGATAATAGTAAAAAGCATAAAATGCATACAAAAGCATCCTAAATAGATGTGTAATAAACATCACACACATAAGAAGTTTAAAAATATATACAAATTTCGACCATTGCAAATAAACAATGCATATAGTACATGACAAACAAAAAATCAAGGACTGACTTAACGCATAAAACTTGTCAAAAACTTCTGATAAATGCTGTATACATATAACATATGGAACTAGGAAAGTAGAGTAATAAAGAACTGCAATTCAAGTATTGAGGTTTTTCTGACAAGTATAGAAATAACATAACATACAAGATGAAATGATTAATTAATGTTGTATACATATAACATATGGGACTGGGAAAGTAAAATAATGAAGGGCTACAATTCAAGTATAGGGGTTTTACTAACAAGTATAGAAATAACATCGCATACAGGTCAAGATAGATTAATTAAAGGAACCCTAACAGCATTTCATTTGGGTGCTTTCAAACGTATTTTCCAAAGTATTGGTCTTAGTGGCACTTTGTCATTAAGCCCTGGTGGTTTGTCTGCTCTACACCTAATGATCTATCTTAATTCACATTCCTCTGTATAATTTTTAAGGTCACCACCACGTATATTAGGGTTTATAACTTGTATCACTGAGAATTTAAAAACATGTAATGGACCAGCTGTAATCTTATGTTTGGCAAGTGCATTAAAATCAGAACCTATATGTGCATGATAGAGATGTTCTCTGATTCTCTCTCTGAACTTTCTATTCGTTTTGCCTATATAGAATGCTTCACAAGACATGCATCTAACAAGGTAAACAACGTGTTCAGTTTGGCAATCAGCTGAAACATGGAATGTAAATTCTTGATTCAGAAAGGGATGTGAGAAAGTGTGCCTTGTATCTATATGATCACACTGTTTGCATTTATGACAAGGTTTTGCACCAATATTAGTGTGATTATTGTAGGTTCCTGCCCTAAAATTGGAAGGGTGACATAATATTTGTCTCAAGTTCCTTTTATTTTTGAACAGAAATGTGGGTTCATCACCCACAATCCCCTTAATGTTGTCATCCAAAAGTAGGGTACCCCAGTGTCTCCTGATCATGTCCCTCAAAATATTGATGTCAGAAGTATAAAACATGGGTACTTTAATGTTATCACAAGTTCTCATAGTCATCATGGTAGTATCACTGCACTTATCTGAGAAATAAGGAATCGCTCTAGTGGTCCTCATTGAACTAGTTTCCCTTATAATTTTGTCCACCTCTATTGGACTGTAAGCCCTATCAACCAACCTTTGTTTCAGATCTAAGAGTTCCTGTGTGAATCCATCTTCGTGTGTCTTTTTGGATATTCTTGTTACAGTCTACCCTAGAAAGGACAGTTGCTGTGATAGTTCCTGTGGATGTTACTTATTTTTACAACATATATTCTGTTAAACAGACCAAAAAGTCAACGGCATATTTTGATGACTTTGCCGCATCTGAGATTCCAAGATTCCAAGTGTGACCTCCACATGGTACATACAATGCATGGTCATTTATTTCTAGCATGCGGGCTTGAACTCCTTTATTCCTTCCTCTCATATTGGAGCCGTTATCGTAAGCTTGGCCTCTCATGTCAGCAATGTCTATTCCTAAATTGTCTGCCTTTTCAAGAAACACTTCCAATAAGCCCTTGCCAGTTGTATCATGAACATTAAGAAAACCAACAAATGCTTCATGAATACTGACACCATTGTCACCGTTGCATTCAACAAAGCATAACACCACTGACATCTGTTCTTCATGTGACATGTTGGGAGTGCAGTCCAAAATAACTGAGTAATACTTTGCTTTTTTTAAGCTGCACTATGTTGGCCACTTGAATGTTACTGGCAACAAGTTGAATCAGCTTGTTTTGGATCTGTGGACTGAGTTACTGAGCATGTGTCTCTGCCTTCTTAATCCTCTGTAAAAGTTCGCTGAGGACAGTATCATACTTTGCAAGCAATTCAAACAGTCCCAAAAAGTTACCATTTGAATGATTGCCAAGCTTTTCATTACTTCCTTGAAATGCCAAATTTTCTTTCGGATAAGAAAATAATGACATCAATCATGCGTTTGACAACATCTCTCCAAAAATCTCTTTCTTTCATAAAAGCCTGCAATTCGACTTGGTCAATAGATATACAGTTTACTATGCCTGACCAAGGGGCAAACCATTTCACCATACAGCCTTGATGACCTTTGTCTGCTTCGTGCTGCTGAAGTCTTTTTGACAGTGCTTTCCAAGCAGATATTCCACTATGTAGTGGTATGCCGCCAGTGCCAAATAATTTACAACAAAAACAAGTACTTGTGAACCTCCTTCTTTCCTCATTAAATGAAAATCCATAACTTTCATTCTGCTGTGGTGAGCCACATTCACCAATGTCACACACTTGTCTGTCCAATATTATAGATGACCAATCTCCGGGATCATCAGACAGTGGTTTAAATTCAGATACTTTTTTCCCGGCAGCAGCTGGAATATCTGTCACAGTTTGGTAGTAGAACAACTGGCTTCATCTTTGACCTCACTTGAAGCAGTTCTGGATACTTCTGCTTCTGGATACAATTCGTTGCTGCTAGCATTGTCTGTTTCCTGTGCCTGTGCCTGTACCTGTACATTGCATTGCAGCATAAAATACATTGACAACTTTGGAATTTTCTCAAGTTGCTTCTCTGCATCTTTTGCTGCCTTTCATTTACTAGCTCCGCTCTACGCCTTTTTGTTGGAAATGCTAAAAAATTAAACAACTACATTAATAACATTTATTTATCTGCC
Source organism: Protopterus annectens (assembly GCF_019279795.1). Taxonomy (NCBI): domain Eukaryota; kingdom Metazoa; phylum Chordata; order Ceratodontiformes; family Protopteridae; genus Protopterus; species Protopterus annectens. Next base: position 374,946,181 of record NC_056742.1, read on the forward strand.
AACCACCATTATGAATACAAATGCACATTCTTTGAATAGGTCCAACAGTAACAGACACATACACAGAGCCTCCTCTGCTTTCATGCACACATTCACTCACACACACAGACAGCATAAACACACAAACATTTTTTTGTTTCATTTTTTACACTCACTAAACAGCAAAGGTGCTGCTCAACGAGTGTAAAATATCTGCCCATTTGCCCGGCCCTTTGATCTCTGTCTTACTTACTGTCATACACTGTCACACACAAGCTTTTTTTTCTTTTCTTCTATGAAGCAGTGGACCCGTCTTGCCACGGCTATTATTTGTATATTAACACCCTTCTAGAGAAGGTTCTTTCTACTCCAATCAGGTTGCCAACGTACTGCTGCCTATTTCCCAAATACAATAATGCCCACTAGCATTACAGTCCATTAAATCCACAATTAAATTATCAACACATGGCACTGTCCTCTTGACGCAGGTCCTACAGAGCGTGAAAACTCCTCCAAAATCCTGTGGAATATTAAGGTGCCTACGACAGGTTTTAAATAAACTCAAGTTGTCACCTGGTAAGTGAATTGGAATGTTAATTCAGTAACAAGGACAAATGGCTGTATGCACGGCCTGGAAAGAGAAGATAGAAACTAACAGCTGACTAAAAAAAGAAACCAGTGACAGGGTTATATAACGGTGTTAAGTTACTAGGGTTTAGCACCTCTCTATTTATGGAACAGGCTAGCTTTTACCTGGGATTTGTGTCCCGAGAAAATGTGAAATGTGACAGCTGATCAGAGATTTGTGGGAGAAAATATACATTTCCCTTTAGTTTCTTGATGACACAATTATTTGTAGCTGAAACAAAATCTGCCTATGCATGGCTGCAGACCCAACTAAAATTCAAAACTTTTAGGGGCCCCCTTCCTTGTGGGGCCCCTCCGGTCAAAGGGTATGGAGGGCACTCGCTATGCCTCTGATGCCACCCCCGGGGTGAATTTGATGTCACCCATCCATTTGTCCAGGTTGTGCTTGAATAGGGTCATTGAGGAGCTCTGCTTGACATGAATTGGAAGTTTATTTCAGAGCTTAGGCAATCTCTGGGAGACATACCTGTCTCTCCAGCATGTCCTGTTAATGTCACTGGCAAGTTTGAGATCCCTAGAGCAAGTTGCCGAAGTGCCATTTGATTTGCAGATGTAAAGCATTTCTATTAGGTTGGGGTCAGAGACTGCCCTGTAGGCCAGGCACAAGTTTTCTCTCAGTAGCCTGTATGATACAGAGTACAGTGACAGGTTTTTCAGTCTATCCATGTAGGTCATGGTTTGGAGGCCGTATATCTTCTTAGTGAGGAATCTCTGTGGTCTCTACAATCGCTGCCGATGTCTGGTGAGATGCACACAGAAGGGAGCATTGTGCTCTATTAATGGTCTGATCAGGGTCAAGTAAAGTAGAGTTATAACATTCTTAGACCTCAATGCAATGCCTTTACTTATGAGATGTACAATGTAGAAAGCTTTCCTTACCACTGTGGAAACCTGGTGGTCAAAGTTCATATTGCTGTCGACCTGCATTCCTAGATCATGTACCACTGGGTTTGAACTTAGAGGGGTATTGTCAATATTGTAATTAGTGGGAAATTCCACTTGGCCAAATGGGATACTAGAGCACTTTTTTTGCTTTTAGTTTTAGACCATGACTTTGGCGCCAGTCATTTTTTTTCTGTTAGCTCCTGCTGTAATATGTTAACATCACTAGGGAACTCAGTTATGGCTCCTAGTTTACAATCATCAGCGAACTTAGTAAGCCAAAGGCCATCTACTTTAGCATGGACTTTCAAGAAATTGATTGCAAATGATAAATGGCCCAGTACAGATCCTTGGGGTACACCACTGGTGACAGGTCTACTGGTAGAGGTGGAGTCATCAACTTTGACAGTATGTGTTATGTTGGTGTGTCAGTTAGCTATCCATCTAGTGATGTAAAGGTTAACACCGAGCTTGGAGAGTTTTTCAAAGATATCAGAGTGGGGGATTGTGCCAAAGGCTTTGGCTAGGCCCAGATAGGTAACATGCACTATCTTACCTTCATCCAGGGCTTTGGTAACTTTCTTGAAGAAGTCTACTGGGTTCAATAAGCACAATCTACCCTTAATAAAGCCAAACTGGGCTGGGTCTAGACTTTGAATATTGTCTATGTCCTTGTTGATAAGGTCCATGATGATCCTTTCCATGGCCTTGCATATGAGGCTGGTTAGACTTATGGGTCTATAGTTCCCAGGGTCAGATGATGGTCCCCCTTTGTGCAAGGGGATTACTATTGCTGTTCTCCATTCTGTTGGTACAAAGCCAGTTCTCAGGCTAGGGTTAAAGAGAATGGCAAGTGGGTCAGCTAGGTCCTGTTTTAAATTGCTTAGTAAGCAACCTAGGATGTTATCTGGTCCCCATGAGACCGTGTTTTTGGCCTTAGACAGTGCATATATGACTTGATTTGTAGAGATACTAGATAGAGAACTGGTGTCAGGTATGCTTTGGGGTATGGCTGGTGGTACTAGAGGAATGAAGTTTGCACCAAATCTGCCAGCTAGCAGGTTGGCAATTTCCTTCTGCATAGTGTGAGTGGTACCATCTACTACCAAACTGGCACATAGCTGGGCACTTCCTTTTAGATTTTGGACATAGTTAAAGAATGTCCTATGATTGTCCTTGACTAGGAATGCTATTTTAGCTTCATAATTAGCTTCAGAGGACATTACAAGACTTCTGATTTGCCTTTTCCATCTGCGGGGAATTCTTCCTCTGCACAGGCAGTTACCTCTTGTTCTTGGACATCAGTTTCTTCCTTTTGTTACACAATCTGTTTACCTTAGATGTCCACCAAGGTGGCTTGTAATTTTGGGAGGGCCTGGTTTTAATCCAGTCAGGTACAGCCAAGGTTATACAGCTGCTAAGATTAGTGGGCTGTAGTTTCCTTAGTTGTTTTGCTCCTTTGGGGGTGTGGGGTCCAATAGTTATTGTGAATGAGACTGATTTTTGGTTCAACCTCACCTGGGAGGGCATCACATAGGGGCAGTGCAGTGACCACCCAAGTTGGTGAGTACTATGTGAAGGATATTAGACCCCCTTGAGGGAGTGCAGACTCTCTGATCCAGAGCATTTGCATTGACAAAGTTCAAGAACCTCTGGGTGAGCATGTTTGTGCTCGTGTATGTTACCCAGTTGATGGAGAGATAATTAAAATCTCTAGTGACAAATGTGTTGGGCTGTGTCCAGTAAATCCAGGTAGACATTGTGCTTTTCTTAGTTCATGGAGAGGGACCTATAGCTAGCAATGATGTGGTAGGATGTTTTGCCTATGGTTAATTGGGCATGAAGTAGTATGAGAGATTCATACTGTGTGATCTATCTGGAAGTGTACTTCCTATCTGGAGGTGTACTTGGCTTTAATGAAGATGGATATACCTCCATCTTTGGTTTTTTCATGCTCATTCTGAGGTCTGAACATGTGGAAGGCATTGCAGCCTTGAACAGCTGGAGTGGTCTCTGCGGCCTTGAACCATGTTTCATTGACTACACAAACATCAGTGTCTTCCAAGGAGAGGAGTGCTTCCAGGAAGTGCAATTTTGTGTTTATATTCCTTGCATTAAGCAGCAGAACCCTGAGTTTGTCTCCAGTGAATTTTGCTATGTTGGAAATTTTGTCATTTTGATATTGCCTAAAAAAAGGAACTATGGGGAAGGCAAGAACCTTAGCCAGTATCCGAAAGCCTAGAGTAGAGAGGTGCAGACCACCTCTAGCAAAGCACTGTGGCCTGTAGACCATGTCTTCCCAGGCTGACAAATACTGGATCCCCTGGAAGGACATCAAAAGCTAAGCCAATTGTTGAAGTCAATCATTTTTAGTTTATGTTGTGGCATCATCCTGGGTGAAGGTAAAATGATGCTCAGAGCTAGGGTCATACCTGCCTGGGACACATAACCTGCGAGTTCAGCCCTGTCTCTCTTCATATAGTCCAGGGTAGTACAGCTCAAGTCATTCATCCCAAGATGGACTATGACAGAGTCATAACAGTACTTGCTGTTGAGTGACTGAGTGCATGCGTGATCCGATGGATTCTGGCACCTGATAGGCAGCTGACCTTGCCCAGCCTGGTGAGGGGGATATCTGTGTGTCTCACTATGGAGTCTCCTACCACCAAGACATTAGGTTTTGAGGTGCTTTGCCTTATGAGCTTACTTGGTGAGTCACTGTTATATGTGTTGTTATGTGCAGTGGTTTCTATACATGTTGATGTGTGTGCAGATAATTTGTGCTTGGAAGGTCTCTGATCTTTTGCTAGGCTTCTAGTGAGTATTTATTTATTTATTTTACATTTGTTGACCAGGATAGTCCGACTGGATATATGTCCATTTTCAGTGGAAGCCCGGGGAGAAAAGCTCCACATACCAAAAAAGTGACAGTACATACATCACTGAGTGATAAACTCAGGCAAACATGCTTATAAAAATATAGACAAAGAATACAGGCAGATATCAATATGCACAATGTGCAGACTTACATCTGATTGGCAAAGACGTATCAGAAAATGTGAACATAGAATACAATCAAATTTCATAATTCACAATGCTTAGACATTCAAATGCTATGAGGCATAGATACTTGGCTAAACAGCAGGTTGGGTAGCAAAACATGTATTACTGAAGTTGTTAGTCAGGTTTAGAACAGGAGCACAGCCAATGAGATGCGAGGTATTTTTTGAGTTCTCTTTTAAATACGGGTAGTGAGGTTTCCTTGGTAATGATAGTAGGGAGTAGATTCCAGATTTTACCGGTTGAGTTGGCAAATATAGCATCACCTGCAGAGTTGTTGGATTTTTAGGTCTGCATCGTTAGTTTATCAGCTGAGCATAATGGCCTGGGGGCAGTATGAGGGGTGAGAATATTTTTGAGGGCAGGGGTGTTATCAGGTTTATGGAGTATTTTATGTGCTACTATAAGCTGGTTGAACTGTAGAAGGGTAGGATACTCTAGCCATCCCAGTGCTTTGAGGTTCTGGCAATCATGGGTCCTAAAGGTCATGTCTGTAGCGAATTTGGCTATGTGATTGTAACATCTTGATAATTTGTTGAGATCAGTTTTGGATAGGTTGGTGAGTACAGGGGAGGCATACATAAGGGTAGAGAGTAGGTGTGATCTTGCAATAGCTACCCTAGCTGGGGGGGGGGTTTGGCCCTGTACAGGGACCCACCCAAGTTTTTTGTTGACGGACTTAATAGTGTGATTGACATGTTTATCAAATTTAAGGTTGTTGTCTATTATTATGCCTAGTAGGTTTGTATGGTCATCAGGGGAGATAATGGTGTCATTGCTAGATTTGATGTTGAAGGAAGGAGGAGGAATTCTACGGTTAAGGAAGAAAAGTAGTAGCTTGGTTTTGTTAGGATTTAGAAGCAGGCGGTGATTAGCTAGCCATGTTTCTACCATGCTGAAAGTAATCTGGGTGAGGGTTAGAAGTTGTGTAGGAGAGGAGGCGGGTCATATTAGCATTGAGTCATCTGCATATTGGATGCAGGTAGCTCCTGGGATAGTGATGTGCAGATCATTGATAAAGATAGAGAAAAGAAAGGGACCTACTATGGACCTTTGTGGGACACCCAGGGTTAGAGGAAGTTGGGATGACAGTTTGCTCTGCCAAGACAGCCTGCTGTCTACTGTTTAAGTTGGAGTGAAACCATTGTATTACGTGTTGGTCTAAACTGATGGTTTGTAGGGTACTGAGCAGTAGCTGATGGTTGACCATATCGAAAGCTTTTGAGAGATCTAGGAAGAGTGCTGAAGATAGTTTGTTGTTGTTACGATGAAGACTGATGACATCAGAGAAAGATAGAAGAGCTGTGGTGGTACTGTGGAATGGCCTAAAGCTGTGCTGAGAGTCGGTGAGCTTTTCATTTTGAATAAGAAAGTACATGATTTGTTTGTGTATGCATCTTTCCATGATTTTAGCTAGTGGTGAAAGAATGGCTATATGTCTAAAGTTAGATAATTCTGTGGAACTTCCTCCTTTATGGAGAGGTATAACGTGATATTTTCAATATTGCTGGGATGGATCCTTCTGAGATAGATCTGTTGATCAGAATAGAAATGGGAAGTGCTATGGCATCAGCTGCTTTTTGAAGATATTCAGCTGTGAGGTGGTCGGCAGCTAGTCTAGTAGGTTTTAGCTTTTTGAGTAAAATCCGGATCAGGTTGGTAGGTACAGTTTTGAAAGGTAAAGGTGGGTTGGATGCTGGGTGGATCAGGGCTAGATGTGCCAGAGCTGGTGTTTGTGTCCGATGGAGTGAGATGGGTAGCTAGAGACTGGATAGTTTCAGTAAAGAAGGAGATGAAGCTGTTTGCAATTTCAACAGGGGGTTTATCAAGGGCAGTTGATGGGGTAGGAATGGTGGAACGGCCTGGGTGGAGAAGATTGTTAATACCAGCCCAGAACTTTTGAGGTTTTAGCTGATATTTTTGTTGTACAGGGCAACGCTAACTCCCGTTGTGCAATGCACAGCTACTGGCAAACACAAGGCTTAAATACAGATAAAATTCAACAGTTTTAAGACTAACTACCAATAGCAAAATCCTAAACTGAACCAAACTGAACTTTTCTCCAGCAATCCCCAACTCAGATGGAACCTGAGCTACACACTTCTGCCACAAGGTGCAGGGAGGTCCCCTTAATGTAAGATGGCTGGTTTAGAGCACAGAGATACCAAACAGTTGAAATTCAGCAAGTCTGAATCTAGCTTAAGCTATATAAGGCAGTAGTACAGAAATTCAAAGGGCTGAAAAAATGCAGCCACAATTAGCAAAAATGAAACAGCAATTCAAATAAATACAGTTAAAGTGAAATACAGGTTTTAAATATACTTATTTTTCAGGTTCATAGGTTCATAGGTGTGTACTAGGCTAATGACCCTTGAGCCTTTACAAGCCTAGCCCATAGGATTACCCTGACATCGTGCAACCCAAACTTAGTTTCCAGTGCCTCTGTCGCGTAGAGCCACTGGAGTGATTCCTGGGGTGAATTTTCTATTTCCCATCCACTCATCAAGATTTCTCTTGAAGAGGGCCAGTGAGGTGCTCTGTTTGACATGTATGGGAAGTCTATTCCATAGCATGGGCAGTCTCTGGGTTATGAACTGTCCCTCCAGCACATTCTGTTGATTGTGATAATGAGGTTGAGGTCTCTGGAGCATGTGGTGCGAAGGGATTGGGATTTCTTTAGATGTAGCATTTCTAGCAGAGCTGGGTCAGACATGGCTTTGTAAGTCAAGCAGAGATCGCCTCTAAATAGGTGATATGAGACAGAGAATAGTTGGAGAATTTTGAGTCTGTCCATATAGGACAAGTGTTTAAGGCCTAGGATCCTCTTTGTGAGGTATTTTTGCAGCCTCTCCAGTTGTTAGTGAGGTACATGCCAAATGGGGCATTGTACTCGATGACTGGCCTAATGAGGGGAGAGTAGAGGGACACAATGACTTCTTTCTTCCTGTATGCAAAACCCTTAGTAATGAGATGTGCCACATAGAAGGACCTTCTGACCACAGTGGCAGTGTGGTGGTCAAAAGAGAGGTTGCTGTCAACCTGAGTTCCCAGATCTCTTATAACGCCTTCTGTGTTCAGTGGACTACCATTGATGTGGTAGTTCATGGGAAATGGGTATTTCCCAAAGGGGATGACGACACATTTTTTGGCATTGAGCTTAAGGCTATGGTCCTGACACCAGTCGTTGGTATCAGTGAGGCCTTTCTGTAGGATGTCAACATCACTTGGGGAGTTAATAATGGCTCCCAACATGCAATCATCTGCAAACTTTGTCAGCCAGATTCCCTTCATGTTGGACTGGACTTCTGAGAAGTAGACCAAACAGGAGAGGACCCAGGACTGATCCCTGTGGGATTCCACTCATGACTTGTCAGCAGTCTGACTTGACACACTGTGGGTTCTATCTGTGAGCCAGTTTGCAACCCACCTAGTGATATAGGGGTTGATGCCTAGCTTAGTGAGTTTTTCTATGATTCCTGAGTGGGGAATGGTATCAAAGGCCTTGGCCAGATCAAGGTAGGCTGTATAAACCACCTTGCCTTCATCCACAGCTCTGGTGAGTGACTCAAAGAAGTCGACCAAGTTGAGCAGGCATGATCTACCCTTCAAAAAAACAAACTGTGTGGGATTCAGAGTTTGGAGATTCCCTATATCCTTGTTTATTAGGTCCACGATGATGCATTCCATAGTTTTGCATATCAGACCTATCAGGCTAATGGGCGATAGTTCCCAGGGTCTGTAGCCACTCCTCCTTTGTGAAGAGGGATGACTACAGCAGTGTGCCATTTGATAGGGACAAAGACTGAGGTGAGGCTGTGATTGAACAGGGCACACAGGTGAGGTGCCAGTTTACTCTGTAGTTCATGTAGAACACAGCCAGGATATTGTCAGGTCCCATAGAAGCTGTATTCTTGGCCTTGGATAGTGCTGTTTTAACCTGTGCAGCAGTATTACTGGGTACCTGGCAATCTACTGGTATTGTGATTGGTCCTTTGGTAGGGGGGAGATAAAGTTGGCACTGAATCTGTCAGCTAGTATATTGGCAATATCTGTTGGCTCAGTATAGGAGGTACCATTGTGCAGTAGCTCAGAGCAAATCTGGGTATTACCATGGTGGTTTTTACATAACTATAGAAGGCCTTGTGGTTGTCTTTACTATCTGCTGCAATTCTGTTTTCATAGCTAGCTTTACAGGATTTGATGAGGGATCTCAACTTTTTGTTGAGGCTGATAAGGGAGTTTTTCCAGTCTTGTGATTTCACTTTATTCTGCATCAGTTACCTCCTTCTGTTGTAGAGTTTGTTTATGGCAGGGGATCACCAGATTGGCTTCCTTTTTTTGGAGGAGGGCATCTTGGTTCTATTGGGTATGGCGAGATCCATGCATTTGTGTAAGTGTTCGCACAGTGCATTGGTGTATAATTCGGTGGTCATGCAACTATTCTCCATTTGTGTGGGTGCCATGAAGTTAGCCACCTCTGTTCTTAGGACCCCAAAGTTAGCTTTGGAGAAGTTTTTCATGGTGGTTAACTTTGTGGGGGGGGGGGGGGTGATGTGGATTTTCAAGGTGATTAGTTTGTG